>NC_090440.1:1381434157-1381738877 GCF_031143425.1 Pleurodeles waltl
TGCTGGCTCATGGACATTAATAAAGTAATAGATTTTGATAAAATCAGGCCTGAAATCCTAGCACATCCTCATCTTTTGAAATTCCCGATATTGTTCTTTAACCTGGCCCGCAGTATCCTGATTAACTCTGCCTGGATCCAACCAAAGAGCCTCTAACCGGAGGTTACCTAGGGTGTATTTTACATGAGTTCCCAAGGAGCACGCCTCCGGTCCACCACTCACAGTGACCTCTTCTGGGGCTTCTAAATACACTACCACCCTGTGATTGCTTACCAACCTCACCCAATATAATATTGGCCTTAGAGCTGCTAACTCTGATATCAGCACCAGACTTACCTCTGCAAAGAGCCCTAGAAAGTTCTCAAAAGTTGTTTTCAGTTATCTGCAGCACACTAGTATTAGCATATCCCCAGAGCTCTGCTCCATAAAGCGCTGCAGCCACTGCTTTCTGGGCATATATTCCAGAATGATACTAATATTTCTTGCTCCAGCCTCATACCTAAACTTCAATATTGCCCCCGCTGCTTGCTTAAGGACTATGGCTGCCTTCCGAACTTGGTGATCCCTGCTTAAATTCTCGGAAAACCGCACACCTAAGTAATCTAAGTGCTTAGTAACCTCAATTGGTATGTGGTTAATGGTTAGTTTATGCCGAAGACTGGGGGAGGGTTGCAGGGTCATCCTCATGGTCTTCATACAATTGATAGTTAATGATTTTTCCTCACAGTATTTACCAAAGCGGGTGACTAGCCTATGGGTTGCGTTCTCTGTGCGTGCCGTGAATACTGCGCTGTCCGCAAAGAGTAAACATTGGAACCCTCCCACCAGCAGCAACAGGGACATCTAGCTGATCCACTAAAAGATAGTCGACCACATCATTCAGAAAAAGGCTGCAGAGTAGGGGGGTCAGGACACAGCCTTGCTGAACACGCTTTTGTACTCGAAAAGGATCTGTGCAGTCCCCACCCATCCCGTATCTCACTCTGGCTGTATTGTCCGTGTGCGGTGCTGCTATAGCTGTCAAAAGGGAGGCATCGACCCTTAGGTCCATAAATGACCTCCATAATTTACCCTGTCCACTGAATAGAAGGCAGCTTTCAGATCTATGAAGACCAAATACAATAAGGACCTCCTAACTACTGTGAATTTATGTGAAAACAAGTAGAGGAGGATAATCTGGTCAATAGTTCCCACCTGAGGCCGGAAGCCAGCTTGTGCTTCTGGTATCACACCCTTGGCATCAGCCCATCCTTGAAGGTGGTTAAGTAGGACTTAAGATTTCTTTTTAGTAATGTTTCTATGGCACGTTATTTTAACAACTAGGTCTGCCACTTGTGGTCTTTAGCCCAGTTACTTTTTATTCTGCTTCATTTTTATTATTTCAGATTTAGCCACATTTGTGGTGCTGTTTTATTTGCTTTATCTAGTTGTTCTTTCACCTAGGAAAGCATTGCATGTCTTAGCAAGACGTTCTTTTCACTTTGTGCTTTCCTCAAGGCTGCGGTGGAATAGGGTTGCCGGCAAAGTGGTACACTGTGTCGCCAACATTCACAGAAACATGCACATTATTACGTGGGGACATTTTCTCAGAACATAAGCTGTTTCAGTATAAAAACACTGCACTCTCCCATGCACGTTAGAGGGAGATTCCAACCAGGTGACCATGACCACATGCTTAATAACTTTGCTACAGCTGCTTGCTGAGACTACCGGTTCCTTGGCCTACATGGGGATGGCGTCTCTGTAGACAACAGGCTTCCTTGCTCAAGTCTGGGGGATGATGTCTTCCCAGAGGGGGAATTCTGAAGGGTGGATTAGGGCTTCTCACACTGTGCTGGAACATAGCTTAGGTAAGAACCACATATATCATGCACAGTGACAGTATGGTGGGACTTTGCCTCGTTTCACTTTTCTTGCCATCACTTTGCTCCTAGCATGTTTCATCATTCTAATTATTGCAATTCATGCCATTTTATCTAAGGTGTAGCAGCTTCAATAATTCTTATTGAAGCATTTTCTGCCTCTGTTTGTCTTTGCATGTAAGAGACTGATGTAACTGAGAGAAAAAGATGAGATCTGATACAACACAATTTTCCCTGAGAAGTAATTCTTGTCATGTGCCCGGTTACCACAGATCATCCCTGCTCTTGGGCGGCGGTGAGGCACTGCTATTTGGCTGGAAATGGATTAGGTCGACAGTTGTCACATGGTGTGGGATTGGACTCAGTTCCCCACAATTCAGGTGATGCTGCCGCTCGAATCAAGCAGCCTAATTAGGATAATGAGAGATCATGGAACATTCCATTTCCTTTAAAAAAAATCTCAATCTCCTTCCTATGCTTCTCTGGATAGAACTAATACCACATCTCATACTCACTTTGTCCTGCATAATTTCCTTGTGTTCTTCCTCGGGCTAATTTGTTCCTTCCTCCTCTTCCTTTTTAGGGATATAACCCTCCAGAGGTTGTGTTTTGCCTGAATGTTACTCTAACCTGACTATATGGGCTCTTATAGTAGGGGTGGCTGTAAGGTTTCCCCTCCTTCCGGCCCTACTATCTAAATTGCCATCTCCAACACCTTCCTCATGGAAGTATGTGCCTCATCCCAGGCAGTAAAAGTCTGCATGTTTCTCCAGGGTTTTAACTAAACCCTCTCCGAAGAGAAGTCCCTTAGCCTCCTCTCTGGACTCTTGTTTTTGTCAAGTCCCCCAAATTTGGACTTGTGCGCAATAATACTGCTTTCTGCCTCTCATCCATGACACCTCCATTGCCATTTCCTACAATACATATTGGTCTCTGACTCCAACTTCACGAGAGATATATATATCCAAATCACTTCCCTTAACAAAAGCTTCTTCCACCTTTTTCTACCATATAAAAATTCTTGCTATAGGTTCCAACACATCAAGTAACATCTTCACAATCTTTTAGTGTTTTTTTTAAACCCTTCCTTAGATCTCTGCCCAACTTAAATAATTATGTTATCAAATCTGGATCCAAGTTAAGAGTCATAGGGGGTCATTCTGACCCTGGCGGTCCAAGACCGCCAGGGCAAGAATGACGGAAGCACCGCCAACAGGCTGGCGGTGCTTCATGTCCCATTCTGACCGCGGCGGTAAAGACGCGGTCGCACTGCCGGGGTCGGCGGTGTCCCGCCGATTTTCCCCCAGCGGTGATAATCCGCCAGGGCAGTGCTGCAAGCAGCGCTGCCCTGGGGATTATGACCCCCTTACCGCCAGCCTGTTTCTGGCGGTTTACACCGCCAGGAAGAGGCTGGCGGTAAGGGGTGTCCTGGGGCCCCTGGGGGCCCCTGCACTGCCCATGCCACTGGCATGGGCAGTGCAGGGGCCCCCTAACAGGGCCCCGGCCTGCTTTTCACTGTCTGCATGGCAGACAGTGAAAAGCGCGACGGGTGCAACTGCACCCGTCGCACGGCCGCAACACCGCCGGCTCCTGTGTTGCGGCCCCATTCTCGCTGGGCCGGCGGGAATGTCGGAATGGGGGCCGCGTTATTTCGGCCGCATGGTGGGCGAATGTCGGTTCCTGCCTGGCGGGCGGCGGTAGCCGACCGCCAAGGTTGGAATGACCCCCATAGTCTCCTTGACTTCAATTACTAGACGAGAACATTCTGCTCTCATGAGATTTCTCTTTCCTCCTTCTAACATTCTTCTTATCCAGTATTTAATATATTCTGCAACATGGTCCATAGGCCACAATTCTGAACTGCTTGGATGCCATATGCCTGAAAGGTTAAACAGTGTCTGACCCGATTCCCTGACTTCCTTTTTTATATCAATTTCAGGGCCTCATTTCTCTCTCGGCAGATGGCATACCTGTTACCGTTGCAACGGAATAACCCCTCCGCTGAGATCTAAATCAGGCGATAGTATTCTTGTTACTTGCAAACTCATTGTAACCTCCATCATATCCCATATCTAGGATATACTCATCCAAATCTGCATCCAAATCTTGCTCAATCCAATTAGGCTGATAGCCTTTTTCTCCTTTGCAGAATTTTCCAGCCATCCTTGTATGCCACTTTGGATACCACTCAATGCAAGCGGCTTGAGGCTTCTCCTCTCTCATCTGAACCCCAGGTTCTTTAATATGCTTTCTTTTTTACAATGCCCTCCTTGTCCTCCATTTGACCTCTCATTGTCATCCGAAAAGGATCAAAATTCCTCATCTTCTAAATTTTTTCCTTTTTCCTTACCTTTCTTTAATAGTGTTCTTAACTTCCCCTGAACTGCATCCCCAATCTCCTCCTTTATCAGTCTCATTATACTTTCCTCCTGCACTTCCTGTGTAAACACGGTAATCCCTTCAGACACTGGGGGTCATTCCGACCCCGCGGATGACAGAAGCACCACCAACAGGTTGGCGGTGCTTCCTTGCCCATTCTGACCGCGGCAGTAAAGCCGCGGTCAGAAAACCGGGGCCGGCGGTTTCCCGCCGATTTACCCCCGCCTGGGCGAATCCGCCATGGCGGCGCTGCACCGCCAGCCTGTTTCTGGCGGTTGTCACCGCCAGGAAGAGGCTGGCGGTAACGGGTGTCTAGGGGCCCCTGGGGGCCCCTGCAATACCCATGCCACTGGCATGGGCAGTGCAGGTGCCCCCTAACAGGGCCCCATTAAGCTTTTCACTGTCTGCTTAGCAGACAGTGAAAAGCGCGACGGGTGCAACTGCACCAGTCGCACCCCCGCAACACCGCCGGCTCCATTCGGAGCCGGCTTCTGTGTTGCAGGGCTCCTTCCCGCTGGGCCGGCGGGCGCTACCTTGGGTAGCGCCCGCCGGCCCAGCGGGAAGGTCAGAATGGCACCAGCGGTCTTTTGACCGCAGTGCGGCCAAATGGCGGTTCCCGCCAGGCGGGCGGCAACCGCCACCCGCCGGGGTCAGAATGACCCCCTTATGCCTAAACACGTATTCCTGTGCAGATAATATACTTCTCCCTAAGATTTAAAATGTTCATATTCAAGATATTATTCTTCTCCTTCTAATAAAAGTCAATGTTCTGCTTTAATAGAATTACTCGTCTTTTTACTTGTTTTCAAAATATGCTTGTTACTTATAGTTAACTCTGTCAGCCGTTCATATCGTTGTGCACTGCCCAGCAACGATCTGCGTGGCCATGCGTAACAATCACTGGCTAAACACGCACAATTGTTTGTAAAACACACTACAAGTGTTTACTCAATGCGCTATCACCTTCCAAAAATAGGTGCACTGCTGTTTGTGTCATTGCGACCTAATGACGTGGATGTTCCTCACATACCTGCATTTTATCAGTCAGCACGCAAACACAGTGCGTGCAAGACGCAAGGCAATAACAGATCCCAGGTTGTTTACCCTCCCCATTCTTCGCTCTTCTGGATGAATATTTTTTGGCATTCACCAGTATTTATATCTCTTTCTCTGACCGCAACAAACACTGTAAACTGATGTATACCTCTATATTAACCCCTTATTTATAAACAAACACAAACCAGCTTCCTACAAATTTGTATCTGAAAATTGGGTAAATAATAAAGTCACACCTATGCATTCCCCTTAAACCATTCAAATCAAATAGTCCCCACCCATCACAAAACGGAATACTTTTCTGCTCAGAAGCAGCAAACAAAAAAAGTGGTGAATAGAGGTTAATTCACAATGCTAGCCTGTGTCTTGACATAAAATCCATGTTAAACCCTGTTAGGAGAGAGAGGATTTTACTTTGCAAATTGTAATTTTGTATACATTTGTAGGTTTATGACTGTATGCCTGATGGTTGCTTTGTGGGAAAGCTTATGCTCAGTACTGTAGGCCTGAGTTGATTACTCTGACAAGCCAATGATAACAGTTATAAGTTTGACTGGTATGCAGTTGTTCCATAGGTCTGGTCTGTTTATTAAGAAAATGTATTACAAAGACAGTATGCCTGGTATATTTTTGTGAAAAGCATATGGTAAAGCCAATAGGCCTCTAAGAGTGAATTGTATTTCACTTTGATAACTGTAATTTTGCATATTATTTAATTTTAGGACCATATGACTGATGGTTGTCCTGTGGGAAAGCCTATGCTCAGCCAGGAAATCTGAGTCAGTTACAGGGATGAACCGATGATGAGATCAGAATATCAGACAATTGGTTGTAGGGGAAAGGTCAAAGGATAATTCCCCAATAATAGCACCAAGTATCCCTCACATGAACATCAATTGCCTTGCCTTTTTTTAAGGGGTCAATGTGTATTAGAACCCCCTGTCAACAGGATAGTATATCCTCCCCAACCAAGGAGGTGGCATGCTTTATCAGCGACTCCTAATAGCACAAGTAAAATAGATCGAGTTGTGAGATACTACCTTTAACAGTGATCTCCAGGGTTGTTTGTAATGGGCCACAAGGATAAAGTTGGGTTTGCTCCTAGATGTGAAGATCCAATTGTGGTGTGGGACTCAGGAGGCAGAGTGGAAGAAAGGTATTCTGAAACTACATTATTGGTGGACATAAGCTACCTTTTTTTGGACCAGAATAAAGTTTGCTTACGTCCACCAATAGAGTACTTTTACAAATACCTTGCCTCCCTTTGCCTTCAGAGCTCCACACCACCATTGGCTCAGGTCAGGGATACTGCTTGTGCGATAAGCGATACCGATACCAGCTACAGGCCAGATTGGTTCACTGGAAAAAATATATCTGTTTTCATACGTCTGATCTGTTGATTCTGAAAAGTTCTGACAAACACATTAGACCTGAAATATTGGTTGTCAAAACACATATGCTAAAAACAACAGGGTGGATTGTTATTTTGCTTTATTAGTGGGTATTAAAGCCTGGGGATAGGTGTTTTGTTACGTGAAGTGTCACAGATTATCTTTTGAAGAAATTATTTTGGTGTTGGTTACTGTCTGTGACAAACTCCTGGGGGAGAAGATTTGTACTATAATAATTATTGATAGAAATTATTTTTAGCCTTCTGGCAGGATCTTATAATTAAAAAAAGAATAAAGACACCCATACACATTAATATATAAATATATAAACATATAAATGTGTGTGTGTGTGTGCGTGAGTGTGCGTCTGTCCATACAGAGGCATAGAGGGCCTCTGGGTCAGCTCTGCCCTGCCACTGGTTTATCTGAGTGTCATTTAAGCTCTGTTCCCATTTATAATAGCGAACTACATGGGGTAATGCAATAGTCCAGTGTAAATCTTCTATTGACTCTTTTGACCTGTGAATGAGGGCATTTTGTGGTCATGTGGGTATCTATCTTAGAGTGAGTTTGTTTCAATTTCAGGGCTGGTTAGTCACTCCATCATTTTTACATTTTCTACTCTCATAGTTCACCTTTCATTTACCTGCTTCTCCTCCTTTTATTTTAGCATTTCCTAAGAGGATACTGCAGCACTCTGGTTAGCGCTAATAGGTTACTTGCTGCTCATTTCATCTGCAGTGCGCCACATCCTACGTGGCCACTTCCTCTAAACCAAGCAAATAGTATGGAATGTTGTTGTCCATAGTGTAGCATGGTTTGACTATTCCGAGATGGCCAATGCAGTGTTGCTAAATGTGGCATCCATGCTTGAAGTTTAAAACAATAGACTACTTGCAATGCCTTTGCAAGATCAACACTCACTGCTATGCTAAGTTTAGTTATTGCAAGCATATTCAAGTCGTGGTAAGGGAACAGCATGCTTTCATTTTTCTACTTCTATTATTTTAATTGATCTTGCGTACGTTGAGTTTGTGTGTGTTTATTTGCAGTTGTGTCACAGGATGAATGCAAGCATGAGGAAATGGATGCATGAGGGCAAAGATGAGTGACAGAGTGTAGGTTTGTTTTATTGAATGCTTAAGCTCATCCATGTCACAAAAGGCACTTTCATTCATAAGCTAGATGTTTTGGCATTGCCAGTGCTTGTTAGAAAATGGGTCTGAAATGCTGAGTAACACATATGCATCCAACAGCAGCACTCTTTCCATTTCAAAGTTTTACATAGGCTTCACTCAGAGTTCTAATACATAACTAGAGCACAGACATCCTGTATTTATGAGTATGCAAAAGTGAGGCTCCACTGCACACTATGCAGCTGGAACAGGAGCTATTGAACTGTAAGGCATTTAGCCTGAAACAAATGTGCGTGCAAAATATCATAATTCTACTGTTTTTCTATATGCAGTTTTGAATCCTACTATTTCAAAGTTGTTGTTTCTGTGCGTTTAACTCACCTATTGCATCGTACAGTTTTAAATGGCTACCAAAGGTTATTGCTAGAGGCCCTTACGTTAAGCTTTGTTTTTTGCCCATATTTCCTCACATCTTTGTTACTTGCGATCACCGAGATCTTAGCTGAAAGAAACTAATTGCAAGAGAAGAAACGTTTCAACCTTCTTTTGCGCGTTTGGCCAGGGAGACAGCGGCAGCCACACACTCAAGGGCAGGAGCCCTTTAAATCGAACTATCGCGCTCCCGCCCTGCGGGAAGCGCGTTTTGGCCAGGGAGACAGCGGCAGCCACACACTCAAGGGCAGGAGCCCTTTAAATCGAACTATCACGCTCCCGCCCACAGGACGCGTGCGGGCGGCGCCCGGGTCAAGACCGGGCCAAGACGGGCCCGTCTACGCCCTTCTTCGTCCGGATGAGGCTGGGCTGGGCCTACTCTCTTTCACCTGCTGTCTAAATACACCAAGTAAGCCTTAATCTATATAATCTACCGGCATTCTATAACCTTACGCTACCGACTCCATGGGGAAAAGGAAAGCTGCCGATCCTCTAGACACCTTGTCAGATCGTAAAAAGCAGAGGAAGCGCACTGCTAAATTGGTCACTAAGCCCAAAAAACCTTTCGAGGAGATAGACCTGTTGTTTGAAGAGGTTGAGGCGATACTAAATTGTTCACCTAATCACAACAGTGCCTCCCTCGCAAAAAATGCCCTAGTTCAACCAGGGAAGATACAAGATTACTTTAAGAAAAGGACAAAGGACCAAGGTTTGGATCCAGTTTCGACCAACAGTGGTGCAACCTTATTAACAACGCACCTGCTACCTACCCCCCCCCTCAAATGATATAATAAATATGGCAAATGTTTTGGTTCACAGGTGTGGATCTCCCCATGCGGAAACAGAGGGTAACATTCTTAATCCTGTCATACCACTGTGTCCTGCGATCAAACTGATCTCGAGCATACCCTGTAGAAACCGGTTTGAGGCCCTAGCTGAGGATGATGAAACTCCCAGAGTATTTGATACAACTACAGATGATCTCAACAAAGAGGCTATCCCTTGCACCCCAAAACCAGTTCCCGTCTCCCTCTTAATACACCCCACCACTGAGCCTAGCAATGCCCTTATACTTCAGAGAATAGAAGAAGTTAGGTCCCTGGTCTCACAACTGGCCAAATGCTTCCGGGAGAGTTTAGAGTGTGGATGCAAGTGCAATTTTAGGAATGAAGGGGCGAACGTAGGTCACACAATGCCTGACCCAACACTATCAATCCGGCTTGCACAGGGGGGCCAGGCTACTGATCACCAAAAGGGGAAGATACATTGGGCTGGCTCAAATGGGTATGCAATACGCCCTGAATCCAACACTACACAGGCGAACCAACATAGTAAAAGATCATTAGATGAGGGGGATACTATGGAAAACCATAGTGCTATTAATAATTCCCCCCCAGGGCCCTCAAACTACCTGTCATCAAAGAGCCATAAACAGATTGACAATCTCCCACTCAGGAGGCCCTATGCCATACCTAATGCCAGCGACCTATTCGCTCCCAAACCCTCCCTCGGTTGTTTTAGTGCCCCTTCTTATCAGAGGACTCCTCGCGATCCAGTCTTATTGTTAAACCCCCAACGCCCCAAGCCTGGAACAAATATTCTCTTTTTAAAACAAGTCCCGAAATTGCTACCAGGACTCAGCGAGGATCATGAGTCTAGGATTAACAAAGTAATCCACTGGCTACGACACCAAAGAAACTGTCTATCGGTCATACGTTCAGATATCCGTAACACTAAGCGATGGTGTCCTTTAGGGTCAACCTATGACGTAATCTCAATCGAGTTTCATAATAGATCCTTGGTAGAAAATCTTATTCTGTTCAATGACCGAACCCATCATCTTATGGAACAAAGAAGGGGACACATTACTTTAGAGACAGCATTGGAGATGGAAGGCCAGCCACAAGTTTCTGGTTGCTCATGTAACAATGCAACCAGTAACCAGTCCAGGTACGCCGACTCTATCCGGCCTAACCCAGTATGACTGGCAACAGCCCAGGGAACAACTCTTGGGACTAGTTTAGCGGAACCCAGCCCGATGATTTCTGATGGACCTACCGACACAGAGTTGATTCCTGAGAGGCCCAACCCACAGCTACTAAGTCCGGTCTTTGAGGAAAAAGGCATATCAATTATGACATGGAATTTAGCTGGCCTCGGGAGGAAATTAGACGATACTGACTGGTGTTCGTACATCAACACCCAAGATATATGTCTCTTTCAAGAAACATGGGCTGAAGAGCTGATTACCCTAGATGGGTTCCTTTCTTTTAATGTGGCTGCTCAACCCTCTACAAAACTGACGGGTCGAGCCAAAGGAGGACTTCTGATGTTAATAAACAAAACTGTGCAGTGCACATATAAGACTCTAAAGTTTGATAGCCCAGATCTGATGGGGCTACAAACCACGTTTCAACAGGATTTTACCATAATTTTTTTCAATGTTTATGCCCGATCGGTTTCGCGAGGGGTTGAGTCCCAAGTTTTAAAACAGCTTCTTGATTTCCTAGACACCTTACAATCAACATCCTACCTAATAATAGCCGGGGTTGTAAATTGCACTTTTGAACCCTCTGTGATACTAATTGGTCTCACAGAGGATGAAGATCAAACATGGGGGATTGCACAGCTGACTAGTGATAGTAACTGCTTTAATTCCCGTGTAGCTATCCAATTGGCATCCCTTTGTTTGAAACATGGTCTCAGGGCATGTAATGGCCGCATGCCCTCTGACCTGGATACTGCACCCACTTTTAAACGAGGTTCAATTACAAGCGTAATCGATTATTTTCTAGTGGATGTGAGATTGTGGCCCTTTTTGAACGATATGAAGGTGGATGTTAGAACCGAAAGCGACCATTATCCTTTGCTACTCTCTATGTCAGGCGATGTTTTTGGTATGACCTTGAACAAACAAACTACTTTGGTCCCTATTCCTACCATGAACATCACATCTACGAAGGTCAGGTGGCCAAAGGTCCAGTCAAATCCTTATCTGCTACGTGAGATTTACCAGGCTTTCATAGACATCTTTGTTCCATACAGTGACTATGATTCCAATGATATCCCCTTCTTATCCATACACGAAAACATGATCACAAGATTACAACGTATTTTCTATAGGAAGGTTGGGGCAAGACATCAAGGAGCTACTTCTAGCTCATGGTTTGACGAGTCCTGCCATACGGCCAAGAAAGGATTAAAAGGTGCCCTCATGGAAGGAACCCATGGGGAAATACAACTAGCTAGACGCATTTACAAAGAATCCATCACCCGAGCAAAAAAAACCTGGGAAGACACAACCTGGCAGGAGTTGTTGGACGCTACTCAATCCAACAACAATAAATTGTTTTGAGAATTGTTAGGTAAGCGAGAGAAAGAGGGCAGGATTGGTGTGAGAAGCCATATTCAGCCAGAAAGATGGGTCGAGCATTTTTTGGGCCTATATGGAAAAATTGAGACCCCCACAATCTTAGTTACAGGGGAAGCAGGCCAAGACCTTCTCCCTATTCCTGATGAGCATCACGGGCCAGCTCCCCTTGTAGGGGGCTCACAGGATGCTAAGAGCCATATCTGCTTTACTATCAAAGAAACTGCCGAGGCTATTAGTTCTTTGAAATTTGGGAAAGCTCCAGGTCCAGACAAAATTCCGGGGGATCTTTATTTGTCAGAACCAATAGTCTGGACCTGGTACATCAACATACTCTCCAATAAAATTGGCGAAGGGGGGCAGATTCCCACGACATGGAAGGGTGCTGAAATTATCCCCATCCATAAAAAGGGTAACGTAAACCTCCCGACAAACTATAGACCAATCAGTTTAATTGACAACCTCCAAAAAATATTTGCCAAGCAACTCCTAGGTAGATTAACCAATTGGGCCAAAGATCAGCACATTCTCTCTCCTGTCCAAGCTGGATTTCGACTAAGGATCAGTACAGTAGACCAGGTCTTTAGACTGGCCATTCTGTACTGGAAATACACAGCCCTGGCAAAACAACCATTATACATAGCTTTTGTTGATTTGAGATCAGCATTTGATCTAGTCCCGAGGGAAAAGTTGTGGGAGGTGCTACAAAAAATAGGGACTCCGGCCAACTTAATCCAACTTTTGAAGCGGTTGCATGAGGACACATATGCCCAGGTGAGATGGGGTAACCTAGGCGAACTAACGGACAAAATCCCCCTAAATAGGGGCGTTCGCCAGGGTTGTGTGTTGCCACCATTTTTATTCTCTATTTTTATCAATGAGGTTGTACAGGTTTTAATGACATGCCAGAATGATGCCCCCACCCTATGCGCCCAAAAGATTCCAATCCTTCTTTTCGCTGACGACTCTCTTCTTATTTCTAAATCTCCCATGGGCCTCCAAACTCCTTTTGTCGAGATTACGGCCTAGAGCTGAACCATAAAAAAAACAAGGTAATGGCGTTCCGTCCAGGAGTGCGGAAGAAATGTACTATCCATTTAGAAGGGAACCTCCTGGATAAGGTTTCTTCCATTGATTATTTGGGTGTAAGGTTTACTGATAATCTGAACTGGGTAGAACAGGTCAATAAAAGTGTGGGTCGCCTGCAGCACGGTGCAGCATCAATCCTGCGTTTCTATAGGGGTACGACAGCAAAAACTGTCGCCCCGGCAATTAAGATCTACATTGCCAGAGCACAGGGTACCGTCGCATACGGAGCTGAGGTCTGGGGTTTTTCTGACTGTAACAGGCTTACTATCAGTGAGAACAGTTTTGCGAGGTCTTTGTGTGCCTGTCCTCCTAGTACTCCATCGATACCACTGTTCTTAGATCTGGGCCTGAGACGCATAGCCGATCTAATTATCTTAAGACCATTATTATATTGGCTAAGACTATGGACCATCCCTGAATTAGACGTTTATAAGACCTCACTCTACGACCTGCTAAAGTGTTCCAACTCAACCTCTATTCCCTGGGTTAAACATGTATCCGGATGGTTCAACAAATTAGGCCTCAGCCACTTTTGGGAGGAACCCCATAAACTAGAAAAGGCTCACTCCAATGTTCTGAAACGCATATACTGGTCCTATGTACGCAATGATTATATCACCCACAGAACCTATGGCACCTTAACAAATCACTTTACAGATTTTAAGTGGTATCCACAATTTGAACCATATCTAGACAATATTCCTGACATCCTCGGTAAAAGCTTATATTCCAGATTCCGTTTTGGGTCGTTGCTGCTGAAGTCATTGGTGTGTAGATGGGGTACAAAAACAAATACAAGTACATGTCCAGCTTGTGGTGCAAAATCAGAAACAGTTGAACATTTTATGTTTTTTTGCCCTGCTTATTCCCTTCCCAGGTCTAAGTGGATCCGTCACATCTGTCGCGAAATGGGGTTAAGAGACTGTGCCTCTGCTTTGAGGATTTTAAAAAGTCACCATTCTATGGTTTTAATACATGCTGTTAGTAAATATTTATTAGTAGCATGGCGAATACGCAATTCTATTGTTAGGACTGTGTTTTAATTTAGAGCCCTACATTTTTACTCTTATAAGAATTGCAGGAGGGGGGTTGCAGCCGTATTTTGTGTATTATGTGTACTGAGAATTTTAATTGAATCATGCTCTTAGGCATCTACGTTTTATATTTTATATCTATGTACTATTATTATTATTATTATTATTGGTTTTATTTTATTCCTATCACTACTGTATATCCGCTTTGATGATCGATCGATCAAATAAAGCATGTGTTAAATCAACCTTCTTTTGCAATGCATTGGAGGTGAAGTTCCAGAGAGAAGGGACACTAACCACAGATAAATATCATGTGTTTAATTACTGGTTTGTGCCCAAATGAGTATACAGATGGTGCAAAACAAGTGGTGATTGATTATATTTTTCCAGTTTGTTTCTCTCATTCCATTTATTGGTTCGTGTTTCGATCGCCTTCGTTACAAAATCTCACTCTTTTTTTTTTTTTTTTTAGTTTACAAGTCTAAAACATACATACTACATTGTAACATATAAAATGGAACAGTAATTACTTAGCTTAAAATGCATTCCTAGTATAACATCTAAAGCTCACATACATTTGTTTAAAACATACAGTGTAGCTCCAGAGTGCTCTACGGACATTAATAACATTTACTTTCCTTGAAAAGCCAACAAACTCATCCTGCACCACTTGTGTTTTTCCATCTATCTCTATTACTAAAACATCCATAGTAGAAGAACCTCAAAAACCTAATGAATTAAATTATCACTATCACGCTACACAAGCGGGAAAGCCTGCGCTGTCTGGGTGAACTGTGCCATGAGCCAACAGTTTCCAGCTAGGGCTTTGTCCGATGCCTCACAATATACAGATCTGACTCATATCCCCTTTTAACTAAATGTTCAAATAATCTAGACATATTAAGCATGTCCTCAGCACTGACCGTGAAATACTGTCAGTGTGGTAAGTGTAGCATATAGAGCATTAGTGGCAGCATACTGTGATGAAGAGAATTAATAGTATGACCAGCCCTTTTTATTTTGGTTACTTGAGTTTGGGCCCATTGGCTCATTTGTCTAAAATTTCATTTTTTTAATGCTCCAAATTTTGCACTGACAACCTGAGTGTGCATTGATGTAGCTGATATTTTAGTGACAGCATGACAGTTAATGCCTTAGGTTAATCGAAACACTAATGGTTTGAATGTACACATTGCATTAACAGGTCTTTATTAATGTTCATTTGTTTACACAGTAGAGTTAGACTTAGGTGGTGTTTGAATTAAATCAAATGTCAGATCTATTAAACTGATACTATGATTTAATTTAGACTCTACACTATTAGTATTGAAAAAATATTGAATTTCTAATTACTAATAACTTAAATATGTGTGCAAAATTGAATAAATTGAGTTCTTTATTATACCTATTGAAATGTATTGACGGAATCCTTTGTTTATTTAAAATGAATGTAACACACATATTATTGAAGCACTAATAATAATGTATTTATAAGTGTGTATATTAAATGTGCTTTCTTAAAACACATTAATTAAATGTATTGCTTTCATTCATGTGCATTAGCCTAAGTAAGGCCTGTCATTTTTGTATTTCATGACTGTGCAGGAAATTGTGATTCATTTTCATAACATGAGCTTTCTTTCATACTTCGTTCCCATGAGCTAGCTTTTGGTAATAGTTCCTATTGTTTAGAGATATATAAAAATATAATTGTATCCTTGAAATTTGAACATCCAGAGTAGATGGACTACCAAATTATACAATTGTTTCAATCCTGTGTGGAGCTACCTGGATTGATGAGGTTTCCATGACAGACCTAGGCATGGAAGTCGATGTTTCAATCTGTGTCATGTGATCGATTATTATTGGATAATGCCCCTTCAATGTATTATGGACTGCTTTCCAAAGTGAATCAAATTGCATTATGAACTTTATTATACAGGTGCCCAGTTGGACTTTGGTCGGATACTGGCAGATTCGAGATGTCTTTTGACCAAAACCCTTTCTGATGAAGTATCCCCATATGCTGTGCCCCTCTGAAAGGTATCTACCTCTCTGCTTTGCCCCTTTGAGATATCCCATTTAGACCTAGAGATTTTCCCTCTCTCTTGACCAAGCTTCTGACATGATGACACTTTCCCTTGTTGCCTACCTTTTGCCCACCCTAGTTAGTAGTCTATTGCCTAAGATTAACTTTTTCCAAATTCCTTTTGCCCCTTTTGTACTTTTTGTCTTTTGCCCGAATGTGTCCCTCCCCACACGTGTTCTTCCATGATGTGACTGATTGAAGGGTTTCCTTTTGCCCAGCTAAATAACAGCTCTGCTGATTTAATTTGACTTGGTGCTTGCCAAGCCTGGCAACACTTGATTTCTGTATCACAGATAATCTTGTTGATGTTTTGTACTCTTCTTACTGAATGCTCAATTTTAATAATGTTAGTTTGCTTGAACTTATTTCATTGCCTTAGGCAACCCTGGGTAATTATGTATCTTTATAATTTTGTCTTAAGAGTTAAGTTTGAGCTTAAGTTTGTAATAAACCCCCTTAAATGTATTCCTGGCAGGAATTTACTTTGTATGGCCACATCGGTCACACTGTGTCAATTCATTGATTTGTACTGAATTTGTGTTAATGGTTCTGCCACATCCTATGCTGGGTCGAAAGATCCATTGACCTCGATGAGCATTGATTCCTGCGAAGGATGAAAATGCTCCAGCAGCGCTAATCGTGCTTGTGTGTGTGAAGCAAGGGTAACACAAGCGTGGTGTGAGTAAGCCAGAGTAATAGAGGACAATGGGATCCATGTTGGATATCCCTGGACTAGCGCAAGATGTAGCACGAGGACTGTGCTCCCACATTCTGGGAGTGCATAACTTGCATTGCTGCACTTGAAGAGAGGAGAGTGCGATAGTTAAGGGAGGTATAGGGAAAAGACTGTCTTCAGACATTTGGCAATGAGTTGTTGATTGGTCTTTCTGAGCACTGCTATTTGGTGAATCGTACGAGTGGGGGCTGAGGTAAAACTTCAGACTGTAGGGAAAGGTGATGACATTTCTAGGTGAGACCTGCACTTTAGGTTTTCTGTGAGTACTACTTCAGTTGAGCTGAAGAGAGCTAGGTGCAGAAACTAAATCACAACACATTTTCCTTTTTTTTGTTTTTACATTTATTTATTTTAATATCCTCATATACAAACTGCGAAGGGGGTCACTTTCAAAGATGTTTTGCTCACAGGTTTCTTGGAAAGCCTAGGACCACCTGTCTTGCCTCTGTTCCCACCTTCAGCCAATTATACCACATAATGTAAGAGCATGCAATTACTTCCTGCAGTGCGTGTAATCATTGGACCAATCAAGTTGTAGAAGTTTAAACCTGTTGATTCAGCCATCTTTTCAATGGATTCTAAAACCTATTTTTCTTGCGTTCTTCTCTGGAGTCCAATTTTAAATTATACACTAGTGAGTCCTTCCACTCCATAAAAAGAGGGGGGAGGAACTGATCCACTTTTTACAGATCTCTCTCCTGGCCAGTAATAACACATTAAAAAGTAATTTTGCATCATCGCTCTTACTCTCTAGTGAGTCATTGAGGTACCCAAAGAAAAACTAACGGAGCGCTTACCTCAAAATTTACTTGAAAAGTCTCACTTATTGCTTCACCATCTAGCCACTTCTTTCTTCAAAGGGATTGGCAAATGTACTTGATCCTCTAGATCATTTGAACCCCCAGCTCCTCCTTCACACTTTTCGCCCAACTTGTTTTCTGGAGGTCTTTAAACTTAGAAAGTTTACCCCCCATCTCCCTATTCAGATTTTCATATGACAGTATTTCCCCATTATAACAGAAATTACTCCATTATAAGAGACCTGCGTCCTTCAAAGGGGTGGCCAGAATGTCTTTGGTCCACCCAGGAGAGCCTGGTGAATCCCAAATGGGAGCATTCCCACTGTAGTATGGCAAGTTTGCGACCCTCCTCACGGCATAACAAAGCCTTGCTGCATCTTGGAGCACCTTAAATCTCACTTTTTTAAACAATTTTGGATCTCCAAATTTATATACATAACCTGACTACCCTCCACCATTTATCTCTATCATTACTTTAAATATCTTCCCTAACTCCAAAAGTCCATGTTCACTCAGCAGCTCCTTTGCATTTTTCGAAAAGAAGGCCCATGCATAACTTTGTATATCTGGTAAAGCCAACCCCCCTTTCTCTTTTTTTCTCTAACCTTTTTCCAGACAATACGGACACCCTTTGCGGCCCAGATAAAACTACTAATTTTCCCCTGAAGCTTCTTTAACCATTCCTTAATTATATATTGACAGGACTGAGTTAAAAATAAATGTAAATTTGGGTAAGGTTGCTATCTTAATTAGGTTCACACGTCCCACAATAGTAAAAGGGAGATTCATTCATGTCTCCATTAGCTGGTCAGTATCCCTCAATAGTCTTATAAAATGTCTTTCTGCCAACTTATTTATATCATGTGCAATAGTGATCCCCAAATATGTTGCCTCCTTTTTAGTAGTCAACCTACCAACATCTATAGTCCAAGTCATAACCTCCGTTTTTTGTTACTGACCTCATATCCAGAAATTTTCCCAAATTCGACTATCACTTTTTCCAAGGCTGGTTTAGCTTGAATTAAATTAGTTGTATAGACCAGCAAATCATCTGCATGCAAAGCAACCTTTCTAGATAGATTTCTGCACGTAAATGGGGTTATTCTCTGATCACTTCTGATTCGGCATGCCAGAGGCTGAATATACAGATCAAAAAGTAATGGGGTAAGGGGCATCCCTCTCTTGTTCCCCTTTCAATCTTAAACAAGGGGGTTAAGAAACCACTAACAAGAATTCTTGTGCCTGGGTCCTGATAAATATTTTGCAACACCTTAGTAAACTTTCCACCCAGGTTATAGCTCTCACATAGAGTGATTAAGTAATTCTAATTAACCCTATCAAAAGCCTTTGCAGCATCAACCATTACCGCCGGCAAGGGGGCTTTGCATGTGCAGACAAGCTCAATTATCCCTACCAAGCCCTGTGTCAGCTCATGCATGTATCTTCCTTTTAAAAAACTTCTGGTATGTGTGTATGAGCTTTCCCACAACTCCCCATAATCTGTCTGCCAGGATTTTTGCAAAGAGTTTATAGTCACAATTGAGCAACGATATTGAACGATAAGAATCAAAATTTTTGGGATCTTTACCTGGCTTTAAAATTATTGTGATAATGGCTTCCTTCCACGACGGAGGGAGCATACCACCATTTAAGATATCATTACACTATGCTCCGCAAAACGTTTTTTCTATGCCACTCCCCAGGGCTCTTTACACTTCCATGGGTATCCCATTCGGGCCTGGTGCTTTACCCAATTTACCTGCTTTTATAACATGCTTCACTTCCATCATCTTAATCGACTCATTTATCATTGATTTTTGTTCCTCATTTAGCATAGCTAAACCTAGCTTCCCTACCCACACCTTCACTGAGTCTGGTGGCACCACTAATTAAAAAACTTTCTCCTAACTCCTTCCAACTTCTCTTCACCTCTTCTGAATTCTTTCCACGTATTTCTGTCACCCTATTTCTAACTAAATCCGTTTTCGTTTTCCAGGCCAGCATCTTGCTACAATTCTCTCCATACTCGAAAAGTGCCACCCTTTTAACTTCATATCTCAGCCTAGTCCTTCCATCTATTACTGCAACCAAATCCTGTTGAGCCGCCTGATCTCCTATACGTGACTGCTCCACTTCATCATCCTCTAGGTCTGAACATGACAGCCTCTAATCAATTTGGCGTATCCGATTTTCTAAAGTACTAACCTCATCCTTATAAACTTTCCTCTTAAATGAAGCAGCCCTTATCAATCTTCCCCTCAAGAAGGCTTTAAAAGTGTTCCACATCAATGCTAATGAGGTTGACCATCTATTGAGACTAAACAATTCTTCTGTTTTTACTCGTAACATTTATTGGAGGCCTAATCTTCAAACTAATCGCATAATGGTCCCATAAATGACCCCCTACATGCATTACTTCTTCCACAATGTCTCTTAAGCCTTCATCAATTAATATATAATCAATCCTCGACTGGTGTCTGTACTTTTTATTATTGTAGGTATAGCCTCTCTTAAGCTCCATCTTCTCTCTCCAAACATCACAGAAGCCAAATTGAGTCATCATCGAGCGTACCTGAGCCTGCATCTTCTCATTAATACGTGACCTATTACACAAAGACCTATCAAGCTCATAAGTCAGCACTACATTAAAGTCCCTTATCCAAATTATAGGGTCCTGATATTGTAACAGAATTTGAAACAGCTCTATCAATGGGACAACATCATCTCTATTAGGCCGTAGTAACCCACCAGCATAAATGCAGAATGATATACCCGTAACCTACCTACTTCCCATCTCCATGATTTATCTACCACACCCTTCACAAAAGAAATATTGGGGTGATTCTTAATTAAGATAGCCATCCCCTTGCTGCCTCCAGCATTATTACAGCTTACTACCTGTTGTACCCATTTACATGACTTAAATACATCCAGACATTTCTGCTGAGATAAATGCATTTCCTGTGAAACCAAAACATCCGCAGAGGCATCTTTTATATACTGCACAAGCCTCCTTTTCCTACTCTTTACACTTAAACCATTGGCATTCCAAGACAGGAAGTTCAGGGCCTTAACTCTCATCATCCTGAGTTACATCCATGCCTGTGCTTATTCCATCTCTCCCCTCCCTCCTACTCCACACGAGGACCAATTTTTATTTATTTTTCCTTTTCCCCTCATGCTCCTCACACCCATCTTTCCGACCCCCTTCCCTGTCCGCCCAACCCCTGATTACCTTAGGAAAACCCATCATAATTCTACAGACCAGACGTCGCCACCTGGGGGAGGGGTCCGTTCTGGACTCTGACTCAATCATTGATTATCACCTAGCGAGCTAAACGTTGGCTAAAAGGAGGGGACATGTACGGGACTGGCAGCGTTCTCTCAACTCCTAATTAGGCCGTCCACCTCGCTGCAATCCCTAAAGTTATACATTTTGTTGTTTGACATTACTCTTAGGGGTGCTAGGAACCTTAGTTGGGCCATTGCACCCATCTTCTTTAATGAATCAATTCTTTTCTCCATCTCCCATAGTGTGTATAACAATACATTTGCAAGATCCAATCTAATTTCAAAAGGTACTCCTCCCACCGAGATCATTTTCTTCTTTAATGCCGCTGCTAAAATGCATTCTTCAATTATATAGGTGTGGAAACAGACCAATATCTTCCTGGGTTTATCCCTGTTAGGGGGCATTTTTGCCAGGACCCTGTGTACTCTTTGAATATCTTTTTCAATGTCAAAATCTAGCTCTTTAGGCATGACCTCTGTTTTTATTAGTTGAACTACTAAACCTTTCAGGTCGTCCTCTTCAAGCCCCTCAAGAAATGTCTCTGAAATCTCAGATTGTTCCTCCTTTTGGTTATTTTCCAGGTATTCCAACTTAGCCATAGCCTCCTCCTCACTTACTCTCAGGCTTTTAATCCTTTACTTATTTTCCTCCACTACGATCTTCAGATCTCATACTTCCACCTCTAAAACATTTTCTTGCCGAGATCTTCACAGAGATTTCTAATTTCTAGCTGGTTAGCATTTGAAGTCTCAAACCCTCCCTTCTTTTCCACTGATAACGCTTTCAGCATCTCGGAAATAGAGTGACTGGCACAGACTCCAGAGTTCTTTCTTCTCCAGGGCTCTCTCTCCCTGGCTGGTTTCACTCCCTATTCAGTGTCCCCACACTGACCATCCTGCTTCTCTGGTCCTGTCTCTAAAGAGCTATTTTGTATCCTTGCAGAGATATCTGTATGATTGTCCAGTAATTTGTCCACCAGTTCCGATAAAACCGGGGTAAGTCTAGGTTCAACATCGTATAAACTCCTGTTTTCTTATCCACGTTGAGCCAGAAAAACAGGTTGGTTCAGCAAACTTTCTCTCACCATAGCTCCCGCTGGAGCACCGGCCTGGCTACCACGCTGAGTCATTTCTTGCTCCACCCTTTACGCTGTCTCCTGACAAGCTGGCAGTCCAGATACTCCGAGAAGGATTCTAAAATACATTCTCAGCGACGGGGTAATCTTCGCTTTCATTCTACTTACAGAACCTAACTTATCCAAAGTAACCTTCCTTTTAGGTTTATTTGCATTCTGCCCATTTTTATTCCTAGCTGCCTTTTGCTTTGGAGGAGACTCGCACCTCTCTACTGTGTTCTCTTTAGCTGCTGCCACTATCGCTGCCCTTCTACCACTTCTTAGTGAGTAGGCAGGAGCTTTATTAACATTACTAGCTCCCATGAATTCCACCTTTTCTCCTCCTTCCAGCTTATTCACAATCTCCTACACAACACTATAAAAGCCCTAAGTTCTACTGGTAGCTCCGGGGAGCACTGCAATATTAGGCAAACAATAGACACCTCCAAACTCACTTTGGTGCACTTGCTCCTGCTCTTGTCTTTGATTTCAATTGACTGAGGAATGCCCACACCACATCCTAGCCACCCGCTTCTGGTGCTGACTCTGCCTGCTCTGACACTTCTTCCCCGGACCGAAATCTGTGCACACTATCCTCTCACCACGAGTCCATCGGAGCCCTCCCGCAGCCAGCTTCTTAGCCAGCCGCCATGTTCTCCCTTCAAAATCATGACACTTTTGTGCATCTGTTGTGGAAGTTCCAGAATTAAGACAGCCTCACTGCTACCTGCAGTAACAAGCCTCATTCTACACAAAAGGTATGTCTGTAGAGCATCCTGCAGAGAACATTTGCAAGAAGAACAACCACAAACAAAACAAAGTTTGAGATTGTGAATCCGCATCCTTTCTCTAGAGGTTCTGTATGAAGGTGGGGCTCAAATCAATCCACTTTGCTCAAGCTCAAAGTCCTTTAAGATCAAGGAAGGGATTGCTACGCAGAGTACTCAAGGGACTGCTGTGAAATCATGTAAGGAATCTGCCTGACAGCTAGTCTTCCACAGTCAATTACCTTCTGTCCATGGAAAAGTGCGTTCCAGCACATCCCCGATGGTTGAAGGGTGGTCATAAAACAGTATACAGCACTAGAACAATTTACAGGGGCCTTGGTGCCGGTGGACCCCCCAAAGCTCTCACTCCAGTCACTGACAGGAACCACAGCACTTCACGTATGTGATTTGTGATCAACCAGGGATGAAGTAGTGTGACCACAGAAGTCCCAGTCTGCCTAGTGCAGTCAGCCTGGATGAGTTTCAATTACCAAATGTTGAAGGCCCAGATGGGACTGCATCTGCCAAATACTGTAGGCCCAGGTGGAGGCTGCAACTGCTGATTGATGAGGATGCTCAGGAACTGCACCTATCTTTTGTTCAGTCATGAGTGAAACTCTTCAGGACTCCTGATTGCTTGAACTGCGGGCTGCACCTGTTATGGTGAAGTTGCACAATTAAGACTTCTTTGGCTGAATACCCAACTTTTATCGTCAAAAGACCCAATTCTGGAACCTCAATGGACAGCTGAAAAGACATGCTGCTGAACAAGGCCAATGCCTGGCTCAGATGAGCTATAAGAAGGTGTTGCTGGTTTTCTATAGCTCTTTCAAGTGTGTGGAAGAGCTGCCGTGGGTGCATGTTGGCAGTGGAAAGGACTTATGAAAACCCACCTATCCCAATAAATGGGAAAGATATGAGTAAGAGCATGTTTAGAATGTTGGTATCTAAAACTGCACTTTTGCCTTATTCATGTTGCACCAGTTTACCCTTAATGCCTAACTGCGTCTTTAGGTGCTGTTTATTGTACCTGAGAAATATCGATCCCTTGGGGTGCGCTATTTATCTGGTGTGATAACACATATTAAGAGTTTATGGGGCTTTAACATGCAGATGTCAGTGTTCAATGTGCCAGATCTGCATGGCGCTGTAAATACTGCATTATTTTCCCTTGTTACATTTCAGCAGGGATTGGCCTGCTGAAATTTAACAACAGTTAAGGTATTTAACGCATCCAATGAATATTGAATGCATTAAATACAGTCAAACTCGTAATTCTGACCCCTGTGTAAACAGGGGTTTACACATGGGTTGAAATTAGCTGACCCACTTGTAATTAGGCCCTTAGAGATGGAAGAAACTCAGAACTTGGGGAGATACCCTGAAAAGAAACAGAGCGAGAGAAGGAAAAGTGTAGCACTAATAGGAGAAAGTACCTAGAGTCACTCGCTTGTGTATGTCCATTGAAGTGTGTAATATTTAGTGCAACTGTGTGATTAAAGTGCTTTCTTTCTTGCAAAGGTAAGCACTGGGCTGGAAAATAACTTCATTTTCTGTTGGTTGATTGTGGAGCATTGAGCTTGAGAACCCCAAGCTACATCCCTGCGAAGTCTGTAAATGCTCGCCCTTGATGCCCTGAGAGACAGGAGTGGAAGGGTTTATTTTTGGCCCAGTTTGCAAAGCTAAAAGAGAATGGGCCCTGGGATATCAGTATCAAACAACCTCATCCCGCACAGTTGAGATCCAGAGACCCATGCCTGCCCTGTGGTCCCCTGAATAGGATCTGAGACTGCCTGTTGGTTGTATGGCCCCTTTTAAAAATTTCAGCCATTTTACTATTAGATTAGATGACTCACAAATAGGGATAAGGAAGACATTTGATTGAACAGTTTAGTTTTCATGTGTTACATGATATTATACCTAGGTATGAATTCCTTATTTACCAGTTTTCCGGTAGGTGACTGTGATTTTATTTTTAATTTTGTTATTACTGTCTTGTTGTTGTTTTTTATAATACCCATCCTGACTCAATTACAGCAGATGAAGGCTCCTGCTTCTGCTGGCACCACATGTGCATAAAAACATGCAACATTTAAAAAGTATTTTTTGGGATGAACCTGAAAGGGTTAACTCATGTTTGGACTATTTGTGAATCTCTGGATGATTCTTAAATCCTGTTAAAAAAGTTAATTTACACCTTTAGACTAGGTAGATTTTCCCCTTGTTATCCACTGCAGATTTGTGAATTAGGATGCAAATTTGTGAATGCACAGCACTGTGGTTGCATGGCCATCACAGAAAGATTTCTGTTGTGGTCAACGTTCCCCAACACCATGCAGTGAGTATTGGACAGGAAAAATAAAAAGAAGGACTTGAAAGAGCAGTGTGAGCCCAGCTTGGCCCCAGGACCACATGGGGGGAAAGAGGCCCAAATGGATCCCCAGTTAAAAAAATATTTTCAACGTGGCTTCACAAGTCTGACACCCTTCCTGGGCCATGTGGACCTTCATAGGATCTCAGCATTCATTAATCCATTGCAAGATTTGAAAATACTGGATTTAAAATTAATTTGGTGGAAAAGTGCTGTGCGGCCAACACGTGCAGCAGGTGGGGTTGGGCAGATGGCCTGGACAGACCCTGTGGCCAACCCCATTGAGCATCGCTGAATGCTGTCTGTAGTTTGGGTTGGCAGGTTGTGCATAGGGCCTGCTCGTAGACCATGCTGTAAGGACAGCCCACGCTGTGCACAGCCAAAGGCCTTGTTCAGCAGGGGGTGCCACCAGCACGAGGTTGGTCACGGGGAACTGCTGGATGTGGAGTGTGATTGGAAAAGCCCCCAAAAATCACTGAAGAGAACAAAGGTTATAGTGAAGCTGTGACTAGCTTTACATATAACACCTCAATGTATGGCTAAAAAAAACTCATTAATTCACTTAAAAACCTTAAGTTAAAGTACATTATGGATATTAAATAACACTAAACAATCACTTAAATTCGCAATTTATGGTTAGGATAAACCAATAACTCATACAGCAGCCAAGCACACCATACCTCACACACAAATGCAATGTTTACCTTATAAACAGGTCGCCGTTTTTTACTTTGTTATTGTAACATACAGCCCTTCTATGGCAAGGTTTCCCATTTAGCTTCATTATGCTGCATACAAATATCCTGAAAGTCTGAAGTAACTCTGGCTCTGGAGGACTGGCGCCATCCTCTCTGCTTCTCTATATGCCTCTTTCACCTGCAGTTCACGCTCTACGTTTTTCGACGCAAGACCATAGCAACCGCATAATTGAATCCTCGCCCTCTTCCGGTGGAACAAATGGAAATCCCTCAGGATGCCATATTAAACTCGAACTTTGTCTCACATCTGAGATTAACGTCGGAGGAGAAGGAATGAAAGGTCTGCGGAGGGCAGGGAGATGCAGGTCGGGAGAGCGGAGGGTACTCTTTTCTGTACTGGAAAGAGGGCGAACGAAGCAGGTTTCAGCGGGGGCTGATGCTAGATCCAGTGAACACTGAGGTGTGAAGCGGTGGAAGAAACCAGACAGAGAGGAGCTGATGGAGAACCTGGGATGACAAGGCAGCTGTAGTTTAAAACCCTGACAAGTGGCTAGACCCATGATCCATCCTATCTGGAGAACTGGCAACATTTATGGACATGTATTTATATTGAGATGATTTACTTTATCGTGCTTAAAAGACACCGTGTCCCAAAGTATTTTTTGGGTTTCTTATCTGGCTTTTTTAAAACAAATAATAGTATCAGTGGAGTATTTGGAACTACATGTTTTGGGGGCATTCGCCTTTTTTGAAGATGGTATGCTATCTATTGTTCTGTTAGCGTTTGGTCACGGAGGTGAGAGATTGTTCTGAAGATCAACTTGATAAACTGATGGATTAGAGAAGGTATCCAGGTCTGCATTGATGATTAAACTCTCCTACTGATATCTGCTGAAACTTGCAAATCACAAGTTGGTATCGTGGCAGAGTCAACACAGCCTTCTATGTTTGGTACGCTGAGAAGCATTAAATTGGATAATAACACCTGACCTTAACATTGCTAGAGTATGCCGTGGTATGTAACATTATTATTATTTTGAAAACAATGGAAATTCTTAAGTACACACTTCTTTACCTGTGTCATTATTCGTTTAATGCCACCTGGCTAACATTTTACATATTTTCAGTTTGTCGCTAGAAATAAAGAATGCCACAAGCTGCAAAAATGAGTCTTGCTTGATCTCAAAAGGACAGTCTGCCATGATGCACGATGCCACATTTCCCCTGCATGAGACAATGACCAATCCATGAATCAGATACATCGTGGTGATTGAGGGGCCTATTCACAAACTGTATTTTGTAGTACGTTAGCACTACAATAGTATTACCAACATACTACATAATGCTATTCACAAAGCTACATGTGGGGGTCTCTGCCTCTTCCTTCCCTATCTTTATGTGCAGAGATTGCCACACGACTGCAGAGATCTATACACACACACACAGGGATGTGTTTTAGTAATAACTGTGGGAGAGAGAGAGGTAAGTGTATGCAAAGTGGGAAATAGTTATTATTAAATAGGGTTGAGAGATGACTACAGAGTGTTTAAGGGAGGGATATACACCCACTCACAAGAGTAAGTCCATTGCTATCACACACTGCACCCCTATAGATACTACAGCCATGAAAGATGCAAAACAATTGTAAATATATTCCAGCTCAGATTTGCAGAAAGTCAAGCACCACCCACGCCCACTCAAAGATACTGCAACATCCACCCTTAAATAATAATGGAGGTAGGAGATTTTATTAAAACCTCATGGGACATAATGTTAAAAGAATTAATAATATATAAATATGTATGCATTCCCCAGTGCAGGTCGCCACTGGGTAGTTATAGTTAAGTTAGCATTCCCACACAAAATGCCTTTTTTGTTTTGCTTATAACTTTGCCACCTTTTGATAGATCATCACAAAACTCTCCCAAAAAGTACCTTTTTTGCCTAATTTGTGCACGGAAGTTTCGAGGTGATCTGTCATATGGGGGCCGAGAATAAAGAAGGGATCCCAAAATGCACAATCCCCAAGGATTTTCCATAGACTTTTTTAAGAAGCACTGCCACAAAATCTGCTCAACGGAACTACAGCAAATTTGGCAGGAAGCTAGATATTGTCCAGAAGGCATGCTTTTTGTGATTTGGTGTAAATCTGTACAGTAGGTTTGAAGATAATAAGCTCCAAAAATATTTGTATATCTGGATGATAAGCCCTGTGGCCCAATTTTAAAAAATAGAGCTTTCTGATTAGCCGAGGGAATTTTTTTTTCCTAGGGGCCATCTCGCTCCCGCTGGAGTCAGACTCCTGCAGGAGCAAGCGCTCTGATTGGCTGCCAGCATCATGAAAAAAATGTTGCTGGCAGCTGTTAGAAATGGGATCTCTAGTTGGCAGAGATATTCACCTTTGTCCAAATTTGGATCACACTCCGAGTCAGGGTAAGTCACACACAATCCAAATTATCCTGTGCCCAACCTCTGGTAGCTTGGCACTGATCAGTCAGGCTTAACTTAGAAGGCAATGTGTAAAGTATTTGTGTAACAGATCATACAGTAACACAGGGAAAACACCACAAAAATACGCCACACAGGTTATGAAAAATATAAGATATTTATCTGGTTAAATTGGGGTAAAAACAATAAAGATTCAATAAGCACAAGCTGAGATATCACTTTTGCAACTTTACAAAGAGTCCTAAATCATAGAAATAAACAGTTGTCTCTTGTTTGCACAAAGTACCTGGTTTGCGTCAAAATTACCACACACTTAGACAACAGAGGAGGAAATGCGTGGAAAAATAAGGTGTGCGTCGGATTTTCCGACGCGGCGCAGATGATGCATAATTTCTTTCCACGCTGCAATAGGCTTTGCGTCGATTTCCGACGTGCAGTCTTAGTTCCTCACTGTGATGTGGGGATCTTTTGATGCCCAGGGACGATGCAAGGAAAATCCTGGGCGTGTGTGAAAAAGTCACAGGCATTGCGTCGATCCGGTAGGCGATGCGTTGAAGTTTCTGTCGCACGGCAGGCGCTGTGTCAGTTCTTCACTCATGAAGTCAGGCTGCGTTGTTCTGGTTCGATCCAGTATGGCCATGCGTTGAATTTCAGGTCGAGATGCAGGTGCTGCATCGATCTTCACTCGGGAAGTCAGGCTGCATCCTTCCGGTTCGGCTCTGCAGTGATTTTCTTGTCGCAGGGTAGGCTGTGCGTCATTTTTTGGCGCACACAGAGTTTCCTTGAAGAGGTGAAGTCTTTTTGGCCCTGAGCTTCAGAAAACAGGAGGCAAGCTCAATCCAAGCCCTTGGAGAGCACTTCTCAGCAAAGCAAGAGGGCAGCAGGGCAGCAGGGCAACAGAAGGGCAGCAGTCTTTCACAGCAAGATGAGTCCTTTGGGCAGCCAGGTAGTTCCTCTTGACAGGTTGCAGATTCAGGTCCAGAAGTGTCTGTGTTGGTGGGGTCAGAGACCCAGTTTATATACCCAAAAATGCCTGTGAAGTGGGGGAGACTTCAAAGAGTGGTTTTGAAGTGCACAAGGTCCCCTATTAGTACCGGTCTGTCTGCCAGGGTCCCAGTAGTGGGTTTGGCAGTCCATTGAGTGAGGGCAGGCCATTAGTCTTTGAAATGTAAGTATCAGGCCCTCCACCTTCCCAGCCCAGGAAAACTCATTTAGCATGCAGACAAGTGCAGGTGTGACTGAGTATCCTGTGTTTGTGTTTGTCTGGGTGAAATGCACAAGGAAGCTGTCAACCAGCCCAATCAGACATGGATTGTAGACAGGCTGAAAGGCACAGTGGATTGTAAGTGCAGAGAAATGCTCACTTTCTGAAAGTGGCATTTATAAAATAGTAATATAAATTCCAACTTCACCAATAAGCAGTAATATGTATTACCATTCTGGCCATACTAAATATGACATGTTTACCCCTTTTTGATCAGAATCTACCACTTAAACGGTATATGAGGGTTTCCCTAATGCTATCCTATGAAAGGAGCAGGCCTCACAATAGTGGAAAAAGAATTGAGGAGTTTTCCTCTACCAGCACACATGTACATGTCCTGCCTTTTTCCTACATAGCTCCCAGACCTATGGGTTACCTAGGGCTTACCTTAGGGATGCCTTGTGTGTAGACAAAGGGGGGTTTAAGGGTTGGCAACTTTTAAATGCGACGTCTGTGTGGCAGTGAAACTGCACACACAGGCCTTGCAATGGCAGGCCTGAGTAATGGTTAAGGGACTGCTTATGTAAGTGGCACAACCAGTGCTGCAGGCCCACTAGTATCATTCAATCTACAGGCCCTGGGCACTTTACTATGGACTTACAAGTAAATCAAATATGCAAAATTGGGTATGAACCAATGTTAACATGTTTAAGGGAGCGATAAGATGCACCTTAGCACTGGTTAGCAGTGGTAAAGTGCGCAGAGTCCTAAAACCAGCAAAAACAGTGTCAGAAAAGCAGAGGAAGGCAGGCAAAAAGTTGGGGGAGCTGCCCCCAAAAGAGTAGCTGGTTCGGAAAGAGGTGTGGGTTTGGTTAGGAAGATGCAGGCTCACCAAACTCAATCTTGGGATTTCTCCTTTGGGTCTCCAAACCATGTGTAATGTTGATGTCCTTTGGCAATTCTGTTGAGATGGGCGGCAAAGTTATATTATGTTCAGGGATTAAATTTTTTAGACACCACCCGCATGCTTGAGTCCACTGAGACTTTCTCTTTGTCCTCATGTTAAGAGGCCTGATCCTGTCCAGGGGGTCCAGTTAGACTTTCTTGCCTTGCAAAGAATGATGTAGCACCAGGCCATCAGCAGATCATTTTCTGGTTATAATCTAGAGTGGTAACAACAGAGTCCTGAGTCCTATTTATTGCTGTCATCTCTCTGTTCTGGAGCAATAGAGCTTGGTTCTGCTACCAATGCGCTGAGTACAATCCTTATAGTCACAAATGCTGGGTAACGCTTACACATAGGTGCATTGATCCCCGGAGAAGGCATGCCTACACCGTTCTCTTTATTGATACACAGGCGTTTTTACTGGTTTCGTAGTAGCTGGCCATGATTGGCCAAGGATTTTTCATGCTTTTAGCCATAGCTTTGAAATGTTCAATCACCCATGACGCCATAGCTAAAGAGTCAACATTGTTTTGAGGTCCAGGTTTCTCAGTGAGCTGATGCCAAGAATACACTGAGGCTGTATTTTAAGAGAAGGTGGCAACTGCAGCACAGGGAGAGAAAGGGGGTTGTTGGCTTATGTTTGGTACACAACAGTTTATCATTGGTCCATGATTAGCCCACTCTACATTTTATTCCCACTAGCAGCACTTGCTCCTTGGCCAGACTCCGGGGCAGACTAGGTCTATTCAGAGGAGCCTCAGACCCAATCATATATCTATTACTTGGACATTCATGGTCTTCTGTGGGCCATTTGATGCACGATACTTGCACAGATCATTGTGTCTCTGAATACTGCTTTGTTTTGGCATTTCTGAATGCTTGCAGTGCCTCGAGTGCTTTGAAGAGGCATGTTAGTTCTATGTAAAACAACTGAAAAAAGAGAGATATGTTGTGAGCAAGTGGCACTATTTAATCCGAAGTGTTTATGGTCTACCTCAGCCCCTTGCCTGGACAGAAAGAGAAGCATAATGTATTGACGTCTGCGTCACAAATAATGTAGCAGTTAAATGAACTTCTGAATACTATGGTTCTAGGTAAGAGTTTAAAAAGGGCATTTGTGTTTATCAACTTGCATCTTCGTCATTTCTCCTAAGAAAGCGATTATGTCCTGTCATCATGGGACAAAGTCCTGCTAAAAAAAGGGTTGAGCATTGGTTTCGAGCTCCACAAGGGGACGGTAAGTTCCTTCATCGGTCAAGAACCAGGTCTAAGCTTTCTTCCAGTCCTTCTGATCCTAGGGCCTGGAGGAACACGCAATCTTTCCTTAAGTAATTGCAGTCATTTCTGTCTCCGTGGGCGCTCATTTCACTTTGACTGGCCTGAATGTGCTATTTGTTGAGAAGGGCATGAAGTGCAGTTTGTGAAGCAGGACTGCTAGGAAACACGAGGGTTTAAAGGGCCTACGGCACAGGTCATGGGTCACTCTGCCCCTTGTGTTTTTTTGTTGACCATATGTGTTTGAGATATAAAACTAGGGCTAGTCCCATAACCACAAGAAAAGTGGGACTAAACAAGAAAAAATGCTTTTAGAGTTCAATGTAGTTGTGTAATACAACGTATATCGTTTTATGCTACTTTTTTATATTTCAAGTCACACTTGGAGTATTAGTGCACAAGGCCCATGCGTCACATAAGAATCAAATCAATAATTATTGACTATTTAGTAATCCATGCATCATCAAAACACACACGGAACATTCACAACATAGACATTTGAGGCAGCCTCTTTTCACTTGAGTCCTTTCATATAATCTTTATGGCACAACACTACTAATGCCCCAATGTATTAGTTGATGGTTTGGGGCTTGACCTGAATTTGTAGCCTCCTATGGATATCAGTATGTGTTCGCCATCGCTTGACATGTTGGAATGCCAAAAACTAACAACAATCAAGTACCTTTGGCCAGTTTTGTGTTTTCTCATCACAGATCATAAGATACCTCAGGGTGCCCCCGGTTATGTGGCAACAGAAGGTTGTGTGAAGAATACAAGCCTCTACTTGTGTTAATGACGGTTTACAGCTGGGATGTACACTGTCCCCAGTACCAGTGCAGTGACTTATGTCGCTGGCAGTTCATAGTAACTGTTTAGTGTAACTTTTTCAAAATCTCCACAAGCAGTATCTTGCCATGTTTATTGCTCCAGGAGACAGCCTCGACTTATGTTTAACCCTTAGTAATATCTTGATTGTTGAATGGTTTGTTATTTAAGCTGATATCTCTTCAGCTACTATGTCTGTACCTACCCCAACCATTTGGCTGTCTGACCAGCCATGGTATCTATACAAGATTGTATACCCCATAGTTAAGAGTGTCCAGACCCCGTTTATCTAGTGGTTGAATCAATTCAGAAAGTATTGAATTATGTGAAAAGTTTGTGTGGAATTGTCTGACAGAATACTGAGGGAAAAATATCATGTGGCCAAAATATTGTGGCAGAAATATCAAAGACAAGAATATTGAGATGTTATGGGCAAATAGATAAACAAAGATTTATTAGCCTGTGTACACATAGAGTCATGGCAACGTATGTGGAGTTAAGTATTGTAAAGCTTTGCTTACTCATAGAAACGTACCTTGACATTATTCTTGTCCTCGATATTCGTTCCACAATATTTTGGCCACACAATATTTTATGTTCAATATTTTTGTCCATTACCTTGTTTCTTCCATTAAATCATTATGAGCAGGGCGAGAAAATGAAATAATAAACATGGTAGCGCTTTAATCTTGGCTATCTCCGCTGTTCCTAGAGGTAAGAGGAGTAGTCTTTCCCAGAACTTCTACTCCTCCAAGTAAACTTCTATACCCCGACATTTATAGTTAGAGTTATCTCAAGTTACTATAACTTGTACCCTAAGGTAACTATAGCTTGCTGCACCCACTATGCATAATTTTTTCATAAACATTTTACTGCAAATATTACATTGATATTATCAGTGATGTTATCAAAGATGTCATAAGTGTTTCAGTTTGTGGGGTAATTAGCAGTGCATGGCGAGGGCGCCAGTTATTGTTACCTTAGGGCACAAGTTATAGTTACTTGCAATATCTTTAACTATAACAGGTGAATGTCTATGGTTTTGTATGTTTAAAATGTAAGAATAACTATAGCATCCTTGTAACTTTTGTTTTTTTAAGTGAACTTCTATGTTTTTTAATTCTGTTTCCTAACTATAACATCCCTGTAACCTTTTTTTTCAGTGAATTTCTATGTTTTTTTTAACATAAAGTAATTTTCATTGCTATACGTTAATCCAACCACCGCCGTCCAAGGCCGTAGGCCATGTGTGGTTGTAGTTGGCTACAGGGCCTGGCTCGTGGCCAGGCCCTACGGCCATCCCTTAGAACCACCCACCCCTGAGAGAGAGAGAGAGAGATAGAGATAGAGATAGAGATAGAGATAGAGATAGAAAGTGAGAGATTGAGAGAGAGCAAGTGATGTAGTCTTTGATGAATGATATACTTAGAATGAGACATTTCCGGACAAATTATAAAGAAAAATGTCATTGTCAATTACAAAGGGTGAGATCACCTTTCAGTATGTAACTTAAATATTTATAGTTGTAAAGGAATTAAGCAGGAAATTACCACAGGCTCACCTAGATGAGAGCCCTTAACCTTTAGTGTGCATGTCTGAGATATTAACCACTAGGCCAGAGATGCCTCCTTACTGTGCAGTCTCCAGACTTAGATGTGACATTCAACCCACAGATTTAGAGTTTAAAAAGACTTCAATGTTCCATCACTAGGAATGTTTAACAGAGAAAACACTAGAAAATAAACATACACACTGCCAAGTGATACTAGGATTTGAACCTTCAGCCTACTGAGTGATAGTGCAAGACTGTGATCATTAGGCCAGAAGTGACTCTGTTCTGCTATGCATCCAATAACATTTGTACCAAACATCTTGCTACTCTGACTCTTTAAAGTCATTGTACATTACAATGACAATCTCTCTCTCTCTCTTTCTCTCTCTCTCTCTCTCTCTTCCATCTCAGGGAAGGCTCAAGGCCCCCACAGTCCTAGCCGGCTCCCTGTCCTGTGGGAGCCAGCCACAATTACACCCACAAGGAGGGAGCTGCTTTAAATAACAGCTCTCAGCTTGTGGGAGCAATATTTCCATCTGTTTCCCTGCAAGCATGTTTGCATGCAGGGAAGCAGATGAAAATGTCATTTTCTGCAAGTGAGAACTGTTTGACAGCTGTCACTTGCAGAAAGTTAAGTGTTTAGCTCTGACTTGGTGGGAGCTGTCAAAGCTTCTGCCAAGTGAGAGCAAATAGCTATGTCCCGGGGGTGGGCACCCCGGGACATAGCAGGAGCTGGCCCGGAGGCATTATTAGGTCCACGAGGGGGGAAGCATGGCCCCCCTCCAATGTAGTCTAGCCCTGGGGAAGTGTTGGTCCCCTGGGCTCTGGGGTCCGCAACAGACTCCACAATAGACTCCCTTCAGTCTTTCATTGTAGCCCTGGGGAGGTGGTGGTCAACAGGGCTGCGGGGGGCTGGGTAGGCATTGTATTTGTTTAAAGCCCTGGGGATGTAGTGGTCCCTAGGGCTGTCGGAGGGCTGCATGGCCCCCCGCATTGTCTTTGTTTAAAGCCCCCTGGGTGGCTGTGGAGGGGCCCTGTGCCCCCACATACGTTTTCTTTAAAGCCCTGGGGGCGTGGCTGTCCCCGGGGCTGTGGGGGCAGGAAGCCCCCCGCATTTATTTACTGAGATGCTTTGGGGAGGTGGTGGTCCCAGGAGCTGCAGGGATCTGAGTGGCATCCCTGCACACAGAATATCTTTGGCCTGGGGAGGTAGCGGTCCCAGTACAATGACGACATATAATGCATTGTTGTTAACTGATGCCACACCTTTGACTCCTGCAGTAAATTAGGTGAGACAACAGTTCTATGGCCAGGGCAAACAAGGAGGGGATTGACAGGCATCCCTGCTTCAGGACCCTACCAGCCAGGCAATGATCAGAAATTATACACCCGTGCTGACCCTAGCAAATGGTAAAGCATATAGAGCTTAGATTTATTTCATAAAGCCCTCTCATATTCCAAATTTCATGAGAACTGCAAAAACAAAACTCCCATTAGACCATCCTGAATGCTTCACTATATCCAGGGAAGCGACAAAGGTAACAACCCTCTCCTGGAACCCTGTCCATTATGTGACAGAACATTTGCACATCAACGTGTGTGTTACAACCAGGTATGAACCTGCATTGGTCCCACTGAATAATTTATGGTATTATTGGAAGCAGTCTATTTGACATTGCTTTGTTTAATATTTCATATTTAGGATTGAGGGCGATATGGGATAATATGGCCTAAGGTCAAGAAGATCCTTTCCCTGCTTTGGCAGGACCACAATGGTTGCTTCCTTGGTATAGTGTGGTAAGACACCTGTCTGGTATGATTCCTTACACAATGCCAGCCTTGTGGGCACCATTTGTTCCTTATATGTGACACAGAACTGTGGTGCAGACCATCTAGGCCCTATGTTTTTCATGTAGCTAGATTATGTATTTCCTTTAGTTTATTGTAAGTGGTTCATCCAGGGCTTCCTTCTGTTCAGATGTAATGGTTGGGATGTGGACATTCCTCAGATAACTCAGATGTGCTCCTCATTTCCTTGTATGGGGTCAGAAGAGAATGGAGCTGTACAAACCAGTTGGTCACCTAATATTAATGCCTCAGGTTTATTATACTATTATCTCCTGCTGCCACCACTGCTAAACAGTTAGCGGTGAATGTGAAGGCCAGTCTTATCTTTTCTAGGACAGTGTGCATCACTCCATGGTACATGCAGATGTTGACCAACACTGTTTCTTTGGGCCACTCCGCATGTGGTCCCAATGAAATTTTCCCCTCCTCTGACTTCATTACCCCCTTCCTTGGGAAACCTAGTTGCTAGGGGTTCTGCATCACTTCTTTACTGCCACTCTTGGGCTGTGCTGCCTTCTTTGACATCCAAACCCCTCCGGCACCCCCCGCAGTCCTTATGACAGCTTATTAATTTGCCTTCCTCTTTTTGGAGAGTCTACACAACACAATTATGTTGTGGGAGATTACAGCTAGGACAGGCTACAAATCCTTACCGTAGCTGACCAAGGATGAAATATAGCATCCACAACTCTGGGTCTACTAAAGATGCTTTCCATAGGTAGGAAGCACATGCGTCTATTCTCTACTTGATTGTAGCATTTTACCAGACATTGACTTTCTGAGATTGTGTTTCATCAACCAGTTACATTCCCATTAGCAGTTATATATACCTCAAAGGGTGATCTGCTGACATGGCCATTTCGTCCAGAGCCCCTCCGGTTCAGAAGAGGGAAGAGGAGGATATTTTCATACTTGTCTGCTGCACTCCCTCTGCAGAGCATAGGAGTTGAAGAGCATCAGAGCAGTGGATAGGCAAACACTGGGCACGTGATATGAATTCCTTCAATTGTGTTCGAATGTTGCATGATCTGTATGTGCCTGTGAACCAGAGTTGAAGTCAAGCAGGCACTGCTGAAAGTGTTGCATCGTCGGTCCTGATATCAGCTTTCCAAAGCCCTTCTATACACTTCTCCTGTCACTAGTTGAGCCTTCAGAGAGAAGTCAATTAGATGAGTGAGATCTCAGCATGTCAGAGCAGAAAAAGAGTAATTGCCACAAGCTTGCCCTGACTGCTTCTTGCCCACAGTTTTATCCAGTCTTTTCCCTGCACCCACTGGCCTTTCCGCCTCCAGACCACTTGGTTATTGCACTAAGCTCCTCAGGGCTAAAGATATAGGGGGTGCAGATGCACCTTTATGTACTTTGGCTCTGACCGTCCTAGCACAACATGGCTCTGGGATGTTCATCTCCCTCCTCCCATCTCCAACTGTTTGCTACATAAAAGCATGTTGCCGAGCCGGGAGAGAAGGGTTGGTAGAATGACTTACCATGGTGGTGGGTGAAATCAGCAACACCTCCTGTGAGGTAAAAGCGAAACCGGTTAAGTGGAAGAGGCATGGGCCCAGAGGTGTGAATGTATGCGCGTGAAAATGTGCCTGCATGTGCGTGTGTGAGTGTGTGTACGGCTGGTAGGGAGACTCAAGGCTCTATGGTGATTCTAGTATCTTTTACAATGGTGAGATGTTTTGGTTTGGGAAACTGTCAAGCTGATATTTCTGACAAAGGTCTGTATGTTAGAAGTATTTTGAAAGTATACATTTGAGGGAAAATCCATGCTGTGGTTGGGAGCCTTATGCTTAATTTTGGTTCCTTGGTAACAGGTAGCACGTGCAGATATTTAAGTTTGTTTTATTACAATTTGGGGGGGCATTTCATCATTTTATTGATGAAGCATTCTAGAATATCACTTCTCCTGCCTTGTCCCTGCATAAGTGAGACTGATGTGTCCTGTGTGCTGTTTGGTTAGGTAAGGTCTATGTAGTTGAGAAATAGCTATATTGACCATTTGACTAGTTCTGTTGTTTGCAATCTGTGAGTATGATGCGTAATAACTTTAGTTTTTGTTAGCTGTTTTGAAAAGTTGAGTGCATGTATAACCGTAGGTTTGAAAAACGAAGCACCATCCTCTGTTTAGCCCATATGGTTGTGTGAATAGAAGACTAATTTTCAACAAGACATTTTTGCTAATCAATGAGGCCTTGCAGACCCGGAGCATTCATTAGATTACATTTGTCGTTGACCTCATAAATTACATTAGGATGAATTCATGAATTCTCAATCTGTTTTTTTATATATTATGAACATCTTGCGTCAGTAATTTGCTAATAACTTTACTTGATAGTGAAGCTTTATGGATGTCTTATATCTCTTCTTGTTAACTATCTAATCTTTAGTAAAGTTATTTAAGGACCAGTCTTTCCACTATTGGCATAACACATTGACATATACCATATATACGTCATGTGCTTTCAATGTGTTTACATATAATAAAAAGGAATACTAATTAAAGTGACTAGAGATTATTTATTCCATTATGTTGTGCTTCATAAACTTCTTGCCCGAGCCCCACTATCCCCACTAATGAAATGCCTACATACTGAACTCAAACACATTCTTTCTCTCCCACTTGTCCGGAGGATGTGAGCTCTCGACTGTAATCAGATGTTTGTTCCTAAGTGGATGAACATTTCAGTTTTAATAAATTTTCAGTTGGTTATTAGGCTTGGATCCTCTGAAAGTTTGAGCAACTGCATTACTGTATGGCTTTGGACATAATGAACAGGACTCTTTCTAGAGGTAGCCAAAAGGACGGCATCTGTGATGTTCTGAACTATAAGCTGCCATGTATGTAAGACTTTTAATAGTATTAGGAAGAAGGTCTGATTGGTGAATGAGAGAGAGACAGATACTGGATGTTTTTTTATTTATTTACATTGTATTAATTTTATACAGATCAAATGATACTGCATAATATTTGCCCCAGTTCCCTACACTCCCCTCCCCCTAACCCTTAAAGCTTAGAGAAGAGTACCAACATCAGGGATATGTTCTCTATCAACATAAACATATTGTTTCCCTCTGGTGTATCCCTGTGGAGCACAATTTATTTTCAATGCCCTCAACATTCTCAGACATTTCAGAATACATGTTTTGTCTTGCAAATAGTCCATTACTGCTTGCAACACAGCTTCAAATGTTTTGGGTTCATCCCACAGGTCATATGATAATATTAACATTGCCATTAATATCCACAACCTGAATACCCAGGTCAGAAAATCAGGGGCTCATGTGCTCCTCCAGTTCACTGCAATTTCATGTTTTGCTGCCAACATTATGTGTGTTTTTACACTCCAGTTCTCGCCATTCAGCCCCCCACAATTTTTTGGACGGATACCTAACACAGTTGTTATAGAGTCTAATAGGATTGGAAGGCCAGTGTCTTTCTTTGTATGGCTCAATATTTCTTTCCAAAGCAATGGTATTATAGGGCAGGCCCACCACAAGTGTATTGCAGATCCCTCTTCATTGCACCCTCTCCAACATTTCCTGTCTGTATTCCTTATTTTTTTCAGATGTTGTGGCATCATGTACCAGTCACACATAATTTATACCACGTCTCCCTGCCCTGTACACTGGGAATCATCTTCAGCATGTCCCTCCATAGTTTGATACATTCCTCATGTGTTTTTTCAGCCCCCACCACACTCTACCGTTTAAGCAACTGATGAGGCTTCAGCAGTCCTTTCAGTGTGGCATAGATAGCCTAATTTAGGCCTTTGGTTGTTTCGTAATTAGGGAACAAGTTCTCTTGTCCCTGCCTCCCGATTCATAGTATGGTGTCCTAATTGGAAATACAGGTGCCTAAGGTGCTTCAGTTAGATAGACATTGCAGTGCAGTGTGGGTGCTCTTCTTCTTGCTGCTCACCGCCATGTCGATTGTTGCAGGTGAGTCCACCATCTCTGTATATGCTTCTCTAGTCTGAAGTGGGTGTGGTTTCCATCCAAGGTCACTGCCTGCTAGGCCTATCCATGTCTCCCCATCAGGACAAGATGGCTGCCGCTCAATCCGCTATCCACTGCTGCTTCACCTGGTGTCTTTCACAAAGTGCAAACAACAAGCTTGAGGAAACTTGTGCACTCACTTCCTACAAAAAGGTCAGTCTGATAAATGCATTTTCAGACTCATATATGGGTTGAGCTGGAAGCTCACCAGTAGGGCAACCACATCGATGGCTGAATTTTTAATCCGTGATCAATTTCTTTTGAGACATGCCTTGGTGCACTGCAGTAACCCTTAGTTGACAGTTTAATTAGGGTTTTTAATTACGAAACACACACACACAAGAAGAAACTAATGATTAGCATTAGTTTTGTTTATTTATTGAGTGGAGAAGATCAGTAGAAATATGGTATGTGTTAGGACAGAAAAGTCCTATGCATGATAATTGATGTGTACCCCTGCCCTAACTGCCCACCTGTATTTATATCTGGATCCCTAGTGCTGATTTTTGTTGCCATAGGTAAGTACGGGTCATATGTATGCACCATGATGTAGGACTGTCTCAAGGATTTGTTGAACCAGGAGGGATGCCCAAAGCAACATTTTCATGGTGGTAGAAGGCTACTGCTTTCACCAGAGGTTATACAGCACGTGTGCAGTGGTGACAGCATACCAAGTAGGGATCAGTAAGAGTGAACAGGTCCTTTTTCACCTGTGTCACCTGAGTTTTTCATACCAGCCTACCTACCCTTTTAAAGTTTCACATCTGTGTGCTTAACTGTCCCTTGGCTTACATCAGTTAGATGTGATGTGCTGCACAGAGTAGGGCTGGTTACTCTGCAGTGGTTGTATGTGTGCCTGGGAAGAGTACAGTAGAGCAGTGCTGTGCAGCATGTGCACAGTGAATGCATGTACTGGGTGTATGTGTACCCCGCAAGAACCACAATATATGAAGGGTGAAGTTTTGTGGAACACATGCATTGTAAATGTGTTTGCTAGCAATGTGTGCATTTGAAAGTGGCACACAATGGCACAATAAAGAAAGACCCAGACCCCAAATCACATTTGGTTTCTGTAACTGGATTACAAAATGAGGAGGTTGAGACTCTAACATTTTGTCATCTGCCAAGCAACCAGACAGCCTGTGTGAGGAGGGAAAGCTCTGCAAGACTTCTGCCTGTAACCAGGACTGGGGCTAAGGCCTAGTAGTCCCCCTGCTAGGTGAGGGGACATAATACAGGGAAGCCAAGGCCACCTGCTCTGGAGCCTGGAACATCAGTGTCTCCCTGATTGCCAAGACCATTGTGCCATTGTGAGGAAGAGCAGAGCATTGGAGAGAGTGGGGGACAGTTGGGAACCCAGTCAAGTGGACTCCTGGGGCGAGGTGTGAGGAGACACCTGCTGCACTGATCAGGTCATTGCCTGTGTGCAGATTCAAGCCAGAGACCCCCGTAAGCCAGGAGAGGACCTCCGTGAACATAGCTATGAGCAGATTGCCATGTGGGATGTGTGTAGCCTGTGTGGCGCTATTTGGGGGGAACTGGCCTGCCATGGAAGTTATTGCTGGATTCTGAGGGCTGAAACCTGTGTGTAGCCTACCGGTACCTAGCAGAGCCTGGTGGTGACCCCATATACCGGTCAGGGGCCACCGTGATATACACTACCATGTGATGAGAGGCAGCGTCTTGATCGGTAGTGTTGCAGGAACCCCTGTGTGCCAGAAGGAACTGCCAAAATCAAGATTGCTGTGAGGATCAGGTGGTCGCCCAAGAACTGTGAAGCACACTGCATTAAATCTGTGATTTAGATAGCTTCTTGGACTTGTATCACACCTTCTGTGGTTAAAAAAGCACTGTTGGGTAGTGTAACCCCACACAAAGGGATGTGATGTGTCCATAGGCACCATGTTATACGGGAGTGTGAGGCTTGGGCCACACCAATAATTTATAGTAAGTGTCAAAGGGTGGTCAAAGAATTTACACACTGTTTATTGGCTGAAGACGACGTACAAGACATGTTTTGTCAGAAAGACAAGATGCGAAAGAATGATCAGCATTCGTGAATGGGATTGAGTTGGGGTGTTAGAGACATATAAGGCATCAATTCAAAGCTGTTGCTCCATTCTCATACCTTTAGCATTCAAGCATTATAAAAGCAGAACATTTACTTTTCCGTTGACTCACTGCCGTGGTTAGCTCCTCAATAAATGACAAATATGCATGTCATGTGCATTAGTAAAATTGTTTAAATGTTATTATCACCTTTCCATTTGGGATAATATCTAGTTTAGTTTTGTAGTGCTCAAATAGTTAGGAGGCCTCGTCAGAGTGCCAATAAAATCAAATAGAAACATAAATCTCTGAAGTCCTTACATGTGGTTTATATATGAAAATGCACTGTAAATTGTATATTTATATGTATATGTCATATACATTGCTAGGTTTTTACCTCATCTATGGTTGTAAAGTAGGGCGTGATAAGGTTGTGACAGTCCTTCTTTTGGTGAAGTGACTAATCGACTTGGTCCGTGCTTTCAGGATTCAAGGGGTGGCAGGTACGGTCGTCCCGCAATGATTGGATCTTGCCACATAAATGAATAAATAAGATGCTTATTTTTTGCTCTTGATTTAAGTTGGCCTATTTCATTCCCATTATGATTGCGAGTAACGACATTCTGTGGGTTACGCTCTTCATCTCACCTCCCCAAAGAACTGCTCATATCAATTGGGCTTCCCCAATAATTTGATTAACCTGGCTGCTAATGAATGTGACTCTGCAGGGGTCTGCTGGAGGCAGCGTGGAGAAATGAGACATTGGTACATTTAATGTGCAAGAGATCTTTAGGTCTTGAACAATCACTCGAGACCAGAATGGTTTCAAACAAGGCAGAGCAAGCCATCCCTTTAATGCACTGTTTTCAGGACAGTTACAACTATTGTAGCACTGGACTAGGGGTCAGCTGAAGACGACGCCTTACAGCATACAACACAGACAAAGACGTCACGCACTGTTATAGCGCTTGCACCTCCCATTAGTGCATCCGGTCACTTTTTAATGTATTGTATTCATGCATAAGAAAAGAAAACCCTTCAAATACCTCCTTTCACTAATCGAGGAATGTTTTAAAAAGCGGAAGTGGTCAGACAGAAATTCACATCTGTACCCTCAGTTCGTAGAACACCTACATTAACCCACCGTGGTTATTAAGTCACTCCTGTCTCTCCACTTCGTGGTTCACACGAAAGAAAAGGCCACTGCCGTCCATCCTAGTGCTTCTGGGTGCGATAGTATAGTTACTTAATGTATTTGCCAAATACTTTCTTCAAAGTCAAAACTAACTGATAGAAACTATAGCGGTCCATCCCACCGATCTGTAGAATTGTACTGGAGACAAATCAAGCAGGAGATTCAGGTGGGCGAGCAGGTAGATAGAAGGCTGCTTAAGATGCGTCATGTCCCCGGGCTCAAACCGCTATAGGGTTGCATATTGAGCAAAATTACAAATAAATAAATAAATAACCCGAACAAAATAAACAATGGGGCTATAACTCCAGCTCTCTTGCGGAATAGCTGTGCCCCGCTGACGAGCCACAGCTTGGAGCGATGAAAGCTCTGACAACCATCGTGAGAATTGAAAAGTTCAGAATCACTGCTCAAGTGATGTAACCCGTCCAAAGAAACAAAATGCCATTTAGGCGGCTGCGCACCTGCAGAATAGTGCCGTGTTCGGCAGCGTCGTCTTGTCTCTTGGAGAGATGGAAAGGTCAACCTTCAGGGGGATGGCGAGCGCGCGGCCGCCACCACTGCCACCGGGGCACTTGATGGAAGTCCTGGATCCATCCTAATGAGATGACCTTCGCACCTCCCTCCTCCATGTCCGCTGCCCGTGCGAGGGCCGACAGGCCACATTAAGGCTCCGTCTGATGAGTGCAGCTAGTGTCCCTCAATGTCTGATGCAAAGTCTCGTGCGTCAGCTCAGCACAGGAACAATTCGATAGCCGTCGGCTTCCATGATGTGCTTCAGATCAAGCCCTCTGGGAAGCAAGAATAATTTCATTGGGAGCATAGAGTGGAGATATCAGACTTTTTTTTTTGCAGTTTTATATAGCGCGAACTCGGCCTAAGGGCAGTGGAACGTTTTAAGTGACCAATAGTTACATTATGTAAGGTCAGATTCAGTTTTGTAGCCACGGGGAGATTAAGTGGTTTGATCAGCATCACAGGATGCTGAGACGCCCCACTCGAACCTGTTTTCCTAAAAGTTGGTACCTTTTGAGTTAAGGCCACATCCTCGACTATCAAAAGCGGAAACATGTTCAGTCACACAAGGAAAGCAAATGCATGTTATGAACGCGTTGTCACCACTGAATAGTAGAGAAATGCTCGACCTACAGTAAATCAGTCCCGGGGTATCTTTTACTTGCTAACTCCCCAATGACACTGTGTCTTGTGGCAAGTGATTTATTAGAGACACCATCCACCACCCTTTTTAAACAAGCATTGCCAATGCCAATACTTCTGACCTTCGCCGCCAGCCATTTAACTTTGTAAGTGCTTGGTTTTTTTTGTCACGAGGAAGCCTCTGGGCCTTCATGGATCTAAAAAAAAAAATAGTTAAAACCAAAAAGTGTTTTTAGTCTCAAAAAGTGCACTCTGCCATAGTCGTACCTAGTACATAAGGAATTACAACTCATGCGTAGGGGCTCCTTGTGAAAGGGCAGAGTGCTGTCACTCACACTGAAAATGGCCAGTTGCTGACATGGGCTGACCTATTGCTGTAAGCTGAAGTGGGCAGAAGAAATGTGAATAAAACAACAAAATACCAATAGATGGAGGGGGATGGCTGAGAGCCCATACAAGTCGTTTATAATCTTGGTGAAATAAAAAGTTCTTGGCTAGTGCTAGGCGCAAAACATTTTTCATTTTCAGCCACACCTCTATCAGGAATGCTCAGGGACCTCAGAAGCCCAGGATCCAATATGATATATGCGTGCTTTTACTGCTAGAATCAATGCAGCGTGTTACTTCTTAAAGGGCAGTCACATGACTTATTTTGTAACATGAAACTATGGGGTCTATTTACCAAATGTTCAGGCAAGGTAGCTGCCAAAAATGTTGTGCAGCATGAGGAGAGAGAAGGAGAGCGCCATATTTACAGAGATATGCACTCTCCTCCCCTCTCCCTTTCCCGGTGCAGAAATTATCTGCTGTGTGTCACCCCGCACCATACTGCAGGAGTGTCTGGGTGCACGTAGCATAGGTTTTGTACTGAAAGGATACCCTTTAGACCAGTGGTTCCCAACCTTTTGATTTCTGTGGACCCCCACTTTAACATTAATGGAACCCAGGGACCCCCTCTGAATGATCATTGGAATCCGGGGACCCCGCCTAAGTCATTACTGGAAGCTGGGGACCTAATTTGTCAATATTTGTTAATATCTTTTGATTTTCTAGGCTCTCGCGGACCCCAGAGAAGGCTTTGCGGACCCCCAGGGGTCCCCGGACCACAGGTTGGGAACCACTGCTTTAGAATAATTTTAAAAACAATTCTATTTTGTATGTGTGCTGTATAGTGCAGTACAAATGGAAAGTCAGAAAATAAAGGAGAAATAACAGCACTTCAAATAGGTGCTATTTTTTGAGTGAAAACTCTGTCCGCTTTTTTTAGTAATTTGGGTTTTGCAACAAAAACCTTGGATGGCTGTATGGGTACACCCATGCACTACCCATGTAACCCCCTCTTGGCGATAAGTAACACCAGGTAGTACTACCCACTAAAGCATAAAACAAGTTTTATACTGGTTTACCAAGGCACACCACAAGAGTCCATAAAGTCCATTTCTTAGTACACTATAGCAATCAAAGTTCCAAATACGCGTCTGTATAAAGTAGAAATTGTATTCATCCAAGGCACCATGAATCCAATGAACATCAGTCGACATGTATTTCTTCATCAAGACTTTTTCAAGGCTGCAAGATGGACATGCAAAAGGGAATGCAGTCAGGTAAATTGACGATAACAGGGAATCTGATTTTTGCTCTGACACACATCAAAGCCCATGCAAATTTTTCAATTAAGTGAGCCCAAAATATTTAGACCAGAAGAAGATGAGGGGAGAGAAAAGAGAGTGTTCTTCAAAAACACCAACAGTACATCAAAGAAAAGAAATTACGCAAACTGAGAAGAGATTCAAATGACTATAAAAGTGGAAGGGTGGTCACATATGCACGCAAATTTGATAATATACAAATTGACAAACATGTAGAGACCTATCAGAGACCAAATACTGATCTGCCATCAGTTGCTTCTACGAGTAACACCAAGTTGTCCAGTATTTCAAGCGCAAGAAGCGATGATGCAAGTGGCTCAGATAGGCAACAGTCCAATGCCATTTCTAATAAATATCTTTTTATTGGAACTACAGAGATATTGCAAGGGTCAGAAACAACCATGTATATGACAGAAAGCGTACATAAGAGAGTCAGAAGAGGGAAAAGGAAGAATAAAAGGAACAGAGAAAGGAAGGAAGGGTGTAACTACAAGATCAGTTTCCCGCTATCAGAGGAACTAGGCCACAATTCACAAGCCTCTGTTTCACCCCAGAATGAGATCTCCATTGGGAATCTAGCCAACGTGACACTTGATACGCAACAAATCAAGGTTTTAAGTAAAGGTTTGGGTTTTGTTCTTACTTCATTGCCAGATTTGTTTGAATTGCACATCACCTTGTACACATTTATTCATAAATGTAAATTGTATAACATTTTCCGAGAGAAAAACACAACAGCTTCTCTTATTTCTAATGACAATGTACCCAGTGATCTGACCATCAAGGACATAAAGGATATACAAACATTACTACCCTTAGAGCACACTCCTAACCTGACCTCTACTCCTTCTCTTTGGAAGATTCCAGCTGACTTGGACATAGTTTTAAATCTTGGTGTAGAAAGTGGGCTGAAAACGACTTCCAAATTCACTCCAAATTTACCATCTGATAACGTAATTGACATTTTTTACAAATGTGTAACAATGGATCTTTATAAATTGGAAGATCTATATGTAACAAAATGTAATAACATTGTACATAGTATCACAAGACAAGAACATGAAGCGCTATGTTCGGTCTCGGAGGTACAGGATATCATCATTAAGGAGGCAGACAAGGGGGGGTAACATAGTCTTGATGAATAAAGACGACTACATCAAAGAGATTTCCAGACAGCTTTCCGATACTTCATCCTATTGTAGACTTGCCCACAATCAGTTGAAAGAGGTTAACAGTATTATACAAGAAAAACTTTGTCATCGGAGGGACATTTGTCTTTTAACAGACACAGAATATATGTACATTTATAATTCTACACTCAAATCACCGTGTATTTATATTCTTCCCAAAATACACAAAACAGACTCTTTTCCACCAAGCAGGCCTCTCATCTCAGCGATAGGATCCCCTATGGAGAAACTATCAGAATATATTCACATTTTTCTGCAACCCTTTGTATGCAATTTACCCTCATACATTAGAGATACAAAGGACCTACTGTGTAAAGTCAGTGATTTTGAATGGAAAAAAGGCCATTGTTTGGTTATCCTTGATGTTGCCTTTCTGTATAATAGCATCCCCAGAACAGAAGGCATGGTCGCAATACATTTCCTTGACAAACGGGACGCTGCCCTACAAGAACACTCCAACATGTTGATGGATCTCATTGAAACTGTTCTAGAGAACAATGTATTCATGCATAATGGCTCACGGTACCGTCAAATACAAGGAGTAGCCATGGGGGCTAAATTCTCTCCATCTTTTGCAAATCTCTACTAGGGTTTTTTTGAGAAGGAGCATTTCTGGCAGAACTGTCCCCCAGAATTAATTCAACATGTTATATACTGGCGCAGGTATATAGACAATGTACATATGTTTTGGTCTGGGGATTCCAATTCTTTATGTCTGTTTATTCAACGTCTGAACAACAATGTCTTTAATATGAAATTTTCTAGGCAGTACAGCGATACTAGAGTTGATTTTCTGGATGTTACCCTGTACATTGATGATGATAGAATATGTTCCAAGATGTACATAAAACCTACAGCCTGCAATTCGATATTAAATGCCAAGAGTTCTCATCCCCAGTCTTCAATTAAGGCCATCCCTTATGGAGAAGCCACCAAAATTAGACACAATTGCAGTCATGATGATGAATTCTTGAGTGAACTACAATGGATGGAACAGCGCTTTCTAACACATGGCTATCCTAAAAGCCTATTAAGAGACACTAGCAAGAGAATCAGAAAAAAAAACGGGAGGCTCTTCTCACTGCTCCCATTGAAGGTAAACACAAGGAACACAACAACTTGTCTCTTATTATCCCCTACAGTACCCTCAGTCCTCAGATCTATAAGATCCTTCTCAAGAATTGGTCCTTTCTACTAGCCGATAATACTCTAAAAAATGGGATTACCGCTAGACCAAGTATTACACACAGTAGGGGTCGCACATTACAAAACCTGTTATGCCGCAGCTTCATACCATCTGTAACTAACGAAACGTGATTACCCAAACCATCCTGTGGTTTCCACAAATGCGGATATTGCAATATTTGTTGTTATGTTAAGGAGAAAATAGTTACCTTTCAACATAACACTAAGACATCCTACAGGATCTCTAAATTTATGAACTGTAATACCAGATATGCTGTGTGTTGTCTAATATGTGTTTGTGCACGTATTTATGTGGGTAGCACTATCAGGTCTTTCAAAGAAAAAATTCAAGAGGCATATTAGAGCTATCAGACATAACAATAGAGATTATACTTTTGCAACACATTACAATTCCGTACATGGACAAAGAGAAGTTCTGGGGATTACTGTTTATGACATTGACACAATGGGTGCCTGTCCACAAGCTGGAGACAGGACCTTAATGTTCAGACGTATGGAGAGCAAGTGGATCATTAAACTCAGAGCGGTTGAAGACGGGCTCAATATTGAGAAAGACTTACTTGTCTTCCTATGAGATATATGTACACTGTACACTGTTGCCATGTATCTGTTTATTACATATCTCCCTTTTTTCAGTTCCTCATTTTTTCGTATTGTACCGTAGAGAACAAGTGATATAATATGTCAAAGCCTCTTGTCTTTACTTTTCTATGCCAATGTGTTTTGAGTACCTAGAGATGACCTGTTATATATGGACTTGATGTAATTTCACGCCACAATATTACACCAGCAATGATTTTGTTAGCTTGCCTTTGTTTCCTTTATAAATGTTATATTACGCAAGTTCATAGTGACTGTGGCCATGGTCGCATTACCTTCATATTCTGTTCTGTGCCATATAATTTTTTCTATACAAATGCATGTTTACGACTGTATCTTACTCCTTGTATTTTATTTCTCTGCTTCAGTACGTACATGGTGCTTCTAGCATCATTCATGAACTAGAATGCTTCACTTTATTTATTAGGCCTTCTATAATTGTTTACTTTCTTTTAGTATATGCCTCAATGTTTGTTTTTACTATGCTTCCTGTTCTGGGGATCTTCTAGTTAATATTTATATATTTTCTATATATTCTTGGTGCATAAAATTCTGGTTTATCATGGGAACCTGCTTGTTGTAGCTTTCAGTTACACATGCTTTATGCTCTGTACACATGGCAATTTCGATCGTCCAGAACGCTGTTCTACAGTCCTGCATGTTCTCTAACACGTTCTTATATGGTGCCTCTGCCCCGGTCTCCTACCCCTTTCGCTTTATGAAGTCCTCTTTCTACCGCCATGACACTTGTATTTATTTAAATAGAACACGATGGCGGTGCTCGTACGACCTGCAAACACACTTAATTCTACTACACGGCACCAACCTTTCATGGTAAGGCTTCTATGATTATGTTTGTTTCTCCAACATAGCGGAACTCGACTAACGGTGTTCCATAATTTACCAATAAGGCTAGTTACTGACCGTTAATATACCCTTCTCTTTTCCCGCTGTCTATATTACAGTTGCTTTACCCTCCCATTCTATGTTATATGAACTACCCTTGTCTAGAGTTTTTTTACTATAAAATTGTGTGCACTAGAGGTGTGAGAGAATCATGGGACACTGTCCGTACTTTCCATAGAGTCTCTACATTTTTCATATTATATCTACATTTTTGACTCATACGACTCGTCTTTTCATGATGCATGTTTTTGTACACATTTGTATTTTTTGGATGTACCCATACACGGGTATTTGTAGATGCTCTGATAGTCCTTGTACAGGACCTCTCTACCCATCTTTAGTCTATTTCCAGTGTATGTATTGTATAATTATTTTGTCCTGTTTATCCCTGAGATTAAGGGATCTATTACAGCCTTACAACTATATTCGCCAGTTTTGATTGCGGTTGCTTGTTTCTACTTAGGCTTGTCATGGTCGTGTCTACCGGGAATACTTATTAACCCTTCAGTATTTGGCAAAACAATCTAACATTCTTGCGTTTCCTTGATGTTGGGAATTTCACATCATTTCTGGGACATTATACTGCTCACAAACCTATGGTATGTTGTCACCTTTATATACATTACTCATCCTTACCTTGTCTCACCGTTTTAAAGAGGGCCTCAGACCAGGTTTATATTGATTGCATGCTCTAACACATGTTTGACATCACCTTTTGGTTGCTGCTTTGTGACAGATGGGTGTAGGGACCCACCTATTTGGGACACTTTTGCTTATTTTTCTTGCACATGAGTTCCTAAGATTTTATTGGTCAGCGGTTTCAGCACGTATATGACACACTACTGTGGATATGCGTGACATTATTAGATCTGTTCTCCTCTGCATGGGATTATGACCTTTATGGCTTGGAGGGACATATGTATTCTTTTCTCCCCCCTCATCTTCTTCTGGTCTAAATAATTTGGGCTCACTTAATTGGAAAATGTGCACGGGCTTTGATGTGTGTCAGAGCAACAATCAGATTCCCTGTTATTGTCAATTTACCTGCATGCATTCTCTTTTGCATGTCCATCTTTCAGCCTTGAGAAAGTCTTGATGACAAAACACGTCAGCTGATGTTCATTGGATTCATGGTGCCTTGGTTGAATAAAATTTCTACTTTATACAGACGCAGTATTTGGAACTGTGATTGATACAGTGTACTAAGAAATTGACTTTATGGACTACTGTGGTGTGCCTTGGTAAACCTGTAGTGAACTTCTTTGTGTTGATTGATCCTTCAATCGACACAACTGCACTGAGGTGGTTGCGTTTTGTACCAATTTGGCACCCTCGGAGAACGATCTGTGACATATGGACATTATTTCCCAAATACGTTATACGCACGTATAGGAGGTGCGAACCTGTAAGCATAGCCACTTTTTCCTGTAGTTCTCGTAAAACAAGTTTTGCCCTGGAAAATGAATTGGTGAATTTTTTTTTTATCAATTTGTTTAACTTTTGTGATACAAAGGGGAAGATTCATGGAAAGTGGCGCTGCACCTAGTGCAGCGCCACTTTCCCTGCACCCCTTAGCACCCTCCTACTGTCACCATGTGTGCACATTATTTAAAATACAGCAAACCATGTTGCAGGATAGGGGGCAATAGCGTCATCTTTCATGACGCTGTTGAGAGTACTCTGCAGGAGTAGCATCAAAATATTGGTGCTACTCCTGCAGAGTACATAGGGCCCCATTCTAAAGAATGGAAGGCCCCTTTTAACGTCTGCTTTTCAGCAGGCGTTAAAAGTGCCATTAAAAAATGGCGTAAGGAAATCTTATAGATTTCCTTACGCCATTTTTCAGGCTCCCCTAACAGGGGAACACCCCCTTTGCATACATTATGCCTCGTGCAGGCATAATGTAACACAAAGGGTTGCAGGGTGGCACAATGCATGCATTGCGCCACCCTGTAAATACGGCGCAGGGATTTTGGCTTCATTGGGCCACATTAACGTCAGAATAAATTACGTTAAAGTGGCGCAAGGTGGTGATAGCAGGGCCTATAAATATGCCCCAAAGAGTGCAAAATCTTATTAAATATACCCCTAAGTCTCACCCAGGTGACATCTATTACCATCTTTTATTTTATGTAGTTACTGGTAGAAGAAACTGACCTTTACCCGTGGGAGCGATTTGCTTCTGAACACAGCAGTACTGATCCATGGCCGAGGTGAGCGTTTGTGAGGAGTAACTGATGTCACTAACACCCTCCCCATATTAATGAGAGTGCATATATGGATGATAGATGTCAGTACATCATCTCATGTAAGTATCATATCCTAACTATACAGGGAGTGCAGAATTATTAGGCAAGTTGTATTTTTGAGGATTAATTTTATTATTGAACAACAACCATGTTCTCAATGAACCCAAAAAACTCATTAATATCAAAACTGAATATTTTTAGAAGTAGTTTTTAGTTTGTTTTTAGTTTTAGCTATGTTAGGGGGATATCTGTGTGTGCAGGTGACTATCACTGTGCATAATTATTAGGCAACTTAACAAAAAAATATATATACCCATTTCAATTATTTTTCATTACCAGTGAAACCAATATAACATCTCAACATTCACAAATATACATTTCTGACATTCAAAAACAAAACAAAAACAAATCAGTGACCAATATAGCCACCTTTCTTTGCAAGGACACTCAAAAGCCTGCCATCCATGGATTCTGTCAGTGTTTTGATCTGTTCACCATCAACATTGCGTGCAGCAGCAACCACAGCCTCCCAGACACTGTTCAGAGAGGTGTACTGTTTTCCCTCCTTGTAAATCTCACATTTGATGATGGACCACAGGTTCTCAATGGGGTTCAGATCAGGTGAACAAGGAGGCCATGTCATTAGATTTCCTTTTTTTTTATACCCTTTCTTGCCAGCCACGCTGTGGAGTACTTCGACGCGTGTGATGGAGCATTGTCCTGCATGAAAATCATGTTTTTCTTGAAGGATGCAGACTTCTTCCTGTACCACTGCTTGAAGAAGGTGTCTTCCAGGAACTGGCAGTAGGACTGGGAGTTGAGCTTGACTCCATCCTCAACCCGAAAAGGCCCCACAAGCTCATCTTTGATGATACCAGCCCAAACCAGTACTCCACCTCCACCTTGCTGGCGTCTGAGTCGGACTGGAGCTCTCTGCCCTTTACCAATCCAGCCACGGGCCCATCCATCTGGCCCATCAAGACTCACTCTCATTTCATCAGTCCATAAAACCTTAGAAAAATCAGTCTTGAGATATTTCTTGGCCCAGTCTTGACGTTTCAGCTTGTGTGTCTTGTTCAGTGGTGGTCGTCTTTCAGCCTTTCTTACCTTGGCCATGTCTCTGAGTATTGCACACCTTGTGCTTTTGGGCACTCCAGTGATGTTGCAGCTCTGAAATATGGCCAAACTGGTGGCAAGTGGCATCGTGGCAGCTGCACGCTTGACTTTTCTCAGTTCATGGGCAGTTATTTTGCGCCTTGGTTTTTCCACACGCTTCTTGCGACCCTGTTGACTATTTTGAATGAAACGCTTGATTGTTCGATGATCACGCTTCAGAAGCTTTGCAATTTTAAGAGTGCTGCATCCCTCTGCAAGATATTTCACTATTTTTGACTTTTCTGAGCCTGTCAAGTCCTTCTTTTGACCCATTTTGCCAAAGGAAAGGAAGTTGCCTAATAATTATGCACACCTGATATAGGGTGTTGATGTCATTAGACCACACCCCTTCTCATTACAGAGATGCACATCACCTAATATGCTTAATTGGTAGTAGGCTTTCGAGCCTATACAGCTTGGAGTAAGACAACATGCATAAAGAGGATGATGTGGTCAAAATACTAATTTGCCTAATAATTCTGCACTCCCTGTAGTTTACACAAATATCGACGCATTGGAGATAATAGAAAATCTATACCGAATTGGACGATATTTTTTAAACAATATTTAAGACAATATTCATGTCCAATGATATTTCTGTATACAATGTTCTGACAAGCATCCAGCTGAAAGAGGACAGATCGAAGGCTTTGTGGTGGCAATCAGATGCAGATTGCTACCAGATTTTAAGGTGCTATTCTCCTCCCCCGGAGGAAGTCACTGCAATGAAAAAGGCACAGGGGAGGTCAAGTGCGGTGTGACTGGTCTGCCTTGTTTACAGCAAAAAAAGTACTATGAGACGTCACTGATTAAGCAGGCAGATAATGCAGGCGGCTTTGTACCTATCTTTTGTTTCCTCAGTGCAATGATGCCAGTTCCACGGGTGTGCCCAGGCATGGGTCATGCGCTCTCTGTGCCACAGCAAGTATAATACACCTCACTAAAATTGCCTTACTAGGCCAAACCTACGCTCGGGTTGCCTGTGTTTAAATCTAGACAACCCCTAACCTAGTAGTTTGGGCTTGACTGTTTCGGTACGAGGTCCAATGATGTGGCAGGTCTCCGTGTGAAGTGGCAGAGTGGGAGAAAAACAAAAGACTGAAATGTGACCACAAGTGATTGCCAGAGTCAGAGACTATGCAAGGATTACATCCATCGTCTTTGTATTTTTCTCCACACATTTGTCCCTTACTACTTTGCTTAAAGTACAGAGGACAAAAGAGTACTCAACTACTGAAGACATCAAGTTCTGTTTTATGTTTTTTTAGGCTTTTGTGGTTCCCTGCTTCTGGTGAAAGTGAGTTTATTGTTCATATCTAGAAAGTGACAGAGAGCTTCTTCTGTTAAACACTGGTTTCAATTATCTTATTCGGTTTTCTGTGCAAGTCTTTGGGAGCTAGAAAATGGCTGTTTAGGAAAGGAATGGAGTAGTGCTTCATGTGGCCCATTTTAAGAGTTATTTCCCACAGAAAACACCGCTCAGAAGCACCCACTTTTTAGAGTGTGCTCTCTGTGAAAGGGTTTGGCCAGATGAGGACAGGCCAGGTCGTGTTCCATGACAGAGGTTAATCGTGTTGGAGAATATTCTCGCCAGGGCCATGGCCCCTGAGCATGGGTAGGTGACATGACAGCAATTCTGTGTCCTATTCAGTCTACACCACCTGAGTCTAGAGACTTCGGGTCCCACAAGGGCTGAAGAACAGGTATTGTCTAGCTAGCCTGCAGCCACCCTCTGCTGCCTTGCTTTGTGGCTCAATTTTCCCTCTCTTCTGCTCCTTTTTTCTCTCTTTTCTGCTGCTCTTTCTCTCTCTTTTACTTGTTTTTCTGCTCCTCTTTCTCTTTTACTTGTTTTTCCTGCTCCTTTTTCCTTCTTCTGCTCTCTTTTCTGCTCATTTTTCACTAGCTTATATTTGTTTTTTGCTCCTTTTTCTCTCTCTTCTGCTCCTTTTTCTGCTTCTTTTTCCCTCTCTTCTGCTTGTTTTTCTGCTCATTTCCCCCCCTCTTTTGATCCTTTTCTCTCTCTGCTTGTTATTCTGCTCCTTCTTCTCTCTTCCCATCAGTTCCCTCCTCCTGCCGTGTCCTGCCACCTACCACCCAGCGTCCCGCTCTCCCCCAGGACATACTGAATGAAGGCCGCAGCGCAACCCCATTGAGCAGGTCCTCCTGCCAGCTTCCCCTGTGACAGTTTCCTGTCCAGCTTGTCCACAGTCACCCTCTGCTACCTTTCTTTGTGCCTCTCTTCTGCTCCTTTTTCTCCCTCTTCTGCTTGTTGCTCGGCTCTTTTTTTCCTCTTGTATTGCCTGTTTTGATGCTCCATTTCTCTCTCTTCTGTTCATTCATCTGTTCTCTTTTTCTTCTCTTCTGCTCAATTTTCTGCTCCTTTTCTCTCTCATCTGCTTGTTTTTCTGCTCCTTTTCACTCTCTTCTGTCCACCTATTGCTCATTTTTCTCTTGCTTCTGCTTATTTTTCTGCTACTTTTTCTCCCTCTCTCTTCTGTTCTTTTTTCGGCTCCTTCTACTCTCTGACCACTGTTTCCCACCCAGCGCCCCACCCTCCCCCCGGGCACCTACTTAATGGAGGCTGCAACTCTGCTATGCCGCTGGTGTGCCAAAGGTGCACCAAAGGCAAGTCCATCTGCCCCGTCCACACCAGGAAGCCTGGCCCTCCTGCGATCCATCGCTACACCTCCAAGGAGGCCCTGGCCCTGAGCCCCGATCTCTGGAACAACTACTGCCACTCGTCTTCCCTGTAACCGACCAAAGGACCCTTCACCTGCCGCCTCTTCTCATGCAACACAGGTCCACCAACCGACACATGACACCGCGCCACATCAGCCCACAATACTACAAACAACCCAGAACCATTCCAATGCATCTTGCTCAATGCCAAATCCCTCGGCAAGCATGCCACGGAAACCTGGGAAACCATCATCACTGTGAATTTGGTTGGACAAAAATGTAGGGTGTCTGACCACGTTAAATCACACACACACACACACATTCAGAGACAATGAATCACAGATGTGTAAATCAGTGGATAGGAAACATTACATGAGATAAAGGGGCATGCAAGTTGTAGGATTTACATTTTGTCCATGCTGGTAGGAATGTTTTCAGAATGCTTGGTCATGGGAGGCATGGGAGGCATGACTCAGAATTCAGAAGGTAACACAGTGGTTTGGGTGGACTTTACTAATAAGAATGCATTCTACCCAAGCAAACCCTTTTTGTAAGCAATAACTTTCTAACCTGTACCATGCAGTTTGCATGCAGCTCTTTGATGGCAGTTCATAGCTTACTGTGCTAGATTACAATTATAACTTATGAACTGGATGGTAATAAAAGGATCTCTGTGACAAAAGCAGTAACCCACTGAGCTATGAACATAAAATACTGTGCTATGATCTGTATGGTACATGTTCTTTGCAGCAGGCACACTAACCTTCTGCAGTGTCTTAGATGAGTCAAGACCTCTACTATTCAAAGCTTTATCTCTCTCCAGCACGTACCTTAATCTCCAGAGCTATCCTGACACTTTTATTGTTGCTTGAAAACGGCTGAATATGCAAGAAACTCAGCAGCAAGTGCTTTTAAAACTGGTGCACTGTTAAAAAACCGCCCCCTACCCTTTGAGCCTCCCAGGGAAACTGATGCCCAGTATAGCAGGTCTGGTCTTGGTTTACAGGCCCTCCGAGGGACCCACAACTGCATGTAAATAGCACAGGTGGGTCATTCCTTTCCCCGGGGTGTCCGTTAAATGTGAGGGGGTGAGTACCTAAGAACAATTGAAGGCTGAGTGGTGGACACATTGTTTTTTGTTGTGCTAACAAGTCTGTAGCTGCTGGTGGTGGATTACCATAGAGAAGGTTCAAGAAAGGTAGTGGTTTAAGAAGCGCTTCATCTTCATTTGCTTTCAATAAATAAAAAGATTATGTTGCCCGATTTGTTAGCAAATCAGGGAGCTTATGTGTTTGCAAAATTACACACAAGCAAGGACTAAGGGCTAATTGTGCCATCCTGCAAATATCTTTGGAAATTGTTGTCTGGTCCTATTAACGAAGGCAGGGGCAAGGCCAGGGCAGGCGTTTTGGCCGAGCTGAGCATCTCAGCTGTAAGTTTCTATAACATTGCAACTAGGGAATGCTTAAATTCAGATAGATTGAATTTAATTGGAAGAGATGAAAGGAAGCCTTCAATCCTAACAACAGCCAGACTCTGTTGTCAAGGAGACACTCTTCGCCGTAAGCACATGCACTTTGTGTTTTTTTAGTGGTATAGCACATGAACATAATGAAGAGTTTGCTCCCTGGTAGCCGAGTACATGTGGTGTCTGCTCGAAATGCCTCCTTTCAAGAGCTAGCAGAGGCTAATTGTGGAAGCAGAGCAGAGCGCAGACACCACCTCACGGACACTACCATGTGGACACCAGAATACAGACACCACCTCGCAGACACTACCACGTAGACACCATCACACAGGCACCAGAGTGCAGACACCACCAAGTAGACACCATCATGCAGACACCGCAGTGCAGATACCACCTTGCGGACACCACCCCGGGGATGCCTGCACTGACATGGAAGTCACTCAGCACATCTTAGCATTTCTGCTTCGTAATATTTATGAATTAACAAGATAGCAATCACTCTCTATCTGCTGTTGCATAAAACGATGGCATAATTTAAACCTTACTACAAAACAAATTTAAGGAAAAAATGAAATAACTGGATACTTAGCTGGACAGTTGGAATTACAGGTGCAGTTATTGACTTTCTGAAGTTTGCTTCCTTCAACTCGTTCTTTCGATTGATCGTATGGACGCTCTTCACCCGCTCATTGTGATTACTGAATTTGGCATTGATTTAGGAGCATTGTCAGGACTGAGACACAACAAGGACCTTTCAGCACTCCGCACTGATGGATAACACACTTGTTGAACAGTATTAAATTAGTAGCGCTGCTTACATATTTCACATTGAGCTATTACAAGGCAGGCACAGTACTTACTTTGTGAAGTTAGGCAAATTTGGGAAAAGCCGCTCTTGGCAGTGTACCGCAGTGTTTCTCTACTTCTTCTGAAGTGAAGTTTAAGATTTCTTCATTGAGATTCACCGTCATATCTATGGTGGATTCTAGTACATTACTTAAACCTGATGTTCTGAATAAATGCATGTAGAGTAGATTTCAATGTCTTATATGGCTGGAAAGGGAAACAGATAATCCTAGGCAAAATGTTAAACCAGTCCCTCTTTGTTCTATGTCAGTGAGTGAGTGTTCTGCATGTGCCTGACCTGCTTCATTGATCGGGGACAGAGAAAGTAGGTTATTTCCATCATCTAAGAAAATTGTTCAAAATATTTTGATGATATACAGCCTAAGGACCACTAGTTTGCAGCCCACTAAGAAATGCAAGAATAGCTGCCTGGGCTAAATTCCTTGCTGTCTTTGCCCAAATTGGCTCTTCAAATTGCCACCAAGCCTGACTGACAGGACTGCTGACAACAAACTGTGAAGGAGAGCAGTTCATGATTTGAAAATGTGCTGTGCTTCTGTCTGGCTTGTAATATATTCATAAATATGTGTTCCAGAGGATTGGGGCCTTCAGTCGGGATATCCATTCACCCACAATCTGCAGTTTAACCATGGAGAGCAGCTCTTCATCCACGTAGGACAGAGACTAGCCCATGCTGAAGAGGAAAGAGATCAATGATTGGGAGGCGGGAATCAGAAAAGAAACTCCTCTTTCTTAGTCTCACTTTTTATCCCATCAATCTTTGTGTTTTAGCTGTTGATGTTTTGCCTACTTTTTCAACACTCAGTTTGTATTCAAAGCTTCAATCGTGGTTGCACTTTATATGTTTTATGCACTAGTAGATTGTGTTCTGTGCTGGACTTGTTGTTTGTGGTCATCCAGCTATCTAGACCAATTGTTGTTACATCTATCACACTTTCATTCCTTCTTTTCAACTGAAGAAAACGTTGTGCATACTGGGCCAAACATTTTATACCAAGATCAATGTATGGTTACCGGAGTAGGAGAACAAACACATGTTGCTTCACAAAGAGGATTTCGAGCGTGGTAGTTGGATTTCAGCGGTGGAAAGGCATGGACAAGCAATCAAATTGAAGAGGATTGCCACTATAGGAGAGCATGTAAAAGTAGTAGTGCTATAGAAGAAATAGGGTTACCACTCATGGAAGATGCACACAAACACTTAGGGGCATATTTATACTCTGTTTGCGCCGGATTTGCGTCGTTTTTTTTTACGCAAATCCGACGCAAAACTAACTCCATATTTATACTTTGGCGTTAGACCCGTCTACCGCCAAAGATCTTGGAGTTTGCGTCATTTTTTAGCGTGGACACCTTCCTTGCGTTAATGATATGCAAGGTAGGCGTTCCCGTCTAAAAAATGACTCCGAGGCATGTGCGCCGTATTTATACTCCCGGGCAAAAATGACGCCCGGGAGTGGGCGAGTCAAAAAAAATGACGTCCAGCCGCTTTAACGTCATTTTTTAGCGCCTGGTCAGGGCAGGCGTTAAGGGACCTGCGGGCTCGGAAGGAGCCCAGAGGTGCCCTCCCATGCCCCCAGGGACACCCCCTGCCACCCTTGCCCACCCCAGGAGGACACCCAAGGATGGAGGGACCCATCCCAGGGAATTTAAGGTAAGTTCAGGTAAGTATTTTTATTTTTTGTGGCATAGGGGGGCCTGATTTGTGCCCCCCTACATGCCCCTATGCCCAATGACCATGCCCAGGGGACAGAAGTCCCCTGGGCATGGCCATTGGGCAAGGGGGCATGACTCCTGTCTTTGCTAAGACAGGAGTCATGTCAATGGAGGGTGGGAGTCAAAAAAAATTGCGCAGATCGGGTTGAGGCAGATTTTTTGCCTCAGACCGACTTGCCCCATTCTTTGACGCCCAAGCTCCATTTTCCCCTACGCCGGCGCTGCCTGGTGTGGGTAATTTTTTTTGATGCACACCAGTCAGCTCCGCCGGCTAACGTCATTCCATAAATAAGGCGCCCGCATGGCGCTTTGGAATGGCGTTAGCCGGCGTTAAATTTTTTGACGCGCAACTGCGTTGGCGCAGTTGTGCGCCAAAAAGTATAAATACGGCCCTTAATGCTACAGAAGAACTAGGTAGGCCACCATGGGAGGGTGCAAAAAATCACTTGACACTGTGGGGAAATAGGATTGCTGCCATGTCAGATTATGTACTAACGCGTAATGCAAAGAAATGATTGCCAGTGTTTGAGGAAATGTACAAGACTTAAAGTTATGAACAGGTGCGGCTCCTCCGTTAGGGTAGACGAGTGTCGCCCCCGCCAGCAGCAGCCCCTGCAAATACTTTAACAAGCGAAACAATAACAAACCATGTTTATTACCGTTTCGTTTGTTAAAGGGACGGGGCATTGGGGATGACGAGGATGAAGGGAGGGCACTGTGCACTCCCCTCCGGCGCATGTGTGTTTGCCCACCCATCTTGGGGTGGCCAAACATACATGCCCAGTAGGCTCTCTCCAGCCAGGGAACACAGTTGCCAGGTTGGAGAGACCAGGCACAGGCTCCCAGTCTGCTCCCAGCCAAACCGAATGCTGCTTTGAGCAGGAGAGGAGTAGCGCGGCAGCGGCGGAGAAGCAGGTAAGTGATTTAATTCTTTTTTTTTTTTATTCCCCCCTGCACCACTTTCCCCCCAGCCCAACAAAGCCCTGCGAGCCGTTCCTGGTTATGGAAGAAGTATGATTCATGATTTTGGAGGGTACATACAAATATCTAACACTTCAACAGAAGTGGGATTGTTGCTTTAAGAGGCAATGCTTATTTTGTGAAAAAAACTCTGCTCAAACGCATGCAACCCTTGCTATTAAATGTGGGCAGCTCATGCCCCTTTAATTCACTACCAGACACTCCCTGTCCATTTATCTCTATCTTGCAGGTTGGTGCTTTCTCCCTTTGTGATGGTGTTTATGTCTTTCTTTTCCTCCTTCTTGTGTCTATGTGTGTTTGTCCCTCTCTTGCTTTCTGTCAGTGTCTGATGAGATCAAATAAGCGTGGTACGCAGATGTGAGTGCCTGTGGGTCCCACTGCTAACCACCGACTCAAATTAAGCACTGAGGGTGCTTTGAAACACAATGCAATGGAAGAAGGAAAAACCACCATAGGACAGCATGTAAAAGAACGTTATGCTACTAAAGAAGTAGGGTTTCTACTCTAGAAGGGTAAGTAAAAACACTACAACTAAAGTAGAATTGCTCCTGTGGGACACATAATACTAATGAAGTAAATGCTGGAGTAGTATGACAAACACTTAACTCAATTTAAGGATTGCCACCTTGGAAGAGCATGTGACCACTTAATGCTACAGACAAATTAGGATTCCAGTGCAGGAGTATACTTACACTTACCTAATACAATAGCACAAGTAAAGTTGCGTTGACAAGGCTGTATATAAAAACATATAATGCATCAGATGAAGTAGGGCTGCTGCTTTAGGATGGTATGTCCAAAAAATTAATTGAATGAAAGTGGGACTGCCACCACAAAATAGGATGTAAAACACGTAATGCTGCATAAGAAGTAGGGTTGCCACTTCAGCAGGGTAAATGCACATTCTTAAAGCTACAGAAGAATTAAGATTGTCACTGTAGGAGCCTATGTACCTACACTTAATCCAACAGTAGAAGTAAAGTTGCTACCATGGAATGCTACATACAAACATTCGATGCTACAGACATAGTAGGGGTGGCTGGTGTTGGAGTGATATGTAGAGACTCGTAATGCAATGGAAGAGGGACACCCATCACAGAAGAGTAAGGAAAACACTTAGGGGCATATTTACAAGCACCTCCTTGTGCTATCCTAGCATCATTTTTTTTTTACGCAAAGGCAGCTTCAATGAGGCCTTTTCCCCGCACCAGATTTATAAAGTGGTGCAATGCAAGCATTACACCACTTTTAACCCTTTGCGCCACATTATGCCTTCACCAGGCATAATGTATGAAAGGGGGCATTCCCCCGTTAGGAGGCCCAGAAAAATCGTGCAGTGAAATTTACGAGATTTCACTGCGCCATTTTTGGCATCATTTTTAACGCCTGCCCAATGCAGGCATTAAAGTGACACTCCCATTGTTTCCAATGGGCCTCCCCAAGCTCTGCTGGACTAGTGCCATACTTTTTGGCGCTAGTCAACCAATGCGCCACAATAGCATAAAAAAATGTTGACGCTATTGGGCTAACGTGCGCCATGGTGCACCGTATTGGAAATACGGCGCTACCATAGTGACATTAGGGGGGGCGTAGGGGGCGCAAGAAAAGTGGCACATCATAGCTGATGTGCCACGTTCGTGTAAATATGCTCCTTAATGCTATATAAGAAGTAAGATTGACACTAGAGGAGAATAAACAGTAACAATTAGTGCTACAGATGAGGTAGGGCTGTTGAACTTAGAGGCTGCGCCCAAACAATGCAATTAAAGATGGATTGTCACCATAAAAAGTAGGCAAAATCACTTAATCTGAAGTAGGACTGCCTCTCCTAAGTTGTCCTTCACGATATACACTCTTGGGTCCAAAGCAGTTGCATCACTGGGCTGCATTGTGCAATTTAACTGCAGCAATGGCTCCTGTAATACAGCATTTAACTAATTAACACCCAGCGCTTCATCCTAAATAGGGAACGGTGCAGATTACCACCGCAGCAGAGTGGTGTTCGCGACTCTTGCACTAAATTGTGGCAAGGGATGGGCAACGGCGACAGCAAAAATGTAGCCCCGGCAGGCAGAGAGGAAATGATCTGAAGGAGAGCCTTAGCAAGAGCAAAGAGTGTTTTATTTAATCTTCCTGATAAAAGGGAATAGCAAAGCTGGGCTCTGAAGACGAGGCCGCTTCATCCTGATTGAACGCGTTTGATCATCGTCAATGTTTTACACAGAGGTGTATGCTCTAATTATCCTTCGCGAACTCGATGCAGCTGAAGTGGGGCGAAGAGACTTCTCCCATGGTGGCCCCTGAGTTCTTTTTCGAACTACAGAGTGAGACTAAAGAGAAGAACACAATCTCCAAAATGGCACATGGTGGGATTTCAATTGGGAGACTTCTGCTGGCGCAAGTTGGTACACACACGCCTAGAGTGTGCTGGGAAGGGTCTACTGATGGAGGAGAACAGCTAGTTATAAAAAGTTTAAGTCCCTGAGTGTTTGTACAGTAACAGATTAAGAGGTATTTTCGAGAGCTTCATTAGCATTTGCGATGCCGCATGGCTCGCAAAGCGACGTGGCAGGCAGCATAACTAGTGAAATGCTACTAATTTGCATGTTAATGAAGCAAGCAGAATGCCACTTAGAGAGAGTGACAGGGCAGCGTTCTCCGGATAGAGGCCTGTATACAAGCATGTTCGAAGGAGCGAGCGCCTCACTAAAGACTGGGCAGATGGCGGAATGGAGAGACACCATCGACGACAGAACTTCACCAGATGGGGAGAGAGACACCAAAAGACAAGCGGGCAAAAGCGCGAGCAGGCAGAGAATGGATAACAGAACTGGCTCTCCAAGATGCAAAGGCAACCAGGGCCACGCACTGGCAGAAGGGATCGCTTGCCTTTCCGAGAAGACAGTCCAGGAAGATAGCTCTGCCTTCGGTACTTGCAACAAGAAAAATGATTATATTTGTGGTTGTCCAAAGCTTTACCTGGGAGTGGTAAAGTGGGATATGGCAAGCCCGGCCCCCGACCCTTCGGAGCCCCTCTAACCTTCAGAAGGGTCCCATTCAGCCAACACTAATGAACATCTGTGAGATATGGGAGACTTATGGGTCTCCTTCACATTGTGTGTGTGTGTGTGTGTGGTGGGTGTTTGAGGGGCTTCATTTCCTTTAAGTATACAAAGAGGTGGGAGGGAACCTCCAGTTAGCACTGCGTATATTGAAGAGACCCTACATCGAAAATTTAAAAATGAAATCTAGTTTGTTCCCTACTAATATGCTCATTTTTGATTCCCCAGTATATGGGAACAAAAACGCTTCCAGGAGAAATAGCGATGCCGCCAGTGGCGTCTGTGGAGGGGGGCAGATGGGGCCAATGCCCCAGCTCTGTTTGCTCTAGCGCAGTGGTTCTCAACCTTTTGACTTCTGTGGACCCCCACTTTATCCATACTGGAGCCCGAGGACCCCCACTAAATCTTTATTGGAATTCGGTAGTCATTACTGGAAACGGGGGATCTAATCTGTTAATATTATTTGATTTTTTAAGCAGTCGCTGACCCCCTGAGGAGGCTTCGCGGACCCCCAGGTGTCCCCGGACCGCAGGTTGGGAACCACTGCTCTAGCCCATTTTGTGCTTAATATGCCGTTAAGTCACGCAGAAAAAATCGATTCTGCACCTTGTAATTTACCCAAGCACCTTTCATTGCAATACAGTGTTGTGAAAAATGTTTAAATCAGACTTTGTATGTATTTGTGTATAAACCTCTATTTGAATATACATTCACAAATATATATAAACAATGTTAGATTTAAACTTTTTAAACTTTGTTAGTATATGTATATATGGGTATAGCCCACCCTGAATTTCAATTCTACAGACACCATGGTGGGGAGGGGGGGTTGTGGGGAAGCATTGGGAGGTGAGAGAGAGACAGCGAGAGGAAGAGAGAGAGAGATATAGCTGGTAGCTAACTTTGAAAATGTGAAACCAGATTCCCTGGGGTCAAACACATGTGTTACCAATTAAAATTCCCATAGGGATTTTAGACATGACTTGAGCCTGAACAGCTGGACAGAATTGCACCAAATCTGCCAGAAAGGTAGCTCTTCATCTAGAAAGAGTGTTTTTCTTTATTTGGTGTAAACCCATTCACTACTTTTTAAAATAATAAAAAGAAATATAAGTATAGATATCTAGAGTTTCAAAGGGTTTGCAAATAATAACACGCTTGTGCAGAGAGATGCCATCTTGGGATGTGGCTTCAGCTGAGGTCCACAAAAAAAAGAAGAAAAAAAAAGAAAAGGGGCGGGGTAGAGACACCCTGACCCCCGTAGCTCTGGTGCTGTGGTCCCAGGGGGACCCCTAGGGCAAAAAACCTTTTTTCTTGAAAACATTTCACTGCAAATTTGCGGTGGATCCACAAATTTGCATCAGATCTGCAAATTTGCTGCAAAATTGAAAAAAAAACAAGCTTGTTTTTAAGAAGCCCCCGGGTTGTGTGAAAGAAAAGATTTTCCCTTCCCCCCTCCAGTAGGAGTGGTGTATAGTTGTGGCCTGCAAAAGATTCTTCCCCCTACTTCTTCTTTGTGGGAGACGATCGAACTCCATAAGGGATACCCTTTGGATAACAACACTTACACAGTGACGGTGTAGCCCTTCATCCTCAACCAAGAGGACCTTTCCACCCTTCAGGGGCTATGGAGTTCCTTGAACCTCTAGACCCCTATGGTTTGAGAAGAGGATCTCTGGAATCCCCATCTCCAGATGCAAAATTATAGTAACTATTGTTTAAAGATTCAGGTTAGGGTGTCAATATTCTTGTTGAAAAGAGAGAGGGTACACCCTGCAACGCGGGTGGGAATTGCATATGTTCTAGATCCACAATATTTAATTGCTGGTTTTCTTCCATCTAAGGACAACCTGGGCAAGACTCCTGCAAGCTGAGGTAGTGACTGCCTTCAGAAGTAGGAACTGCCTGCTGGGGAGAAGGAGACTCCTGTACTGCATTCCTCAGAGGAGACCCTGCCTTGTGGAGTCATCAGCTTAGTTGCATAGTGAATAAGTAGATGTGCAGGGGACTTCGGTCCTAATCCGAATCTGGAGGAACTGCATCTACCTTGTGGAAAGAGGGCAACTTACAAAAAGAGGTGTGATGGATGTGTGCCCATGTTGGAAGACACTGCCTAGAAAAGGAGACCATGCTGTGCAAGTAGGACAAAGAACTGAGATTAACTGAGTCTGTCTTCACTGACCTCTGGTCAGCATTAGCTTTGCTCACCCTGCACAGTTCACCTGTTGCTGCCTTTCCCCCTCTGAGCCTGCCTGACTCCTCCATCCACAGGCTCCCACCTGCGCCTCATCCATGGCAGCCTAGTGGTTGCCTTCTGTCCCTCTGTCTGCTGCCACCTGCATTTTTCTGTGCCCTTTTTCCACCTTTTTCGCTCTGTTGCCTTTGTTGCAGATTTTTGCTCCTTTTTGCCTTTTTTGCCTTTTCCCTCCATTTTCCATTCCCCGTGCCTCCCCTGCAGCAGCTGCCCCTGTGGTCCCAACCCCTCCCAGCACCATGTTTCCCGCCCACCTGCCTCCCAGCTTAGTGACCCCTCCCATCTCCCTCCCTTCTCTGATATTGGCCACTACACAGACATGCAGCGGGCACGCAAAAGGCAAGGCCGTCTATGCCCGTCCATGCCTGGACTGCGCCCACTGCCACAGACCCGGGTTCACACTCCGTAGACCGATACTACGCTAGGACCCTACACGCCCTCAACCCCAGAAGCTCTACCGCGCCTCGCCCAAGGTCACCCAAGGCCCGTTCTCCTGCCACAACTGCACGTTCGCCTGTCCTCACATCCTAAACCCCCCTGTACTGGATCTACCGGACACCTCAGATGTATGCTACTCAACATTCACTCCCTCATCAAGCAGGCTGTATAAGTTTGTGATCTCCTCGACTCCATCGCCCTCAACATCGCCTTCTTCACAGAGACCTGGATTACCACCTCCTTAGCTCCAGACATCACCACTGCCATCCCCGAAGGCTACAAGATCATACACCAAGACCGCATCAATCGACCTGGAGGAGGACGCCATCGTCCACAAAATGTCACTCTACCACATGACCAGATATCCAAACCCATGTCGCTGAACACCTTCACTTTCAGATCCAGACTAATCCTAACACCACCCTCCACAGAACGCTCATCTACAGACCTCCCAGTCCCCAGCCACCCTTCAGCGAAGGTCTTCAACCTCCAATAATCCAAGAGCACATGAACATGACTCGAGAGAAAGTGGAGAAGCAGCAAGAGCGCAGCAGACCACAAAGCCTTCAAAAACACTGTCACATAACACCACCAGCTCATCAGATCGACTAGGGAATCAGACATTCAGGAGAGACTCCACACCAATGCGCACAACAGCAAGGAATTTTTCACCATAGTCAAACAGTTCACAAAACCCAACACAAATTTCACAGACATCCCACCCTCCCAAGACCTCTGCGACAGTCTTGCCACAATCTTTCACTGGAAAATTCAGGACATCTATCAAGGATTCACAAGCAAAGGTCCGCCCCCCCCATCCACCAGCACCACCATGGATACTTATCACCAACTGACGTGGAACACTGGACCCTCCTCACCCCGGAAGACACCCTCAAGTTCTTGAATAGCACCACTCTGGGGCACCGTCGGACCCATGCCTCCACCACATCTTTAATCAAGCCAGTGCCACCATTGCTCCTGAGCTATGGTGTACCATCAACTGCTCCATCAAAACTGCCACCTTCCCGGACACTTGGAAACATGCGAAGAGAAAGTCCCACATGAAGAAACCTTACGCAGACCCTACGGAGCTGCAAAACTACAGACCTATCTGATTGCTCCCTTTTCCAGCCACGGTAACTGAAAAAGTGATCAACGCACAGCTCACCGAGTTCATCGAAGCCAACCATATCCTGGACCCCTCCCAATCCGGATTTAGGAGCAACAACAGCACCAAAACCACAGTCCTAGCAGCCACAGATAATATCTGCACCCTACTGGACCACGGCGAGACAGCTGCCTTCATCCCCCTCGGCATCTCTGCCACCTTCGACACGGTATCTAACACCACCCTGTGCATCAGACTGCATGACGCTGGCATCCGCTGCAAAGCCATAGAGTGGATCTGCTCCTTCCTCACCACCCGAAACCAGAAATTCAGGCTCCCACCTTTCATCTCAAGGCCAACAGAAACCAGATGTGGATTTCCCCAGGGCTTCTCCTTGAGCCCCGCCCTCTTCAACATCGACATGACCCCACTCGCCAAGATCATCAGACACCCCGGGCTGAACATCGTCTGATACGCAGGGGACACACATCTCATTCTCTCCCTCACTGATAAACCATGAACAGCCAAAACAAATTTCACCCGGGTTCACACTCCGTAGACCGATACTACGCTAGGACCCTACATGCCCTCAACCCCATAAGCTCTACCGCGCCTCGCCCAAGGACACCCAAGGCCCGTTCTCCTGCCACAACTGCACGTTCGCCTGTCCTCACATCCTAAACCCCCCTGTACTGGATCTACCGGACACCTCAGATGTATGCTACTCAACATTCACTCCCTCATCAAGCAGGCTGTATAAGTTTGTGATCTCCTCGACTCCATCGCCCTCAACATCGCCTTCTTCACAGAGACCTGGATTACCACCTCCTTAGCTCCAGACATCACCACTGCCATCCCCGAAGGCTACAAGATCATACACCAAGACTGCATCAATCGACCTGGAGGAGGACGCCATTGGCCACAAAATGTCACTCTACCACATGACCAGATATCCAAACCCATGTCGCTGAACACCTTCACTTTCAGATCCAGACTAATCCTAACACCACCCTCCACAGAACGCTCATCTACAGACCTCCCAGTCCCCAGCCACCCTTCAGCGAAGGTCTTCAACCTCCAATAATCCAAGAGCACATGAACATGACTCGAGAGAAAGTGGAGAAGCAGCAAGAGCGCAGCAGACCACAAAGCCTTCAAAAACACTGTCACATAACACCACCAGCTCATCAGATCGACTAGGGAATCAGACATTCAGGAGAGACTCCACACCAATGCGCACAACAGCAAGGAATTTTTCACCATAGTCAAACAGTTCACAAAACCCAACACAAATTTCACAGACATCCCACCCTCCCAAGACCTCTGCGACAGTCTTGCCACAATCTTTCACTGGAAAATTCAGGACATCTATCAAGGATTCACAAGCAAAGGTCCGCCCCCCCCATCCACCAGCACCACCATGGATACTTATCACCAACTGACCGTGGAACACTGGACCCTCCTCACCCCGGAAGACACCCTCAAGTTCTTGAATAGCACCACTCTGGGGCACCGTCGGACCCATGCCTCCACCACATCTTTAATCAAGCCAGTGCCACCATTGCTCCTGAGGTATGGTGTACCATCAACTGCTCCATCAAAACTGCCACCTTCCCGGACACTTGGAAACATGCGAAGAGAAAGTCCCACATGAAGAAACCTTACGCAGACCCTACGGAGCTGCAAAACTACAGACCTATCTGATTGCTCCCTTTTCCAGCCACGGTAACTGAAAAAGTGATCAACGCACAGCTCACCGAGTTCATCGAAGCCAACCATATCCTGGACCCCTCCCAATCCGGATTTAGGAGCAACAACAGCACCAAAACCACAGTCCTAGCAGCCACAGATAATATCTGCACCCTACTGGACCACGGCGAGACAGCTGCCTTCATCCCCCTCGGCATCTCTGCCACCTTCGACACGGTATCTAACACCACCCTGTGCATCAGACTGCATGACGCTGGCATCCGCTGCAAAGCCATAGAGTGGATCTGCTCCTTCCTCACCACCCGAAACCAGAAATTCAGGCTCCCACCTTTCATCTCAAGGCCAACAGAAACCAGATGTGGATTTCCCCAGGGCTTCTCCTTGAGCCCCGCCCTCTTCAACATCGACATGACCCCACTCGCCAAGATCATCAGACACCCCGGGCTGAACATCGTCTGATACGCAGGGGACACACATCTCATTCTCTCCCTCACTGATAAACCATGAACAGCCAAAACAAATTTCACAACGGAATGAAGGCAGTCGCTGACTGGATGAGGGACAGCTGACTCAAACTTAACTCAGACAAGACAGATATCCTCATCCTGGGGCATGCCACTGCTGCCTGGGACGACTCCTGGTGGCCCAGTATCCTCGGAACTGCCCCACCTCCGACCAACCACACCCACAACCTCTGCATCATTCTCGACTCATCGCTGCCATGGCCTGCAAAGTTAACGCTGTCTCCTCATCTTGTTCCCACACCCTTCGCCTGCTCTGGAAGATTTTCAAGTGGATCCTGATCGACACAAGGAGAACAGTCACCCAGGTAAGTGTCAGCAGTAAACTTGATTATTGCAACACACTGTATGCCGGAATCAACAAAAAACTCCAAGCAAGACTCTAGAGAATACAGAACACCATGGTCAGACTGATACTGAACATCCCTGCCACATCCACATCTTCACCCACCTGATAGACCTACATTGGCTCCCCATCAATAAACGCATCACCTTCAAACTCCAAACCCACACATACAAGGCCCTCCACAACATCAGACCTGCCTACCTCAACCACTGCCTCTCCTTCTATACCCCCTCCAGGCAACTCCACTCAGCACAACTGGCCCCTGACACCATAACCAGGATCCAAAAGAACATGGCCGGAGGTAGAACCTTCTCCTACCTAGCTGCGCAGACCTGGAACACGATGCTGCTCCACCGCAGGCAGTCCTCTTCACTGGCAAGACGTGGCTCTTCGACTGACCCACGTCCCCTAGGTGACAAACCTTGCTTAATAAATGTTGATTGATTCATTGATAGATAGTAAGGAGGCCTTTGGAAGATGGTACTAGTAGCTAAAGTCCGCCACCAGAAAGAGTCCAGGGGTTCAACCTTTGTAAATGCTATTGAATGGTTGACCGTAACTGAGGCTACAATTCTCAATGGGGCTTGTGTCTTGTGTTTGTAAACCAAAGCAGTGTTTCGCTTCCACTTCCATAGAATGGGACCTCTGAGTAATTCATCGTTCCCAACTCAAATTGCTGTTAAATAAAATACACAAATAGCTAAAATTCATTGTTTTCATTATGGGTGTTTCTCCAATAAAAAATGTTTTTGAGAGAACATATTGTCAAAGGCAGTAGGACTTTTATATCGACTTTAATTATCTTTACAAAGTGTGTATGCTTAACTGCGTTGATCATGGAGAGTGAATATCTGTCAGTACAATGCACGTCTTTTCCTGCAGACCCTAAACTAGTGTGAGGAATCCCCAAGGTGCCTCCTGCATTATCTGTCAGCATCCCCAGGGATTAGGGTTAAATCATATCTCTGTTATTGGTTAAACCTTCATGTTTCTAAGTAAACATAATGTGCTGTGTTAAACAAATGGTTTTATCAATGCTTGTTTTACCAATGCTTATTTGCTAATGTGAGCAGGTGTAGACATGTGCTTCTAATTGGGTGTGGTGTAGAGATGTGCTTCTAATTGGGTGTGGTGACTCATCCACATGTGAAAACTCAACTGCTTTCCTGATTGGCTATAAATAGCAGAGTGAAGCATGCCTCCCTGCTTGGCTTTGTTTTGCTTCTTGATCTCAGCATCCGATTTGGCAGTCCAGCCCCTGCTGTCATCCTCATATTCAGGACTTTTGAGGCAATTCTTTTCTTCGTTCCTGTACCAACTGACACCAGGCATTCCTCCAGCACTCCAGAAAAGACTGCAGCTAAGTGACTGGTATTCTCCAGGGAGTTTGTTCTTTGAGCGCAGCGCTTTCCTAGAACAGCTGGTGTATTTCAGACCTCGTATTTTGGCAGAGTGCTTATATTGAAGAGACAAATTCATTTCTGAACATTCTACATTATTATTGTAGTTACTTGCCTAAATGTGCTTCAGGAAATCTGCTTGAGCTCAAGTACTACAAAAAGTGACAGTGCAATTTTAAAAGAGAATTTACGTGACTTTTCTTTCTCTAATAGCATAACTCTTGGATTTAAATTGTGTCATTCATGCCTGTGTTTCAGGGTTGAGGAATTGGCTTTTGAAGAGTTTTTCACACACACAGTGAAACCAAACCAAACTGTGCCACCCTAACTGTTTAAACCCACAGTGGACATTTGTATTTCTTGGATTGTTTTTGTTCCTTTTAGTTTAGCCCTATGCATGCAGGAAAGTTATACGTGATATAATTAATGCCCTTGTTTGTCTTTCTTGTGCATGATAAGTGCAACCACAGTTCTAATTGTAGTGTGCAACAGTGAATCTCTGTGAAGCCAGCCCTAGTGTCGCAGTACTTATTGTTATGGTACTCAGTTTGGGTTTTTGGTAATGCAGTGTCAGTAATTGTACCAGCATTTATTATTATCCAAGAAAAGTACTGTAGCATCCCAGTGTTCTTCTACCGCTCCCTCGCCCATATCAGAAAGAGAGATTCAGTTTCAAGGAAGTTGAGTGCACTAACTCTACTATCACTCTGTCAACAACGACCTGCCCCCCGAAGATACAGGGTGCCTGGCTGGACCGGCAAGACGTGGCAGTGTTTTGTCTCTTTCTCTTCCACTTCCCCTTTCCTTTTGGGACACCTGCCGGGGTTTCTGTGTCCACCAGGAAGTGCTGAGAGGTGTTCCAAGAGGTCAGGGGCATACCATCACCCCTGCAGACATCCTGCTTTTCAGGTGAGTGGCCCGTCTCGACAACCATGGGTACTACAATGTGTTGAACTTTCAAATGCGTTGTGATAACATGCAAGGATTTACAACGCATGTCTTTAGACCACACTGTAAAGTCTATATATATGTTCATATCTACATATATATATATATATCTACAACTTGCATTTCTCCGTGCTGAAGCAGAGTAAACAGCCTCAACCACAATTTGCTGTTTCAGTAGCACTTTATTTTCATAAATGAGACAGCTCGTTTAATACCCAACGCATTTTGGAGACACTATGGCCCTCATTGCAACCCTGGCAAATAATCCCGCTTACCGCCGTGCAGAAGACCGCCAACATACCGCTGCGGCCGTGGAATTCCACTACAGGTATTAATACCCACAGCTCGGAATCCGCCACAATACAGACACCCACACAATTCCGCCACACCAAAGGTCAGTGATAAACTTGCGATAATAAAACCGACACCGTCACGCCAACAGGAATACCCCCACACTATCACGACCCACGAATCAACGCAACGGACTTTCAACCGTGGTAAACCATTTGCTGTACACACCGCCGCGCTCAAAATACACACACATATACAAAACACAAACACATTGGACAATTTCGAAATGCACACACCTGATACACAGACACACACCACACCCACACACCCAATCCAATATAAAACACACACCCATATTACCCACAAACCCTTACTACCAGAAATTAGAAAGCAGGCCGGAGAGAGACACTACCTTAAACAACACCAGCATCCACAGACACACAACACCATCACTTACACAACATCCACGCACCTCAAACAACACACAACAACACATCCCCTCACACATCACAACAGACACCACCTCACACATCACCCACACCACATCATGGCACCTCGACAACACCCCAGGTTCTCTCAGGAGGAGGTCAGGGTCATGGTGGAGGAAATCGTCCGGGTAGAGCCACAGCTATTCGGATCACAGGTGCAGCAGACATCCATTGCAAGGAAGATGGAGCTATGGCGGAGAATTGTCGACAGGGTCAACGCAGTCGGACAGCATCCAAGAACTAGGGTTGACATCAGGAAGAGGTGGAACGACCTACGGGGGAAGGTGCGTTCCGTGATCTCCAGACACCAGATTGCAGTACAGAGGACTGGAGGTGGACCCCCACCTCCTCCCCACAACTAACAACATGGGAGGAGCAAGTCTTGGCAATACTGCATCCTGAGGGCCTTGCAGGAGTAGCAGGAGGACTGGACTCTGGTAAGGCAAACCTTGACTACTTGCATGCCATCACATACCCCACCCTTACCCTCACACCCATCACCCCAACAACCCACATATACCTCACCAACACAACCCACACATCCCAAAACCAATTCCTGCATGTAAAACCAATGCATGGACACACATCACCAAAGCATGTCCACTACAGATACCAACACAGACCCCAAACCAACTATCACACAAGGACCAAGGAAAGAATGCAAGCACTGGAGTACAGGGTCACTCACTCATTGCACACGATGGCACACACAGATGCAATAATCATGCTTTTACACCCCTACAGGACCCCTACCCAACGTCACCAGACAGGAGGTGTCAGACATATCTAGTCCCCCCACAGAAGAGACCCACAGTGATGACAGCAGCTCTGCACAACTGGATCAAGATGACCAGCCCGGCCCATCTGGGACCTCGGGACAGTCGGTTCCCCTGACACAGTCACAAACCACCACAGAGCTTCCCCCCTCAGGAAACACCAGCACAGCACCCACCCAGCGGGCCCATCCCTCTGTCCCTAGGACACGTCAATCAGCAGTGTGTCCACCACTACAGGGAACCCAGGCAACCCCACTAACACAGGACGATCAGGGACCTGGGGGAAGTGGCAGTGGGCACACGGTTCAGGGGACAGAGGCACAGGACAACAGGGAAGCTGGGAGGACTGCTTTTCAACAGGGGGAGGACAGGCCTATGGAACCCACTCTCCACGAGGCACTCTCCAACATCATGGGAGCTTACCATCATTCCCAGGAGACGATGTCAAGGGTACTGGCCAAGTTTCAGGAGACCCAGCGGCTGCAGGAGGAACAGTACCTTGGGATCAGGGAGGACTTGAAGTCCGTTAACAACACCCTGGTCACCATTGCAGGGGTGCTGGCAGACCTTGTCAACACCAGGAGGGACACAGTGGCACAACAAGGGTCCCCTGACACTAGCTTGGACGATGAACAGCCCTCCACCTCCGCTGGCGCTAGTGGACAGGAGGCACCGCCACAGGAAGACGACACCAGCACCCCACCCCCTGCAGATGGAGAACCACACAGCAAACGGTCCCTGAGATCCAGGAACAAGACAGAGAACATTGCCAAGACCCCCCGCCAGGACCCCCGCCAGGAAATGAGACACCCCTGAATGTCACCCTTCTGTCCCACTTTGTCACCCTGTCCATCCTTAAACTGCCATTGCTCCACTTCCTATGCCCCTTTGGACACTGCACCTCTGAAACAAATAGACTGGCCATTCCTCCACCATCTCCCCAGCCCATTTTACAACCCCCTCCACTTATTAGCACAGAAATAAACACACTTCAATCACAAAACAATCTGGAGTCAGTCTGTGCTTTCACAAATGTGTAATTGCAATAATCATGGAATATAGCAATGACAATTTACTTGTTCACATACCAATGTAACACAGCTGTAGGCCAGGAGGAAATATAGCAGAGGGCACAAAGTGGGACCCACATCTGTGAAATAGAAAGGCAAAGTGACAAGTCAGGGTCAATACACTGAGTGAAAATGACAGACTTATGCTAGCTCCAACAATAGTATGAGATGTGGGATGCAGTGACATCTTCTTACCTGTGTCTCACTGGACGTATTGCATGATTATGTTGTTTCGGTTGTTGATATCCTCTTCTTCTGCCTCCTCTTCTTCACTGTCCACAGGCTCCACAGCTGCCACAAGACCACCAGCTGGCCCATCCTCCTGCAGAAAAGGCACCTGCCGGCGCAAAGCCAGGTTGTGCAGCATACAGCAGGCCACGATTATCTGGCACACCTTCTTTGGTGACTAGTAGAGGGATCCACCTGTCATAAGGAGGCACCGGAATCTGGCCTTCAGGAGGCCGAAGTTGCGTTCGATCACCCTCCTAGTTCGCCCATGTGCCTCATTGTAGCGTTCCTCTGCTGTTGTCCTGGGATTCCTCACTGGGGTCAGTAGCCATGACAGGTTGGGGTACCCAGAGTCACCTTCAAATATCGAGGGGCAACTGTTATACACACCCTAACCCTTAGGGACAACCCCATACCCAGACACCTATTCACACTGTATTGGGCCCTTGGCCTCACCTATTAGCCACACACGGTGCCTCTGGAGTTGCCCCATCACATAAGGGATGCTACTATTCCTCAAAATGTAAGTGTCATGCACTGAGCCAGGAAACTTGGCATTCACATGGGAGATGTACTGGTCTGCCAAACACACCATCTGCACATTCTTCGAATGGTAGCTCTTCCGGTTTCTGTACACCTGTTCACTCCTGCGTGGGGGTACTAATGCCACATGTGTCCCATCAATGGCACCTTTGATGCTGGGGATATGTCCCAGGGCATAGAAGTCACCTTTCACTGTGGGCAAATCCTCCACCTGAGGGAACACGATGTAGCTGTGCATGTGTTTCAGCAGGGCAGACAACACGTTAGAGAACATTGGCTGGGACATCCCTGACGCAATGGCCACTGTTGTTTGAAAGGAACCACTTGCCAGGAAATGGAGTACTAACAGGACCTGCACTAGAGGGGGTATCCCTGTGGGATGGCGGACTGCTGACATCAGGTCTGGCTCCAACTGGGCACACAGTTCCTGGATTGTTACACGATCAAGTCTGTATGTGACTATGATGTGTCTCTCTTCCATTGTCGACAGGTCCACCCGGGGTCTGTACACCGGAGGATGCCGCCATCTCATCACCTGCCCCAGCAGACGTGCCCTATGGAGGAGCACAGCGCGCAGAGAGTCAGCCAACACTGAGGTATCACAAAATATAATTTTCAGAAATTTATTAATCCTCAATGTGCCTGTAACTGTGTGTATTTCAGGCCTAGATAGGTTTGATGCAGTTATTGTTAATGCCATGTGGCCCACTGAAATGGCAGCTGCCTGACCTGTAAGGTGGGACAAGGGGATATGAGGTAACTGTGCTGGCGTTGTACACCGTCCCGGTGGGCAGTCGAAGACCGCGGCGCTATTCAGCATTGGTTAACATTGGGCCCTCTGGGTCCGAGGAGCCAATGACGTTGTACGCCGGTGGTGACGGTACACACCGCCGCGGACGTGATCGTCATTTTCTGTCTGTTCACTCACTTGATACCTGACCTTCAACAGGAGAGGACCTACACTGCAAGTGGTGCAGTGACCTGTGTCTGGAAGCGACGATGGCTCATGTGTCTGGGGAAAGGGCCCCTGCCTTCACTTCGGAGTAGTTGGAGAAACTATTGTATGGTGTCCTCCCCCAGTACACGCAACTGTATGGTCCTCCAGACAAACAGGTGAGTACACTGTGAGCATGCTGAATAGGCAATGCCTGCTTTGAGTGGTGTGGCTGGAAGATACATGGGGAGGACTGAGGCCTACATGTGCAGATGGTGAGTGTATGTGCATCATGGCATGGGTGGGAACTGGTGGGCAATGAGTATGACGGTCCGGCCGGGTGAGTAATGTCCTTTCCCCCTGTACCATTCCCCTAGGTCAGCGCCCACCAGAAGAAGGCTATTTGGCATGCCATCTCCAAGGACGACCAGACCCTGGAGGTCTTCCACAGACAGAGCACCCACTGCTGTAAAAGATGGGAGGACCTGCGCCGCTGGAGCAAGAAGACGACGGAGGCCCAGCTGGGGATAGCCTCCCAGATGTTCCGGATCCTGGTGGTGGTCAATCTGGAGTTGGATGGGTGCTTGAGGGCATCACAGCAGCCACAAGAGGCTGAGTACAGTCTCATTCAGCTGATTCTGCGCGCCTTACGAGATGTCTGGGCGGGGGAGGTGGGCAGTGGGTTCCTCTAGGCCAGAGCGATCTTGGTAGTCAAGGTCCCTTGTGAGGCAGGCTATGTGGCACCCCAACCCTGCTAGTGGTCAGAGCCATCTACACCTAGTCAGGCTCTTGTGACTTCCAGGTGTGCAGCTATTGGGCTTAGGCCTCGTACCCCATGGGCATGTGAGAAATCTAGGAACTATAAGTGCACAGGGTAGTGCAGAGGGCTGCTCACTGTCTGTTGTGTCCGCCAATGGTAGTGGTTTTGCATGCACTGAACATGTCTTTCTTCTGTCTTTCCCTCCCCTTTTTGTGGTCTCCATGTTCTTGGGTGCAATAGCATCATCAGGCGGAGGAGCATTGGCACCGGAGGGAGCTGCATCGCACTTGGCCCTGGGGGGTGAAGCTACGGAGTCTGAAGCCACCAGTGGGACGGAGGGCGAGGGGAGCTCCACGGCGGGGACAGGAGCAGAGACCAGCGACAGCGACTCCTCCTCTGATGGGAGCTCCCTTGCTGTGGCGGGCCCCTCTGTGCCCACCGCATCAACAGGTACAGCCACCACCACCCCTACCAGCACTGCCCTCCCAGCAGCCCCTCAGCGTCTGTCCCGTGCCCGCTCACCCAGGAGGGTGGGCATCTCCTTTGTCCCAAGCACCTCAGGCCCTGCCCCAGTCAGCCCTGCTGCCCTCAGTGGGGAGGCTATTGACCTCCTGAGATCCCTCACTGTTGGGCAGACTACCATTCTGAATGCCATCCTGGGTGTTGAGAGGCATTTGCAACAAACAAAAGCATACCTGGAGGGCATTCATTCTGGCCAGACAGCCCAACAGAGAGCATTTCAGGCTCTGGCCTCAGCACTGATGGCAGCCATTGTCCCTGTGTCCAGCCTCCCCCCTCCAACCTCCTCCACCCAGACCCAATCCCCTGTACCTCTGCTTATCCCAAGCACACTATCAGACCAGCATGCACACACATCAACACACAAGAGTGGCTCAGGCAAACATAAGCACCACATATCCCACAGGCACTCACACAAGCAACATACACATGCACACATTCCAGCATCCACTTCCTCCACTGTGTCCCCCTCCTCCATGTCTCCCTCCTCCCTCCCAGTCTCATCTCCACTCACACCTGCATGCACTACATCCTCAGCCACTACCTCCATCACCAGCACACCCATCACCACACACCGCTCACGTGCAATCACCACCCCCACTACCATTCACACATCCCCAGTGTCCTCTACCAGTGTGTCTGTGAGCCCTCCTCCCAAAGTACACAAACGCAGGCACACACCTACCCAACAGCCATCCACCTCACAAGAGCCTCCAGCCCATGCACCTTCACCCAAATTCAGCAGACGTACACCTCCTACAACCACTACCTCTTCCTCCACTCCCAAAACCCCTCCATCTACCTGTCCCAGTGTGTCTAAAAAACCTTTCCTGGCTAACATTGACCTCTTCCCTACACCCCCCCCCGTCCTTCCCCTAGGGCCAGGCTTTCCAGGTCCCACCCCAGCACCTCAGCCGCCACATCCCCAGGCACAGTGGTGCCAGCAACTGCAGGGTCATGGAGTGCGCCAACCATCAGGGCTGCCAGTGTGCCATGTAGCAAGGGCAAGGACATTCCGCCACCTGCCAAGGTGAAAAAGGTGCCCACATCCCGAAGGGAGAAGCTGAAACCACCAGCCACCAAGGGGTCAGCGAAAACGAAAGGGGATAGTGGCAAGACAACTGTGCCACCATCAAAGGTGGGGAAGGGCCAAAAACAGAAGGGCAGGTCAGGAGAGGGAATGGTGGCACAGACTGAGGGACCATTGTCACACCTTCTGTCCACGTCCACCTGTATGGCGGCGGACACCTCCACCTGCACCGCCACCTGCACTGCCTCCGGCAAGTCTACAGCCGCTGCAACAGTTCCTAGCCTCTTCCCCGGTGGGCAGCCGTCCGAGGCTGCAGGAGACATCCTGCTTTCTCCCTCAGCAGGTGCTGAAACATGCCACAGACTCCGCCGGCAGCACCGCCACCACAGACCCCGCCGCCAGCACCGCCACCACAGACACCGCCGCAAGCACAGCCATGACAGACACCGCCGCAAGCACCACCAGCGGCTACGCGACGTACTCGGACAGTGGCACCACCGCTGACATGTCTACCATCCCCAGTGGTCAGATGTCCGAGGCTGGTGGTGAGTTCTAGGACCCTGGGCAGCTTCCATGAAGCATTACTGTCATCACTGTTGGCACCTGCAGGTGGAATGCGAAGCCGCAGCAGTGTAGAGTATGTCGCTGCCTCCATGGCGTATCATGCTACCTGTACCTCACCAATGTCGTGGCACGCACACCCAGGTGAGTGAATTGTACCGGCCACACTGCAAGTGGAGCACTCTGGGCACCAGGCCCCCTCCAGAACCAGTGGAGAATGACATCCACTACCTCAGTCCTTGGCAGGATGAAGCACTCTGGGCACCAGGCCCCCTCCAGAACCAGTGGAGAATGACATCCACAACCTCAGTCCTTGGCAGGATGAAGCACTCTGGGCAAGAGGCCTCCTCCAGAACCAGTGGAGAATGACAACCACTTGAGAGACTGTGACTTTGCACTCCCCAGGATGCAGCATTGGGCAAACCACCCACTGGAGAGACTTGAGAGCCTGTGGCTTTGCACTCCCCAGGATGTAGCAGTGGGCAAACCACCCACTGGAGAGACTTGAGAGCCTGTGGCTTTGCACTCCCCAGGATAAAGCAGTGGGCGAACCACCCACTGGAGAGACTTGAGAGACTGTGGCTTTGCACTCCCCAGGATAAAGCAGTGGGCGAACCACCCACTGGAGAGACTTGAGATACTGTGGCTTTGCACTCCCCAGGATAAGGCAGTGGGCAAACCACCCACTGGAGAGACATGAGAGACTGTGGCTTTGCACTCCCCAGGATGGCACAGTGGGCAAACCAACCACTGTATAGACTTGAGAGACTGTGACTATGCACTCCCCAGGATAAAGCAGTGGGCAAACCACCCACTGGAGAGACTTGAGAGACTGTGACTTTGCACCCCCCAGGATAAGGCAGTGGGCAAACCACCCACTGGAGTGACTTGAGAGACTTTGGCTTTGCACTCCCCAGGATAAAGCAGTGGGCAAAACACCCACTGGAGAGACTTGAGAGACTGTGGCTTTGCACTCCCCAGGATAAAGCAGTGGGCAAACCACCCACTGGAGAGACTTGAGACTGTGGCTTTGCACTCCCCAGGATAGGGCAGTGGGCAAACCACCCACTGGAGAGACTTGAGAGACTGTGGCTTTCACTCCCCAGGACAAAGCAGTGGGCAAACCACCAACTGGAGAGACTTGAGAGACTGTGGTTTTGCACTCCCCAGGATAAAGCAGTGGGCAAACCACCCATTGGAGAGACTTGAGAGACTGTGGCTTTGCACTCCCCAGGATAAACCAGTGGGCAAACCACCCACTGGAGAGACTTGAGAGACTGTGACTTTGCACTCCCCAGGATAAAGCAGTGGGCAAACCACCCACTGGAGAGACTTGCGAGACTGTGGCTTTGCACTCCCCAGGATAAGGCAGAGGGCATGGAGCCCCCTCACGCAGCACTGGCGTTGTGCGTTCATCTGGCTGAGGTGCCCCTCCTCCCCTCCCCCTGAGGTGCCTGTTTCATTTTGATCTGATGCCCCTCCAGTGTTCTCTCCGTTTCCAGTCAGGTATCTAGTGTGGGCTTCGACCATGCATTTTGGGCCCAGGGGTCCACGGATAATGATTGGTGCACTATCCGGACTTGTGTAGTTGGTGTACACAATTGTATTTACTGGATTTTGAACTTTGATAATGAGATTTCACATGATTACATTCGTTCAAATCATTTCCTTTTGTCCTTGCATTCTTCCAGGGGGTGAGGTTGGTGTATGTGTACTGTTGCTGCATGTATTTGTGTGTATGCTGTTGTGGGTGAGGGTGGGGGTGGGGGTGTTGCGTGTGTGTGTCGCTCTCTTTTCCCTCCCCCCACCCTGTGTTGTAGGTGCAGTACTCACTGTGGTTGTCGCCGCCGTCTTTGGTGCTCCTGATAGAAGAGAAGGAAGACCAGCATCAGCAGTATCTGCAATTCGGGCTCCATGGCGTCCTGGTTCCTCGTGGGGTGTGGAGAGGTGAGTGTTTTCCCTTCTGTGTACTGTTTCCGCCGTATTTTTGTTCGCGTTGGTTCCACCCCAGAAAAGGTGGCGGATAGGGCTCTTGTGATATTGAGGGCAGTACATTGTCTTCCGCCTGTCTGTTGGCGGTTACTGCTGGTGTGTATGTTAAAGTGGCTGCCTATGTTGGCGGTTTCCGCCATGGTCATGATTCCATTTTTTTTCCGCCGGACTGTTTGCGGTATTACCGCCGCTTTAACACTGACCGCCAGGGTTGTAATGAGAGCCTATATCCTTGATCACGGGTAACCGTTATACACACAAAACACTGAATAAATAATGAATAAGTAGAATAATTATAGTAAAAGAAATTGTAAATGAATGTGAAAGGGGAATATTTTATTAAGGAATGTGTTAAGGAGTTGGTAGGCACTAAAAGCTGGCTGCCAGTTTGCATGCATGAAATGGCTAAGTAGAGATCTGTAGTCCGTTTTTAGGTCGAGCGTTAACGTTCGGCCTGTTGTATACCAAAGTATACAATAGAGTGAGTTTCAGCGTTCTGATTTGTTAGTTTGCAGTGTCCTTCAAAAATCCTTGCTTGCTAGTGGTCAGTTCTGCCTCTTTGTCCTGCCTTTTTTCACTTTGGGAGCCGCACAAAGTACTATGTAATTTCGCTATGTCCTGTTTATCTCTTCTGTAAGGGACTTTTTTTTGGCATTTGCCTGTTTCACCTCAACAGTGTGGGTGCTTGTTCAGCCCCTCCTCCCCACCAGCTCCATCTTTAAACATAACGCCAATAGCAGAGGGGGGCTTTTCCAGGGCCAGCTCACCCTCGCTCTCTTCCTTTTGTTATTTTCGGTCTGTCTGGCAATAAAAGTCCAGTCAGTAATTTACAACGCTATGAGCTCTAACTCGAGCAAACACAAGAATATTGCATTCCAAATGCTTGTTTTGTGAAAGTAGGCTGTCTGATATTCAACGGTTAAGCTGGTGAGACACGGGCAGGCTGTACACTGCAGCTCCAGATGTTTTTTGTCTAAAACATTTGCATTGCAATCAATACAAAAGACAATAAACAAATAAAAAAATAAATGGATCGAATTCTTAGGTCGAAAGCCAAGAGATGCTTCTGCAATAAATGACTTGTAAAGGGAGAGACTAGAGAGAGCTCCTTGAAGTGTAAACAGACTCGGGCCCTTCCTGAGGGGGTGTGGGGGGGCTGCAGGCGGAGCTGGCGGGTCCGGCCCTGAGAGTTGGGTTGCTCCAGAACCTGGCCTGGCAGCTTCAGGCCATCGCACTACTGGCCGCAAGAATGGAAATACCCCTGTCTCATTACCTGGCCACCCGGGCAGCATCCCTGGTGGCGAACTACATCAACTACCGGCAGGGGGCACCGCACCGCGTCTACCAGCCAGACTCGGTGACAAAGGCCTGCCGAGAGGTGACCGGGGCCGGGCTACTGACAGCCAAGGGCTCCTGAAGCGGTTAAAATGGCGGGGTGAGGGGGAAGGGATCCTGAGGAGGGCAGGGGGTGATTGGTCTGGGCTGATGTCGGCACTGCAAATCAAGAGAACCGCCTCCCAGACATTTGTTTTACAGTAACTGTCTTGTGCTGGAACCCCAGTGGTTTATTACGTCATATCCGGAACATTCCAAATGCCCCTCTCATCCCGAGGTGAGGAGACAATTTTCCCTGTTCATGCGTATCTACCAGGTTTTCAATTTGCCTGCTGCCTGTGTGTGATATCTCCCTATTTTTCGGTGGGCCTGTGCGTGACATTTGGGGGCATATTTATACTCCGTTTGCGCCGGAATTGCGTCGTTTTTTTTTACGCATTTCCGACGCAAAACTAACTCCATATTTATATTTTGGCGTTAGACGCGTCAAGCGCCAAAGTCCATGGAGTTAGCGTCATTTTTTAGCGTGGACACCTACTTTGCGTTAATTATATGCAAGGTAGGCATTCCCGTCTAAAAAATCGACTCCGAGGCATGTGCGTCGGATTTATACTCCCGGGCAAAATTCACGCCGGGAGTGGGCGGGTCAAAAAAAATGACGTACGGCCGCTTTTGCGCCGTTTTTTAGCGCCTGCAAAAGGCAGGCGTTAAGGGACCTGTGGGCTCTGAAGGAGCCCAGAGGTGCCCTCCCATGCCCCCAGGGACCCCCCCGTCACCCTTGCCCACCCCAGGAGGACACCCAAGGCTGGAGGGACCCATCCCAGGGACATTAAGGTAAGTTCAGGTAAGTGTTTTTAAAAAAAAAATAATGTGGCATAGGGGGGCCTGATTTGTGCCCCCCTACATGCCACTATGCCCAATGACCATGCCCAGGGGACAGAAGTCCCCTGGGCATGGCCATTGAACAAGAGGGCATGACTCCTGTCTTTGCTAAGACAGGAGTCATTTCTATGGGGGTTGGGAGTGAAAAAAAATGGCACAAATCGGGTTGAGGCGAAAAAATTGCCTCAACCTGCTTTGCCCCATTTCTTGACGCCCAAGCCCCATATCCCCCTACGCCGGCGCTGCCTGGTGTATGTCGTTTTTTTTAACGCACACCAGACGGCGCCGGCGGCTAACGCCGGCTAACGTCATTCAATAAATACGGCACCCGCATGGCGCTTCAGAATGGCGTTAGCCGGCGCTAATTTGTTTGACGCAAAACTGCCTTAGCGCAGTTTTGCGTCAAAAAGTATAAATATGGGCCTTGATGCTCTTTCAACGACACTCTGCATGAAATAAAACAAATATCACAAATGAAAAAATTAGCGCAATGTAATGCCTTAAAATTGGTCGTAAAACATCTTTGAGTGAAGCCAGGACGGAATGAAGGAGTCAGTCACGCACATTGTGCTGGCCTTTCCCTCAGCACCCCCTGCTCACAGTAGGACACCCACAAGACAAAGAATTTCACTTGGTGCAAATTCTTCTGTTTAGTTTTATGACTGCAAAATTTCAAAGCCACACATTTATTACCTGCTAAGCAATTGCAATCTGGTACTTCCATAGCACAAATGAAGTGAAGCAAAACTACAAGTGACAGAATGGGTAATGTTGTTTAAATGCTGCTCCACACCAGGCCCTTCATTTTACTGTGAACCCACAAGAGAACACATTTCCATTAGCCTCACTCGGCACCTCTACCCTGTAGGCCCTTTTTATTTGCTCAGTTGATCGCAGCCCTGCTGAGGGCCACACATTTGTGTGACCGCATGCAAGTCTGGTGGGTGTGCGGTGGCATAACTTATAATGCGTTATTCTAACACAAGATATGTGGAATTTGGCAGGTCTGCACATGTGGTACACCCCTGTAATTCCCTAGTTGGTGCACCAGGACATTTCATTTTTCCCCTGCTATGTGAGCATAAAGAAAGCTGGAGTGAGACCCTATGGGTGATAAGCCGCATTTACATGTACTGATTGATTTATTTATTTATTGAAGGTCATTTACATAGCTGCCAGTTTTCCTGTGTGCGTATGTATGATGTCAGTGGTTGGCGTGTGTTTAGGTGTGCCACTTCAATGGCTGAAGTGGGCTTATGTGTGGCATTTAATTGCCTAACCTGTGACACTTTGAGTGATATATTATCACAAGTCAAAGTAGCTGTGCCTGTATTATAAGGTTAATTTCAGCATGTCCTAAGCAACCCTTAGAGTTCAGTGAAGGTAGGCGAATGGGTGTTTCCGGCGTAAGGGGCATAAGATGCTTGATGTAGCATGGATCCCTGGCTAACGTATGAAAATATAAGTACACATGCCAACAGAACCGATTCAGATTGGAGATTGCAGATTTTTAAAGTAAAAAATGGCTTTATTTTATCTACCTACAGCCTAAAATCGACCATGCTTCAACACTGGTGGGGAAAATACATACTCCCATTTTTAGGGTCGAGTGCGCAAGTGCTCTGGCCTGTTGTAATCTCTCTGTGGGCTTTTAACCACGCCCACTAGTGCTGTTCATTCTTTGTTGTGCTTGTCTTAAATGCTTAATTTTTATTTGTTCATTTTTTTAAATGTTCCTCCTTTGCATGCTGACTTTCCTCCTAGGCGATTTTACTAAGTGAACATTTTTGTTGGCCTCTGGTTTTGGTTTGTCTTTCATCCCAGCCGCGATCCTTTCTAGACATTCAGGCAGGGAGCCAACAACTCTTGCGTTCACGGCGGCTGTGGCGCTTTGAATTGACTTGCTTATATCAACTGTTTTCTTTTTCAATTTATGTGACACGAAAAGTCCAGTTAGGAATTTACGACGCTAATAACTTTAACTCTAGTAAACGCAAGACCCATTGCAAGAAAATGCTTGTTTATGCTATTAAAACAAGGGTGTTTTGCTTACAATCGGTGTTTTGTGTGTATAATGGTTACCCGTGATCAAGGAGATAGTGTCTCCAAAAACGTGTTGGGTATTAGACGGACTGTCATATTTATGAAAATAAATTGCTACTGAAAGGGCAGATTGGTGGTTGTGAGTGTTCACTTGACATCAGCACTGAGAAACGCAAGTTGTAGATGTGAGGGGTGTCGCTACCTAATGCGACTTGCAGCCGCGATTAAGAATCGGGACAAAAAGCAGAAAATTTTGTTTGATATCTCTCTATATATATATAAATAAATAAATATGGCACCTACTGGCTGTCGACTTTAGGTAGTTATCCTTAGGACCATGTTTCCATTGAGAAAGATTTTTTTGACTTGCCTTCGTCTTTGGCACCATTTGTCAAATCTTAACAAAAATTTCCCAAAAGGGTGTGCCAGTGATTCTTGTTGTACACAGAATGTTTCAGGAGGATCTGTCAAGCAGGTGTGGAGTAAAAAGGGGGCGGTCAAAAAACGTGTTTCCTATGTTAATTTCCACAGGAGGTTTGAACAAGACCACAGCCCAAGCCACTGGATGGAATTACACAAAATTTGGCAGAAAGGTTGGTTTGGGTAAGCAGATTTCACTTCTATATACTTAATGCAAGTCTGTTCAATAGTTTTTGAGAAATTATAGGGAAAATAAATGTATTTCTCTAGGGCCGCAGATCCATTGCAATGTTTTTGCAGCGACCGCAGCATATTTGTGAATGCACACGCCACCAGGAATGCTGTGATTGGCTGGCTGCAGCTTGGTGAGAAAGTTATGGATGCTATTTTAGGTAATGGGACACGGTCCCCGGGGCTTGACAATAAAATTGAAAGTGGCATAAACAGTCAGGGTGGAGGTACTCTGACTCCAGGGATGTGATATGGGGATCTTTAAGACTCAAATTATGTCCTTAAAATGTATTTTCTTACCATGCGATATTCGCAAATACGTCAAAGCACTCAGTGCAGCCCCCTGTGTAACATCACAATGAATTCAGGAATATCGCCAACAACAAAAACATTCAGAGAGTCATTCATATTAATGAATTCACTCACTCACACACTTGTGCTCCCACTTACAGACCCACTCACACACTCATGCACCTACTCACAGATCCACTGAGACACTGATGCACCCACTCACAGACCCACTCGAACACTGATGCACCCACTCACAGATCCACAGAGACACTCACACACCCACTCACAGACACACTCAGACACTATCAAACCCACTTACACACCCACTGAGATCGTAATGCACTAAGTCAGAGACACACTCAGGCACTCATGCACTCACTTACAGATCCACTGAGACACTGACACATCCACACACAGACCCGCAGAGACACTCACACACACCCTCACAGACCTACTCAGATACTATTGAACCAACACAGAAACCCAATCAGACAATGATGCACCCACTCACAGACCCACTCAGACACTGATGCACCCACTCACAGACCCACTCAGAACCTAACACATCAAGTCACAGACCTAGTCAAACCCTCATGCACCTACTCACAGACCAACTCAGATCCTCATGCACCCACTCAAAGACCTACTCAGACACTATTGAATGCATTCACAAACACAGTCAGACACTGACACACTCACTCACAGACCCACTCAGACTCTGATGCACACACTCACAAACCCACTCAGACACTTGCACAACCACTCAGACCCTGTAAGACACTCATACATCCACTCACAGACCAACTCACACACTATTGAGCCCACCCACAGACCCACTCAAACCCTAACACACCAAGTCACAGACCCACTAAGACACTCAGGGCCATATTTATACTTTTTGACGCAAAACTGGGCTAACGCAGTTTTGCGTCAAAAAAATTAGCGCCGGCTAACGCCATTCTGAAGCGCCATGCGGGCGCCATATTTAATCAATGTCGTTAGCCGGCGTTAGCCGCCGGCGCTGCATGGTGTACGTGGAAAAAAACAACGTACACCAGGCAGCGCCGGCGTAGGGGGATATGGAGCTTGGGCGTAAAAAAATGGGGCAAATCAGGCTGAGGCAAATTTTTCGCCTCAACCCGATTTGCGCCATTTTTTTCGACTCCCAAACCCCATAGAAATGACTCCTGTCTTAGCAAAGACAAGAGTCATGCCCCCTTGCCCAATGGCCATGCCCAGGGGACTTCTGTCCCCTGGGCATGGTCATTGGGCATAGTGGCATGTAGGGGGGCACAAATCAGGCCCCCCTATGCCACAAAAAAAATAAAAAAAAATGACTTACTTGAACTTACCTTAATGTCCCTGGGATGGGTCCCTCCACCCTTGGGTGTCCTCCTGGGGTGGGCAAGGGTGACAGGGGGTGTCCCTGGGGGCATGGGAGGGCACCTCTGGGCTCCTTCAGAGCCCACAGATCCCTTAACGCCTGCCTTTTCCAGGCGCTAAAAAACAGCGCAAAAGCAGCCGTACGTAATTTTTTTTGACCCGCCCACTCCCGGGCGTGAATTTTGCCCGGGAGTGTAAATACGGCGCACATGCCTCGGAGTCAATTTTTTCGACGGGAACGCCTACCTTGCATCTCATTAACGCAAAGTAGGTGTCCACGCTAAAAAATGACGCAAACTCCATGGACTTTGGCGCTAGACGCGTCTAACGCCAAAGTATAAATATGGAGTTAGTTTTGCGTCGGAATTGCGTCAATAAAAACGACGCAATTCCGGCGCAAACGGAGTATAAATATGCCCCTCAGACACCTAATCACAGACCCACTCAGAACCTAATGCAACAACTCACAGACCCAGTAAGACCCTCATGCACCAAGTAACAGACCCAGTCACGCACTAATGCACCCACTCACAGACCTACTGAGATATTATTGATCCCACTCACAGACCCACACAGACACTGATGCACCCACTCACAGACCCACTCAGACACTGAAAGACCCACTCACAGACTCACAGAGATGCACACCCACTGACAGACCTACCCAGACACTGATGGATTTACTTACAGGCCCACTCAGACACTGATGCTCCCACAGAGACACTCATACACCCACTAACAGACCCACTCAGATTCCATCGAACCCACTCACAAATCCACTGATACACTGATACACCCACTCTCAGATCACTTTAACTGTTATATACACACTCAGAGACACACTCAGATAGTCATATCTGTGTTTATAGAGTTATTTACGAAGTGTTGTCCATAGTGTGATGTAGAAAAATCATAACTATATATATATATATATATATATATATATATATATACAGTATATATATATATATATATATAGTTATGATTTTTGAATGGGCTAGTGTGTATTGAATGGCTGGTTTTGTTTTGGGTAGTCTCAACCATGTCGTGAAGATGGTGATGTTGTCATGAATTAAGAAATTGAGAAAAAATATATTTTGATGAAGAAAATTTACAAAAATGTGGTCCTGAGAATAACCTTTGTGTTCATTATGAATAAGTGACAGCTACATGTGGAACCGGATGCATATGATTGGGTTGGAAAGGAACACCCTGTTTCTTTCGTCTGTGAAGTGCACACTGTCACTTCTATAGATACCATCCATATTATAGTGCATGTAATTGTTGTAGATGCGTCCCATGTTTGGTGTCTGAGGAATTCCTAAACAGTTTTATTAATATGTTTCCTGGCTTTGTCAATCTGTGGACAGAACTGATTTGACCACTTCCCTTTCTGCCTTTGGCATATATTAGAGAACACCAAGACAGTGTGAGGGAAAAGTGACATTAGTTGTGCAGAGGTATCCTTCATTAGGATTCCCAGTCCTATTCCAGTCATTGTGCCTAGGTCATTTCCACCATAGTACACAATGAGGGGGTTGGCAATCCCTAATGCTTTCAACCAAAGTGAGCAATTAATGCCACTTTAACCCTCTCTGGCCAATAATGTACACATTATGCAAACTCATGTCTCTGTTAATACCACTATTTCTAGCAGCCTCCCAAGCCCAAAAACATAGCTGTGGCCCACAATCCACACTCTAACCATTATAGAGTGAAACTGCAGTAGCAGGAGAAGGTTGGGGTGAATGAGGTAGTTTTTAAAAAGGAAGGCAGTTAAAATGCAGGTGTCCTTCAGGTTTAAAAAAATATATTTTATTGGATGCTGTGAATGCGCTAGTGAATAAAATGAGATAGTGTCTTGAAAGGTTTAGTAAGCTGATCTATGATTGGCTCTTGTAAAAATGACTTCTGGAATGTTCTGTGAACTTGTGACCTACTGGTTGTAGTGGGTTGCTGTGGAGACTGTGCTACGAGTGTATTGGGGGAAGTGTGTTAAAGAGGGAGATTTTTATTTTCTAAAATTAAATGTGTTTATACTCTTAGGGCCAGATGTAGGTAGCCTTTTGCGCCTTGCAAACGGCAAAAAACGCCGTTTACGAGGTGCAAAAGGCCTCACGCGATGCAGAAACACATTTTGCGAGTCGGAACCGACTCGCAAAATGTGTTTCCGACTCGCAAATAGGAAGGGGTGTTCCCTTCCTATTTGCGACCGCATCGCTATGTAGAGTTGATTTGTGACCGCGAAAGCGGTCGCAAATCAACTCGCAGTTACCATCCACTTGAAGTGGATGGTAACTCATTCGCAAACGGGAAGGGGTCCCCATGGGACCCCTTCCCCTTTGTGAATGCAAACAAAAATATTTTTTCAGAGCAGGCAGTGGTCCTATGGACCACTGCCTACTCTGAAAAAAACCGAAACAAAAAGGTTTCGGTATTTTTTCTATTTGCAGCTCGTTTTCCTTTAAGGAAAAGGGGCTGCAAAGAGAAAAAAAAAAACTGCTCCAGCAGGCCACCATCCCCGTGAGTGCCTAGACTCGCTATGGGGTCGCAAACTGCGACCCACCTCATAAATATTTATGAGGTGGGTCTTTGCGACCCCATAGCGAGTCGCAGAAGGTGTCTGAGACACCTTTCTGCATTTCTTTTTGCGAGTTGCAAATTGCGAGTCGCTGGGACTCGCAATTTGCAACTCGCAAAAGGGAACCTTCCTACATCTGGCCCTTAATTGTTTAATAAGGTTTTAATTTCCTAGTGAAGGATTGCTGTACTCCTAAAATCAAAAAAATATAAAGCTACATATGTTTTTGGACAACCGTTTTTTTTCACACATTCTCCGCGATGATCATGATTAAAGCGCGAATATCTGGAAAAGGTCCACCACATTTGTCTTCTTTAGAAAAGTGCATAATGGGTTAACACATACTAACTATCCAGAACTGGACTTACAAAACTAAAATATGAAAGGTATGTTTTTATTTGCTAACTTCCACAGTATCAGACAGTAAAAAGTTGAAAAGGTTGCCATTTATGGTTTCTTTGCATGAGAGTGATGTGTCATTCTTATGCTTAGTTTTCGCAATTCCTGAGCTTGTTGAATCTATCTGATAAGATCAAACTATTTCACCAATGAACTCAATCTTCAGGTATGTCAATTACATTAAATTCTGGAAAACAGTGATTAAAAATTCATATTTCTATGGTACATTGTTAAAATAGAGTATGAAATATATAGAAAAGTATTGAAAGTACCTGAGATGATCTATGAGTAGTAGTGTTAGTTATTTTACATATGTATTAATTGGTAAATAAAATGCAGTTTGTCTAAAGTGCAGACTAGGTGTTGAAGATTCTGGTTCACAAACTCTTGCCATTGAACCACATACTGTGCGCGTGCTGCTTTACTGCATGCTCTAATTGCTGGAAAAAAATGTATGAGAAGGTGTACATTTTTACATGTCTATACATGATGTGCTGCTCACAAAGAATTTTCTTTGAATTCTGGGACTTGTAGCCATATCTATTCCATTTAAAGAAAGTTCTTCAAGGCTCAGTATTGAAAGGGAAAACAAGCACTTTAGGGGTACATGAAGCTTGAACCTGTGAAAGTTAACAATTGTGTATTATGTACTATTTAGGACAGGCGCTGGTAAATTATACAGCATATTTTTATGTGCTTAGATGATAAGATATGTTCTTTAAACTAATACTGAGGCAGATGTGTAGAAAGAGACTGCTAGGCACAGTTAAACATGCAGTGTTTACAAATGGGTCAGGTCTACTAGTGCAGACTGTATCTGTGCAATCATACTGCCAGCTTTTCATGGCATGTATAAGCTGTTTTTCAAGTGTCAATACCATATGTTATAAAGTATAGTAGTTTCTTCTTAAAACATGAGAGAGGTCCTTTTCAGTTGAATAACTTACTAATGTACTTATAGACCCCTAAGCCAAACCAAACACTACGTAAAGTATACTACTTATAAAGAAACTGACATACATGTTTCCAAAGCATAGATCTTCTGTCTCACCCAGTCAGAGAGCGACACAGACACTTCTACATTCAGCCACATACTCAGAAAGTACTTGTGTATGTAGCAGTATCAAATTCAATTAGAGACTATTTCAGTATTCTTTAAAATAGGCAGTGAGGTATTCATTCAGCTACTTGCATACCCATTTAGAAACCCACAGAGGTACTAAAAGAGAGAGTCCCATACCAGCACATATACTGAAACATCTCATGGCACTTATATAGATGGACTCCTGCATTCAGTGAGAAATATAGGCATCTAGTGATATAGGCGGTCATTACAACATTGGTGGTAAAAGCCGCTTACCGCTGTGCAGAACACCGCCAACACACCGCCGCGCCCGCGGAAATCCGCCAAAGCTATTATGTCCCACAGCACGGATTCCGCCAAAATTCAGACACCCATACAAGTCTGCCACACCAAAGGTCAGTGTTAAACTGGCAAAAACAAAACCTCCACCGTCACGCCAACAGAAATACGCCCACACTATCACGACACACGAATCCACGTGGCGGTCTTTCAACCGCGGTATTCCATTGGCGGTACACACCGCCGCGCTCAAAATACACACACATTTACAAAACACAACCACATTGGACAATTCAAAATACACACACCTGATACACGTACACACACCACTCCCACACACCCAATACAATATAAAACACACACCGACATCACCCACAAACCCCTACGACCAGAATCACAGAGAGAAGGCCAGAGAGAGACACCACCATCAACAATACTAGCATCCACAGGCACACCAGACCATCACCCACATAACTTCCACGCACCTCACACAACACACCACTACATATCAGCACACTTATCACCACATACACCACCCCACACATCACCCACACCACCCCATGGCACGGCAAAGACACCCCAGGTTCTCGGAGGATGAGCTCAGGGTCATGTTGGAGGAAATTGTCCGGGTAGAGCCAAAGCTATTCGGATCACAGGTGCAGCACACCTCATTGCAAGGAAGATGGAGCTATGGCGAAGAATAGTGGACAGGTTCAACGCAGTGGGACAGCACCCAAGAAATAGGGATGACATCAGGAAGAGGTGGAACGACCTACGGGGGAAGGTGCATTCCGTGGTCTCAAGACATCACCTTGCGGTTCAGCGGACTGGCGGCGGACCCCCACCTCCTCCCCCACAACTAACAACATGGGAGGAGCAGGTCTTGGTAATTCTGCATCCTGAGGTCCTCGCAGGAGTAGCAGAAGGAATGGACTCTGGTAAGTCAAATCTTAACTGTTACATCCCCCACCCTACCTGCATGCCATCACATACCCCCACCCACACCCTCACCCCATCACTCCAACTCCTCACAAATGTCCCAATATCACAAACCACACATCCCAACACCAAGCCCTGCATGCAACTACAAAGCATGGACAACCAACACCAAAGCATGGCCACTGCACAAACCCATACACCCCCTAAACCATCATCACACAAGGTCCCACACAGGAATGCAAGCACTGGGGTACACGGTCACCCACCCATTGCACACCATGGCACACACAGATGTAATAATCATGCTTTTACACCCCTGCAGGACCCCTACCCAACGTCACCGCACAGGAGGGTCCAGACATGTCCACACCACCAACAGAAGAGGCCCACAGTGATGACAGCAGCTCTGTCCAACTGGATCTAGATGACCAGCCCGGCTCATCGGGGACCGCGGGACAGTCAGTTCCCATCACACAGTCACAGGCCACTACAGAGCGTCCCCCCTCTGGAAACACCAGCACAGCATCCACCCAGCGGGCCCATACCTCTGTCCCCAGGACACCTCAATCAGCAGTGTGTCCACCACTACAGGGAACCCAGGCTAACCCACCACCCCAACAACAACAGGGACCGGGGGGCAGTGGCCGTGGGCACACGGTCCAGGGGACGGAGGCCCAGGAACACAGGGGAACTGGGAGGGCTGCTGTGCGACAGGGGAGGACAGGCCAAGGGAACCCACTCTCCACGAGGCCCTCTCCAACATCATGGGAGCCTACCACCATTCCCAGGCGACTATGGCAACGGTGCTGGCCAAGTTTCAGGAGACTGTGTTATTCATGGTGCACAATCCTTTTATGGTGTTTACTATATATATGACAATCTGCAATGTGCGCAATTCGTGTTGAAACATTTCAAGAGAACACAGAAGGCCAGAGTTTCTAGGTGCAATATTGCATGGTCCTAGTATGCCTTCTCAAAAAAGGATTCATATGACTGGTTTCGAACTTATTCAGAATGTTTTCCTGATTCTCATGTAAAGGGAAGTACTTGAATTTGAAAGTTTCATTTAATCCATCTTGATTCCCTTACAGGCATCCAGCCATCTTGACACGTAGTCATTTTAAGCCTAATTCTTAGGTTGTTCATGTTTTCAGAATGACTAGGCTTAGAGTCATAGTCTAGTATTGATTTCATGTGATGTAATTTTCACATTGTGTGTTTTAACCTTTTTCTTACTACAGGTCTCCTTCCCAGCTGTTCCCTTCCTAATCCCCTCTTCCCCTCTTGAACTCTCTTAGCCTCTGTGATTTATCTATCAGAGTCTTGGAGCTGTTCAGTGGTGGACGTGTTCGGAACGTGCGCAGACCCCGAGGATCTGGTGACTCTGACACAAAGCCACATGTGTCCCATCAATGGCACCTATGATGTTGGGGATATGTCCCAGGGCATAGAAATCACCTTTCACTGTAGGCAAATCCTCCACCTGAGGGAAAACGATGTAGCTGCGCATGTGTTTCAGCAGGGCAGACAACACTCTGGCCAACACGTTGGAAAACATAGGCTGGGACATCCCTGATGCTATGGCCACTGTTGTTTGAAATGACCCACTTGCAAGGAAATGGAGCACTGACAGCACCTGCACTTGAGGGGGGATTCCTGTGGGTTGGCGGATAGCTGACATCAGGTCTGGCTCCAGCTGGGTACACAGTTCCTGGATTGTGGCACGGTCAAGCCTGTATGTGATGATCACATGTCTTTCCTCCATTGTCGATAGGTCCACCAGCGGTCTGTACACCGGAGGATGCCGCCATCTCCTCACATGTCCCAGTGGACGGTGCCTATGAAGGACAACAGCGAGCACAGAGTCAACCAACTCAGAGGTACGTACCCACAGCTTACACAGAACACGAATCATAATCCGAAAAGTGGCCTCTATGTGTGTGGAGTCTAGGCCTAGTTATGTGTGACGCAGTTAAAAATGAAGCCATGTGGGCCCCTGAAATGGTGGCTGCCTGACCTCTAAAGTGGGACAATGGGATGTGAGGTAACTTCGCTGGCGTTGTACACCGTTGCGGTAGGCGGTCGAAGACCGCATCGCAATGCTGCATTGGTTAACATTGGACCCTATGGGTCCCAGGAGCCAATGACGATGTACGCCGGTGGTGACGGTATGCACCGCCGCGGACGTGACCGCCATTTGCTATCTGTTCAATCACTCGATACCTGATCTTCAACAGGAGAGGACCTACACTGCAAGTGGTGCTGTGACCTCGGTCTGGAAGAGACAATGGCTCAAGTGTCTGGGGAAAGGGCCCCTGCCTTCACATCGGAGGAGTTGGAGAAACTCGTGGACGGGGTCCTCCCCAGTACACGCTACTCTACGGTCCTCCAGACAAACAGGTAAGTAGACTGGGAGCATGCTGTATGGGCTATGCCTGTGTGGAGAGGGGTGGATGTGAGAAGGGGGAGAGAGTGCGGAGTGCCTGAAACGACGGTGAGTGCATATGCCACATGGCAAGGGTAGGGATGGGGGTCAATGACTGTGACCGTGCAGTTGGTAATAAGATTCTCTTCCCCCTGTATAAATCATGTAGGTCAGCGCCCACCAGAAAAAAGATATTTGGTGTGCCATCCCAAAGGGCATCCGGACTCTGGGGGTCTACCACAGACTGAGAACACACCATCGGAAAAGATGGGAGGACATTCGCCGCTGGAGCAAGAAGACGGCGGAGGCTTAGCTGGGGATGGCCTCCCAACGTGGGAGGGGTGCCCATCGCACTATGACCCCCCTGATGTTCAGGATCCTGGCGGTGGCGTACCCGGAGTTGGATGGGCGCTTGAGGGCATCACAGCAGCCACAAGGGAGTACACTCTCATCCTGCTGATTTTGCGTGCAGTGGAGGGGTCTGGGTGAGGGAGGTGGGCTGTGGGTTCCCCTAGGCCAGGGCGAGTTTAGTAGGCAAGGTGCCTCCGTAAGGCAGGCCATGTGGCACCCCACCCCACCTCTGTAGAGTGCCAAGTACACCTAGTCATGCCCATGTGTCATCCATGTGTGCAGATGTCGTCCATAGCCTAGTAGGCCATTTCCCAGGGATTGAACAGTGGAGCCCAAGAGCGCGGTGTAGTGCAGGGGGCTTCTGTGTCTGTCGTGTCTGCCAACGGTAGCGGTAATTCATGCACTCAACATGTCTTTCTTCTGTTGTTCCCCCCCCTTTTTGTGGTCTCCCTGTCCTTGTGTGCATTAGCATCATCAGGTGGAGGAGCAGTGGCACCGGAGCACAAGGGAGCTGCATCCCACACGTCCATGGAGGGCGAGACTACAGACTCGGAGTTCACCAGTGGGATGGAGGGTGAGAGGAGCTCCACAGCGGGGACAGGAGCTGACACCAGCGACACGGACTCGTCCTCTGATGGGAGCTCCCTTGTGGTGGTGGCAACATCTGTGCCCCCCGCATCTACAGGTACAGCCGCCACCCCGCTACCAGCACTGCCCTCCCAGCAGCCCCTCAGCCTTTGCCCCGTGCCCGCTCACCCAGGAGGGTGGGCATCACCTTCGCCCCAGGCACCTCAGGCCCTACCCCAGTCACCCCTGCTGCCCTCATTGAGGAGGAGGCCATTGACCTCCTCAGGTCCCTCACTGTTGGGCAGTCTACCATTTTGAATGCCATCCAGGGTGTCGAAAGGCAGTTGCAACAAACAAATGCATTCCTGGAGGGCATTCATTCTGGTCAGGCGGCCCTTCAGCAAGCTTTTCAGACTCTGGCCTCAGCACTGATGGCAGCCATTGTCCCTGTGTCTAGCCTCCCCCCTCCAACTTCCTCCACCCAGACCCAATCCCCTGTGCCCCAGCCTATCCCAAGCACACCTTCAGATCAGCATGCACACACGTCAACACACAAGGGAAGCTCAGGCAAATATAAGCACCACACATCCCACAGGCACTCACGCAAGCATCACACACATGCAGACACAATGTCCACTGCCTCCACTGTGTTCCCCTCCTCCTCGTCTCCCTCCTCTCTCCCAGTCTCGTCTACACTCACACCTGCATGGACTACATCTACAGCCACTACTGCCATCACCAGCACACCCACCACCACACCCCGCTCAAGTGCAGTCACCACCCCCACTACCATTTACACGTCCCTCTGTGTCCTCTCCCAGTGTGTCTGTGACGCCACCTCCCAAGATACACAAACGCAGGCACACACCCACCCAACAGCCATCCACCTCACGACAGCCTCCAGCGCATGTACCTTCACTCAAAGTCACCAAACGAACACCTCCTACAACTACAACTTCTTCCTCCACTCCCAAACCCCCTCCAGCTACCCGTCCCAGTGTCTCCCAAAAACTTTTCCTGTCCAACCTTGACCTCTTTCCCACACCTCCCCCACACCGTCCATCTCCTAGGTCCCGACTCTCCAGGTACCAACCTAGCACCTCAGCCACAACATCTCCGGGACCAGAGGTGCCTGTAGTCACCGGAATCTGGAGTGCACCGGCCACCAGGGCAGCCAGTGTGGCACGGAGCCACAGCACGGACAGTCCCCCACCTGTCAAGCATCAGAAGTTGGCCAGTGCCCAGCGGGAGAGGGGGAAGAATCCAGCCACCAAAGCCACTCCCAGGGGTCCCGGTGGGAGTGTGGAGTCAGCTGCGACATCTTCCAAGGTCGGGAAGGGCCACAAGAAACCAGGAAAGTCTGGGAAGAGCAGCACGGCGGAGGAGACCGCCATCATCCCCGCTGCCCAGGAGGCCACCGCCATCATCATCCCCGCTGCCCAGGAGGCCACCGCCATCATCCCCACTGCCCAGCTGCCCAGGAGGCCACCGCCATCATCCCCACTGCCCAGGAGGCCACCGCCATCATTCTCCTCATCCCGCTGCCCAGGAGGCCACCGCCATCATCATCTCCGCTGCGCAGGAGGCCACGGTCAGCATACGCCCCGCTGGGACAGAGAGGACCGCCAGCACAAGCCCCGCTGGGACAGAGAGGACCGCCAGCACAAGCCCTGCTGGGACAGAGAGGACCGCCAGCAGCTGAGTCACTGCAAAGGAGCCCGCCGCATCAAGCACCGCTGAACAGGGCACCACCGCCTCAAGCACCGCTGAACAGGGCCCGCCGCCCCAAGCACCGCTGAACAGGGCACCGCCGCCTCAAGCACCGCTGAACAGGGCACCGCCGCCTCAAGCACCGCTGAACAAGGCACCGCTGCCTCAAGCACCGCTGAACAGGGCCCCGCCACCTCAAGCACTGCTGAACAGGGCACCGCCGCCTCAAGCACCGCTGAACAGGGCCCGCCGCCTCAAGCACCGCTGGCCCATGAGTGCCAAGGGCACTGACGCTACTGAGTCAGTCACAAGCAGGATGTAGCACTCAGTGCACAAGGCCCCCTCCAGAACCAGTGGAGAGATACATCCACTACCTCTGTCCTTAGCAGGATGAAGCACTCTGGGCACCATGCCCCCTCCAGAACCAGTGGAGAGATACATCCACTACCTCTGTCCTTAGCAGGATGAAGTACTCTGGGCACCAGGCCCCCTCCAGAACCAGTGGAGTCACTGCAAAGGAGCCCGCCGCATCAAGCACCGCTGAACAGGGCACCACCGCCTCAAGCACCGCTGAACAGGGCCCGCCGCCCCAAGCACCGCTGAACAGGGCACCGCCGCCTCAAGCACCGCTGAACAGGGCACCGCCGCCTCAAGCACCGCTGAACAGGGCACCGCTGCCTCAAGCACCGCTGAACAGGGCCCCGCCACCTCAAGCACTGCTGAACAGGGCACCGCCGCCTCAAGCACCGCTGAACAGGGCCCGCCGCCTCAAGCACCGCTGGCCCATGAGTGCCAAGCGCACTGACGCTACTGAGTCAGTCACGAGCAGGATGTAGCACTCAGTGCACAAGGCCCCCTCCAGAACCAGTGGAGAGATACATCCACTACCTCTGTCCTTAGCAGGATGAAGCACTCTGGGCACCATGCCCCCTCCAGAACCAGTGGAGAGATACATCCACTACCTCTGTCCTTAGCAGGATGAAGTACTCTGGGCACCAGGCCCCTTCCAGAACCAGTGGAGAGATACATCCACTACCTCTGTCCTTAGCAGGATGAAGCACTCTGGGCACCAGGCCACCTCCAGAACCAGTGGAGAGATACATCCACTACCTCTGTCCTTACTAGGATGAAGCACTCTGGGCACCAGGCCCCCTCCAGAACCAGTGGAGAGATACATCCACTACCTCTGTCCTTAGCAGGATGAAGCACTCTGGGCACCATGCCCCCTCCAGAACCAGTGGAGAGATACTTCCACTACCTCTGTCCTTAGCATGATGTAGCACTCTGGGCACAAGGCCCCCTCCAGAACCAGTGGAGACTGTTATCCACTTGAGAGACTGTGGCTTTGCACTCCCCAGGACGCAGCAGTGGGCAACCCACCCACTGTAGAGACTTGAGAGAATGTGGCTTTGCACTCCCCAGGGTGAAGCAGTGGGCAACCCACCTACTGTAGAGACTTGAGAGACTGTGGCTTTGCACTCCCCAGGATGGAAGAGTGGGCAACCCACCCACTGTAGAGACTTGAGAGACTGTGGCTTTGCACTCCCCAGGATGGAACAGTGGGCAACCCACCCACTGTATAGACTTGAGTGACTGTGGCTTTGCACTCCCCAGGATGGAACAGTGGGCATGTGGCCCCTTGTGGATTTGGCGTCGTGCACTCAACCGGCTGAGGTGCCCCCCCCTTTCCCTCCCCCTGAGGTGCCTGTTTTCTTGCTCTCTGATGCCCCTGCAGTGTTCTCTCCGTCATGGTCGGGGATCTTGTGTGGGCCTCGCCCATACCGTGTGGGCCCAGTGTTCCACAGACTTCATTGGAGCACTACCTGGACTACTAAGCTTGGTGTATATTTTGTTTATGGTGTAGATATATATTTTTGCGTACTTGATTTTAATATATTACAATGGTTACACTCATTTTCTTTTGTCTTTGCATTCTTCCGGGGGGTTTGGTGGTGTAACTGTAATGTATCATGCTGTATTAGTGTGTGTGTTGTAGTGGGTGAGGGTGGGGGTGGGGGTGTTGCGTGTGTGTGTCCCTGTTTTTTCCCTCCCCCCTCCCCTGTGTCGTAGGTGCAGTACTCACCGTTGTCTTCACCGCTGGTGTTCGGGCTCCTGGTAGAGGAGCAAGAAGATGAGGGCTGGAAAAATGTGCAGCTCTGGTTCCATGGCGTCCGGATTCCTTGTGGGGTGTGTAGAGGTGAGCGTTTTCCCTTCGAAGTCCTGTTTCCGCCGTGTTTTTGTCTGCGGTGAATCCGCCCCGGAAAAGGTGGCGGATTGGTAGGTTGTGATACTGTGGGCGGTACATTGTCTTCCGCCTGTCTGTTGGCGGTGACTGCCAAGCTGTTTGTACCGCCGTGGCGGTCGGAGTGTTAAAGTGGCTGTCTTTGTTGGCGGTTTCCGCCACAGTCGTAATTCCATTTTTTTTACCGCCGGCCTGTTGGCGGTCTAACCGCCGCTTTAACACTGTCCGCCAGGGTTGTAATGACCACAATAATGTTGTTATGTATGCAGACTAATACTGCTTTAATCATGCGTGAGGCCTACTACTGCAGAACGTGTGGGTATACCTACACTAACCACTCAAGTTGGTCGGTACTTGCATATGTAGCAGTATCAAGTGCAATTAGAGGCACAGACACATTTCCCTGTATTCTCTAACACAGACACTGAGGTATTTGTTTAAGCTACTCACATACCAAATTAGAAAGCCATAGAGGTACTAAACAAGAAAGTCATGTACTGACACATATACTGAAACATCTCATGTCACTTCTATAGGTGGACTCCTACATTAATTGAGAAATATAGGCATAATATTGTCATGTATGCAAATAATGCTTTGTCCTGGGTGATGTCTACTACTGCAGAGCGTGTGTGTGCACTGTCACTGCCCATTCAAGTTGGTCTATGAAACCCCTTTGTCAAGTTTTAAACCTACGTTTTAGTAGAAATTACTCACCTCTGAGATATGCTGTAAGTATGTTATGAAGCATGTTGCTTTGTGCTTTATTGATTGAGATATGTCCTTTTCAGTTTTATATTCTTACTCATGGACTTGGAGACCCCTAAGCCAAGCACTACACAGAGTATCCCACTCTTAAAGGAACTGACATACATATTTCCAAAGCACAGATCCTCTGCCTCACCGTGTCAGAGAGTGATAGAGGGAGTTATACTTTCACTAACATAGTCAGTAGCTACTTATGTATCCAGCAGTGTGAAAGGTAGCTGCAGACAGACCTATATACCCCTCTATTCTGCAAAACAGGCACTGAGGTTCTTCTTTGTTTACTTACATACACATTCAAAAAGCCAGAGAGGTACTAACACAAAGAGTGCCATACTGGCACTCATACTGAAACATCTCATGGCTCTTCCCTAGGTGGACTTCTACGTTCAGTGAGAAATATAGGCAAGTAGTGACACAATCTTGTCATGTACCTAGAGAAATATTGCTTTATCTATGGGTGAGGCCTACCACTGCAGAGACTGCGTGTGCACTGTCATGGCCCACTCAGATTGGGCTCTATAAGTCCTTTGAGAAATCTTAAACTCATGTTTTAGTATAAATAATTTTCCTCTGATATATGCAGTAGTTATGCCATCATGCATGCTGGTTTGTGCTTAAGTAAATGAGAGATGCCCTTTTCATTTTTTTCAAACTTTCTGATGCACTTTCAGACCCCTAAGCCAAGCAGTGCATATACTATACCACTTATAAAGGAACTCACATACATGTTTAGAAAGCATAGATCATCTGCCTCACCCTGTCAGAGAGTACTACATTTTCTCACAAACTCAGAAAGTAGTTATGTATGCAGCAGTATCAAAGGCAGTTCAAGACTCATCCATATACTCTTCTGTTCTCTACACAGGCTCTGAAGTATTTCTTCAGCCACTTAGGGAACCATAGAGGTACATACACAGACAATCACATACTGGTACATTTAATTAAAAGTACAATGGCACTTCTATAGTTGGACTCCTACATTCATTGAGAAATATAGGCAAGTAGTGATATAATGTTGTCATATATGCAGACAAATACTGTTTTAATCATGGCTGAGGCCTACTAGTGCAGAACCTATGTATTTACTCTCACTGCCTACTGAATTTGGTATTTGAAAGCCCTTTGTCAACTGGTTAAACTATGTTTTAGTAAAAATAACTATGATAACTTTTTATAAACAAAGTTACGTAATTAAAATATTTAACGTGAAACTAAATAATTTACATAAATCTACCTTTTTGTTACTTTTCAGGTACAAACTTCTACTTAACTGTACAGACTTATAATGCTGTCAAAAAGTGAGTGAAGAAAGAATGAGAGACAACATTACTATCTCCTCACAACTGAGAAACAAAAGGGGGAAAATGCAGAAAAAGTACTAAAAGAGAAAAGAGGTGCTGTTAAGAGAACTAAGACATTTCTTAAAATAGTAAGTGGTCAACTTGAAAGGCATCAAAGTGAAGTAAACAAAAAACAATGTGTGAGATCAACAAAAAAATCCTTAAAGGAACGTGATGCAAGAAGTAAACAATCTTTCAAAGAAGGAGAGACTTTAACCAGAAGGCAGCGCAAGTTCAAGGAAATTAGTGTTAGAATGTTTCGTAGCAGAGTAATTCAGAAACTAATGAGAAACATGTTGAAGTATAAAAGAAGAAGAGAAACTGTTGCACAAAAGGAATGCGTTGAGGGTGTGGTTCATAAGGCCTTTACTCTGAAAAGGAAGCTGTTTATTCTGATTATTAAAAGATTGAAAACACTAGATAAAATAGTGTTGAATTTGAGGAGAAAAAGTCAAAAGAAAAGATTAGTCAATAGAATTAACTTTTGCAACGTTTTCAGTACTGAATGGAGACATACTTCTAGTATTAAGTCTTTCTTTAATAAAGACAGCTACTTACAAGAGAACACATTGGTGCATGCAGTTGATGAATTTGGATGATATTGTGAGGTAAAAGATGGTTCTCTTATTGTAAAAGAGCTAGTGGTACTTAGAAATGTAGAGTAGTAATAGCTGAAGAGGTACAGGGAAGATGTAGACAGGCCCCTGTATGTAAGTGAAGCTGCAGCAATATGTGTAGTGTTCTGCAGCAATCAATTAACAATGTGAGGATTTGTCTGTGTATCTTTCCATGCAAAAGCTTTAAACAGAAAATTCTAATTTTGCAAGGATTAGTTCCATCCAAAGTAAGGAAATATGCAAACCTACAGGGACATTCGCTAGCATGTCTATCAAAGGAAGTGTGCCAAAGAACCTTTCATCAATTTAGAATGTTAGCAGTGCATCACTCTCAAATAGAAACTTTAGTTAGGAGGCTTTACTATGTAAAGACTCCTGCACTATGTTTAGAAAAAACTAATAGAGCTTTTTTACATGGTACAGGGCTAGAGGTACAAGTGGTTTGTGATGATGTACAATTATGTCTCCTTGGTCCTGAAGAGGAGTGTAGAGAAAATGAAGACTTGATATCTGCAGGTGTAGCAGAACAAGAGACAGGTATTACTGTTGACAACTTTCATGAAGAGAAATGAGAATGTTTAGAACTACAAAAGTAAAACTTGTTATGTTAGTGTGCCATTAAAAACTGAAGAAGAGAATAGATGTAAGTAGCACAAATTTGCAGCTTGTTTGTTTTTAGAGGAATGCTTGGATTGTTTCAGATGTCTCACATGTTTAAGTATATGTATTGTTCTAATAAATTAGAGGATAATAAAATGCCAGTGAGAGCAGTGTATAATAAATTAGAACTGGTTTCAATACCACAGGGGCTTCACAATTTCAATGTTTATGAGTTTATACATGTACAATGTGTACATCCATTTAAATCTGTAGTCCATATGGAGCCAAAGACAGGAAAATTACCTCCCACTGAACTTTGGAAAGGTCTTAAAGGTAGAGTTGTGTATTTGCCATTAGATTTCAAGCAGGATATTGAAACTGTAGGGGGGCAGAAAAGAATAAGAAGAAGGACTTGCAATTCTAGTCAAGGGTGTCGCTACCAAGTGTAAAAAGATATGGCAAGAGTTAGTAGATGTTAGTAAAGTAAAGAAAGCAACATTATATCTGGTACATAATAGTTGTTTAAAAAAAATGTACATGATCTTTAAGATATTAGACAGAAGGTTTCAAGCAATGATGGTTTTTATCTGCAACAAAACTAATCCTCCTCTCGGCCAAGTAGCTGATTTCTTTTGGCACAAAGGGTGCCAAGCTAAAGGTGTTCCACATATTCACATGCTTTTAAGGGTAAAAGATGCCCTGAGGTTTGGAACAGACTCTGATGAGTATGTCTTGTCTTTCATAGCACAGTATGTAATGTGTCCCAAAATAAACTGCTGACAAGAGTTTGAGACAACAAGTTCTACGATTTCAAAATCACAGGAGTGGTAAATACCGTTGTTGAAAATATAGATCTAAAGCAAAATTTTACACAAGTTGTCATTTTGGATTGCCATGACTTGTCATCTTAGAGGGAACAGTGAACAGCTTTTTGTCAGCAGTCAGACACACTCTAACATGAAAATCATCAACAAATATTTACAATCTCAAAAGACTAGAAGCTCCGAAATATATAAATGACTACAACCCTGTAATTCTGAAGATGTGGAATGCAAATATAGATATACAATTTGTAGCAGAAAACCCTGTTGCTGTTGCATGGCACGTGACCTCTTATATCACAAAGTCAGAGAAGACAGAGATGAAAGAGGTCTGGGAGGAGATTTCTGCAGAAAAGAGTCTTACCAAGAGATTGTACAGTTTTAGTTTGAAAATGCTTTCTCACAGAGAAATTGGATCTTATGAATGTGCAGATAGGTTGAGCTCGGCAAGGTTAATCTCCATGTCTAGAGGATTTGTTTGGGCAAGTCTAGGCCTTGCATGCTTTCATAATAGAGTATTGAAGTTGCTGGATACATACTACCCAAGAAGGAGTCCTCATCTTGAAAATATATGTCTCTATGAAGTACTTCAGCATCATCCATATTGAAGTATTGCACCTGAAAATATAGAAAAAGGTTTGCAGTCACTGTAGGAGATGGGTCTTTGTTGAGACACAACAAAGGAAATCTAATTAACCACATAAACTATACTACTCAAACTGCAGAGAGAAGAGAGTTTTTCTATTTGACACTTTTGCAACTATTCAAGTCTTGGTGTATTGAATCAGATTTACTTGGGCAGTGTGATTGTTATGAAGACTCATTCAACGCTGTAAAAGACACTATTCAGTATTCTGTGTTTCCACCGTACTTGCAGATGTTGAAAGATGAGATTCAACAGGAAGAAATCATCGCTGCTGAGATAGCCAGGGAGAGTTCACAAAGCAGCCAAAGTTCTTTACCAGGAAGTCATGATCCTCTTGGAAAGTCAGTAGTTCAAAATGAAGTAGCGATAGCTATGAATGAGGTGGAGATTGTAATGCAACAGACAAGAGAGTAAACTGTGTATTTCAAAGAGTTAGTGAAACAACTGAACAATGAACAAAGAGAAATTTATAACGAAGTTAAAGGTAAAATAGAGCATGGATTCTTTATATAAACCTATATTACTAGACATCAGTGGATAAGCTGGGGCTGGGAAACGCTTCCTAATTAAAGATCTCCCCAGTTATCTGCAGAAGACTACAGATTAAAATTTGTCATGTGTATTAACAGCACCAACAGGGTTATTTGCACATAACAATAAAGGAATTGCTCTACTACTAATGCTGCCTGTTGAACATGACAATAAATAAGAATATCAGAAATTATCTGATTACACTTGCCGTAAAATAGCAAGAGTATTGAAAAAAATGAAGCTACTAATCATTGATGAAGTGAGCATGGTATCAAACATAATGATTGCGTTCATACACCTAAGGATGCAGCTGACTTTAAGAACAAAGGAGGAAAGCATTTAATTGTCTCTGGTGACCTATTCCAACTTTCTCCTGTAAAAGGACAACGTTTTCAAAACACTTTTCCATGAACAAACAATAAATTCCCTGGGAAGTATTGGCAACCTGAACAGTTGGTTAAACTTTGAATACAGAGAATTAGTGAAGAACATGCACTAAGACATTAGAGTGGGAGTCCTGACGAAACAGGGAAACGTACTCTGGAAAGTCGTCTTACCAAGAGTTTATTCCCATCTAACATTACAGTATCAGAAATAATGTTCAATTTCATTAAAGAACAGAAATGTATAGTTTGTTTACTGCCAACACTTCAAGACTGTTCCAACTTTATTGAAAAATTACTACAACCAGAGAAAGAAGATATTTTGGAAATTACAGCTATTGATTAAATGGAACATCAGGGAGTCACAATACTACTGACAGATAAACTACAAGCAAAATTGAAATGTATGAAGAAATCGGTATTTAAGACAACACGGTTAAAAAAGCGTTGATAGAGCGTTCCGTCCTAATAAATTACCTGTATTTGGACGCTCTTGGGTCGATGAATCTTTTGACCAAGTGGGGCTCTCTTCACCCGAGATTAGTCAATTTAATCAAATCAATAATCAATAACGAACATAAGCAATGCCCTGATCAACATAACACTTCACAATTAATCCAGAAAACATTTCGGCGAACCATGACCTTTCGGTCATGAATAACCACACCAGTTCATTCAAAGTTAATGAATTTATTTCCCTATATTAACAAAGCTAGCACGATATAAATGTGTCTCAACACCAAATGATATATGTAAATGAACATTAATAGCTGTCCATAACGGCGAAAAAGATGCAATCTATGCAGCATTTGAATAACAATGCATTCGATGATAGCAACGCAAACCACTAAAACTATAATCTGTAATGGGCTAATTGCATACATTAGTCAGCATAACAAGGTCTCAAATTGCATCGTGCATCAAATGAATCCTCATCTAACCTCAAATTAGCATCTGCATGTAGGATTTCATGCAAAAACAATTTAGCAACATTGATTTGGAAAACTCCTAACTAGGGCTCTTATCAAAAATCAGCAGTTGGTTACCTAAAAAGAAACACAATGCAATTGTACATTTTCCTTTCATATTTACCAAATTCAATCAGCATTCAAGGAAGTCTTCGTCTCACAGGTACCGGTTTCGATCAGCATGGGACGGGGGCAAAGGGGCAGGGTGGACGGGGCAATTGCCTCACAGCGGCAAGATAAAAGGACAAAACTACTACTTTATGCAAAGGGGCAAATCAAAGTTAAAGTCTCTAGGGCGAGAATTACTTAAAGTCTCTTTCTCTCGATTAGAGAAAGCATCAAAGTCTCATTCAAAATGGCATCGAACATCAATTGGCATCGTAGAAGATGGCAAAATGACGAGGTCGGCAAGATGGGCCATAATGGCTGCAATGGGCAATAATGTCCTCAATGGGTAATGGCCGCTTTCTCCTCGTGCACCAGGTTTAAATAATCAACAGTTCAAATCCAGTAGGGTCTTCCATTGGAGGGTTCATAGGTTGGCTTCGAATTGTCCAATCAAAAACAACAATTCACAAGCTTCTACCTAGGCATACATTATCCTTGGAGTCGGGAACGTAAGTTGCAACATATTTTACCAATTAACTCACTTTCAGAGCTTCCATTGTCTGCACCTGCAGATTGACCTTGGAGCAAAGAAGAAGATGCCAGGCTGGCATGAAACCTTAAAGATAAGCATGTGAACCGATCTCACTGGAAAAGTACAGCTTCAAGCAAGAATACACGTTTTATTAGCACATTAGAAAAACACGAGCATCTAAACCGTGAGACAAGGCAACTAGGCCGAAGCCTCCACTAAAGTTATGCTAAGTTAAAACATTTCAAACAAGCAAATCATGGCACACGTTTACGGTTATGTCAGATTAGTACAATTCTAATACATCACGTTATATAAAGCACGCTTATAAATGTTGGCGAACTACTCTGAGGGCACATTTGTTCCCGTACAATCTTTATTAGTTCGGTTAAAGTCACACTTGATTATTGCAGCACTACGTTTTATGCGCTAATAAATGTAAAACCTTCATTTCTGCGTCATCAATCCCTCCTCTGATGACTATTTGTCATCACACAAAACCATTCCCACAAATTTTATTCCATTAAAATTCTGTCAGTTCTCTTTGCCTTTTAGTTCCCCTTGTTCTTGCCTTGTATTCTTCTGCCATTCTTTTCATCATTTTCTCTTCCTTCCTTCTCTTAATTCTTGCCATTATCATTAGTATTCCCCTCTTTATTCCCCAAATCCCAAAGATGCAAATTAGTACTATTAGTATTCCCTGTATTATTTTTAGTAATATTCCATTCCAAATGCCACCAAGCCAATTTCCCACTGAAGCAACTCCCTTTCCAACCTTCTCCCAAACTCCTGGTTCTTTCAATTCCTTCAAGTCTGCACTCTCTTTTGTTAGATTTGCAAGCATTGTTTTAATCTTCACACTGTTGTCTGGTATATACGTGCAACAGTGACGCGCACCAAGCATTTTGCAAACGCCGCCATCCTTTGCTAAAAGAATGTCTAGGGCAAGCCTGTTTTGAAGAGTCATAGCTCTTTCTGCTGCAAGTTCAGCATCCATCAGGATTATAGCACCTGAAAACTTTGTCAACATGTTATCCACTATAGTAGACAACTTTCTTATTTTGATGGAATTCAACACAACTCCCAATGAAGGAATCATGGCTCCAAATATATCTCCTACCACAGCAGCTGCGGTCTCTCTTTTCTGGATACGATGAGATCCAGGCGTCTTTGGAATCACCGATAGGTCATCCAGTTGATAAACCTTTGGGAACACTATACCCAAATAACATCTCCCCCACCATCCCTTTGGAAGACGATAATAGGCATTATGCCCACAAATGTAATATACACCAGGTATGACAGGGTCAAGTCCGTTCAGCATGAATGTCCATTTGGCCTTAAAGATAAACGTATGTTTACATTCACGCGCTCCCACGAAAATATTATCATAATAAGATTCACCACGATATATACAAAATTTCCCTACATGCCAAGCATCTAAAGCTATTTTTCCTTGTGTTTTTATTGCGGCAAAAGCATAATTATCTACTGAAGTCCTCTTACTTAGCTCTTTTTCTAATTTCGCATTCATTTGTGCCCTTCTATCATCTGTGCGATCTAAAAAGCTTATTTCTACTGCAGAGAGCGAGCAGGTAAGGTTTTCCCTATGAGCGTGAGCTGTTTCAAAAGGTTGCATTGGCTCAAAAAATTCCCTCATTATTTTAGCATCCCAATCTTTAGCAATCTGGCTTAGTTGCGTTATTATAGGAACATATGCAAAGGTAACATCATAATTTGAATAAAAATACTGTATGTTAGTTTGACCATAAAATCTAGAAGTTACTAAACTACATGTAATCCCATATGTAAGAGGCATGTGGTGATAAGTCACCCCTTCCGTTACCGATGTCGGTATCTGTGTACACACATAACAATCTTTCGCATCCATAGTCTCAACATATTCTGTTAGTAGGCGATAGAAAACATTATACGAAAGTTCCTTCTTATCATGCAAGTGTCTCTCCTCTAATTCTAGTCTTTTCAATGCGGTTAGTTCAGTGACAGTAACAGGAGCAGAAGTAGAAGCATCAATTTTCTCATTCTCACCCTTACCACGCATTGCAAGCACTATTGCCATTATTATTAGTACACATGCAGTTATCAAGCCTATACATGCATATTTACAATATTTCACTCTACTGTTTTGTGTAGCGTACTTAGTCATGATCTGTATAGAATCAGAGAGCTAGAAGCACTTATAAAGAAACAATTTAGCAATTAGTTACAAAGCTGAACAAGCGCAATGTTCACACAGTTTTCTTCAGGAGCCCAGTCACTTATCGGTTAGCAGCATTTGTCTCAATTCGGCAATAACTCAGTCTTTTACCAGTCAGCAACGTTGTCTCAAATCGGGTTTAAGAGTCAATCAGGTTATCAAAGTCTTATCAAGTTAGCAAATGTCTCATCCGGTTTAGCAATGTCTCAGCTGGTTGTATCACGTTAGATTATAGCAAGCAATGTCATTTATCAGTTTTTCAATCAATAGTGTCCATAAAACTTTTCTTTTCTATTGGTATCTCTTCTTCTTCGTTCTCGAGGCTAAGAGATACAAATTCGTCGGTCCAATCGTCATTGACTACATATGCCCATTCTGGACCGGAATATCTCCTGTTTGGTATCCTTTTCCTTTTCACTTTTGCATCTCTCTTCGATTCTGCCTCACTGGTACTTTCCTCTTTGGCCAAGTCTTTTTCTTCACTTGATGTTGGTACCACGACAGACACTTCCTTTCTTTTCTCTTTCACTCTTGGCCCTTCACTGTCGTTCAACGTTTCTCTAGTTCTTAGTTTTACTGGTGATATACTTGGTCTTCTCTTTGCACTGTGTCCACTTGATGGACCTGCGATCTCTTCTGAGGAAGTTTGAACAGTTTCGTTCTGTTCTGCCTTGTCCCCTCCTTCTGGGGAGTCAATCAGGTTTTCCTTTTCTTTTTCTGTACCGTCTGCTTCTGGGAAAGCCCTCCTCTGATCAGGCTCTCCTGCTTCTTCACCTCTTTCGAGCCCTTTGTCACCGTTACTTTCTTCAGGCTCTTTGTCACTTTCAGCTGCTTCGTCGCTGTCTGAGGTTTCTCCTTGGTCTTCCCCAAGTGAATCGGTTGTTTCGTCCTCAGAGAATATTTCTCTCTCCTCTATTTCTGCCTGTTCGCTTCTAGTTCTGTTTTGCTCTGTCTCAGCGCTCAGCACTTTGTTATCAGGTACTGGCAGTTTCAGCGCTTCAACTTCCTCATCTGTGGGACACAACACTTTCTTTGTATGACTGGCGTGGATCCAGTTGGGAACTCCCGCAAACTTCACAGCGGTAGTGGTCGTCAGGATCACTTGGAAAGGGCCTTTCCAACGGGGTTCCAGACACGACTTCCTCACGTGCTTCTTTATCACGACCCAGTCACCTGCTTTCAGTGTGTGTCCTGGACCTTGGATCGGTGACAAGGTGGTTGCTTCCACCTGGTGAGAGAAAGAGCGAACCACGTCAGCCAGACCTTTGCAGTAGTCTAACACCATATCATCTGTAATATTCAAAAGCGCGTTTGCGGGAACTGCAGGAAGTCTCATGGCCCTGCCCATGAGAATTTCGTGCGGGGACAATCCAGTCTTTCTGTCAGGGGTGTTTCTCATTGACATTAACACCAAAGGCAATGCGTCAGGCCATTTCAAATTTGTCGATGCACATATTTTCGGCATTCTTGATTTCAGTGTACCATTCATTTGTTCCACCAGTCCTGAGGCTTCAGGGCGATAGCTACAATGCAGTTTTTGCTCAATGTTCAGCGCTGCGCAAAGTAACTTTATCACCTCGTTATTGAAGTGACTTCCTCTATCTGATTCTAAAGAGATCGGGAATCCGAAACGTGGTATCAACTCCCTCAACAATAGTTTTGCAACTGTAAGGCTGTCATTTCTACGTGTGGGGTATGCTTCAATCCAGTGACTAAAAATGCACACAATCACCAACACATACTTCAGACCTCCATGCACAGGCATCTCAATAAAGTCCATCTGCATTCTGCTGAACGGGCCACCCGCCCTGCCAATGTGGCTCACGTTCACAACCGTTCCCTTTCCTGGGTTCATCTGCTGACAAATGACACAACGATGGCAAACTGCTTCTGCAACTTGACGGAATCTGGGGTTAAACCAATCAGTTTTGAACAATCTTATCATGGCATCTCTCCCTAGGTGAGCCTGCCCATGATAGAACCGCGCTAGCTGCGATAAGAGGCTATTTGGTAAAACAAACTTTCCTTCATTTGAAACCCATAACTCATCTGGTCTCCTTGTACATTGTGACTTAATCCAGGAAACTCTTTCATCCTCCCTGACGCTATTCTGTAATGCTTTTAGTTCATCCATTGTATCCACGACCTTCAAGGCAAATGCTTCAGCTGGTTCGAGTTCTGGTTCACTTATCAAATTCCATTCATCCCTGAGCAATATACAGTTCAAGGCACAAAATCTTGCGACTTGATCCGCATATGCATTTCCCAGGGAAACATAGTCCTGCCCTTTTGTATGAGCACTACACTTTACCACTGCAATTTCGGCTGGCATCTGAATGGCGTGTAACAATTCCCTTATTCTCTCCCCGTTTTTCACTGGGGACCCTGAAGAGGTCAGGAAACCTCTCTGTGACCATAGTTGCCCAAAGTCGTGCACAATTCCAAACCCGTACTGACTGTCAGTGTAAATGGTAACCTTCATCAATGTAGACAGTTGGCATGCTTTTGTAAGGGCTACAAGCTCTGCTACTTGTGCGGAATAGACTCCTTGAAGCCAGGACGCTTCCAAGACACCTGTTACAGTACATACAGCATATCCTGCTTTCAAAATTCCCAACCCATCTCTTAGACATGAACCATCAACAAAAATAATATGGTCATTTTCATCAAGCTTAGTATCCCTAATATCAGGTCGGGGTTTTGTGCAAAATTCAGTTACCTGAAGGCAGTCGTGCTCGACGTCTTCAGCGTTCTCAATTTCAGCATTTTCACTGGGAAGCAAGGTTGCTGGATTCAACGTAGTGCACCTTTTCAGCTGCACATTCGGTGAGCCCAGAATTATTGTTTCATACCTTGTGAGTCTTGCTCCAGTCATGTGTTGCGTTCGGGAGCGGGTCAAAAGTATCTCAACTGAGTGAGGGACCATGACTGTTAATGGGTGTCCCATCACTATTCCTTCACTCTGAGTGAGGCTGATACCAACTGCTGCTACGGCGCGCAATCACCCTGGCAGTGCTGCTGCGACCGGATCCAAAGTAGCTGAAAAATACGCTACTGGTCTGTTTATGCCACCATGGGCTTGGGTCAAGACAGACAAAGAACATGCATCACGTTCATGACAAAACAATGTGAAAGGCTTTGTGTAATCAGGCATACCTAAAGCTGGAGCCCTGCACATGCATTCTTTCAATTCAATAAAAGCATCCATCTCATCTCCTTTCAGCTCAATTTCATCCAAGGCATCCTTCTGGGTCAGTTTCAGTAAAGGCTTTGCTAGAGTTGAGAAGTTGGGAATCCACTGGCGACAGTAGCTCACCATCCCCAAAAACTTCCTCACCTCCCTCCTCGTCTTTGGTGGACTCATTTGAAGTACACTTGTTATTCTTTCCTTCATTATTCTCCGTGACCCTTTCTCTATTTGATGACCCAAGTATTTTACTTTCTTCTGACAGAACTGCAACTTTGAAGGAGACACCTTGTGTCCATTCCTTCCCAAATGGTTCAGTAGAGCAATGGTGTCGGCTGTGCAGCCATTTTCTGTCTTAGATGCAATCAGTAAGTCATCAATGTACTGTACTAGGGTTGACTCGAATGGCAATTCTAACGCTTCCAAGTCTTTCTTTAGAATCTGATTGAAAATTGACGGTGACTCAGAAAACTCTTGAGGAATTCGACACCAACTGTAAACTCTGTCTAAGAATTTGAAACAAAAGAGAAATTGGCTGTCCTCATGAAGAGGCACCGAAAAGAATGCTTGTGACAAGTCGATGACTGAGAACCACTCGGCATCGCAAGGGACTTGAAACATTATCACAGCTGGATTCGGTACTACAGGGCAGCATTTAATTATGATGTCATTTATTTTCCTCAAGTCCTGCACGATTCGGACCTTTCCACTCGGCTTTATTAGTCCCATGATTGGTGAATTACATGGACTGCTTAACACTTCTTTCAATACTCCTTGTTTTACAAACTCGTCAATGAGTTGGGCGACTTTCATGAGGGTGTCTTGTGCCATGTGGTATTGTGGGGTCTGGGGAAAGGTTACATTGGGTTTTACAGTCACTTTCACTGGTTCCACTCCTTTCACCAATCCCACCTCTTTTCCTGTCATATCCCACACTTCCTTTCCGACTGTTTCCCGTAATTCAGCTGGAATATCTTCTTCAGTTATCATCGGAAAAAGGTTAATCAGAGGATATTCTTCATCGACAGTTTCCATCTCATCCCCTTCTACACTGTCCTCTTCTTCCCCATCACTGCTCGTCTGAATTCTAATTCCATCGTTCGAACACATAATCGAACATCCCAATTTGCACAATAGGTCTCTCCCTAACAGTGCTATCGGGCTTGAGTCACATACCACAAAATTATGTGACCCTTGATAGTTACCAATTCTGACTTGTACTGGATCTGTGATTGGGTTCGTCAGGTGCCTGTTTGCTACTCCCACTACTTGAACTGTTCTCCCTGAGAGTGGCAAATTTGGTACTTCAATGCTCCTAACAGTTGAACGTGTGGCTCCTGTGTCAACCAAGAATGAAACACGATGACCCATAACTCTTCCCTCCACATATGGACCCTTTTGATCAACTTCCAAGGATGCTGCAAGTGCACAATTTCCCTCCTCATCTGAACTTTCACTCTCCCATACATTGTTTATTCCATTCTCACTGTGTAATGGGAACTGTTGTACTGTGCCATTTGTATTCATCACCTGACCCGAGACCTGTGGAGGAACCATCACTTGCTGCTGACTCACTGGTGCCAAAGGTATTTGCATTTGCTGATTAGGTACCATGGGAAACTGCTGTTGCATTGGCTGCATTTGCGTCATCTGCGTACGGGGCATCTGCATCTGCTGCGGCTGCATGGGCTGTAATCCCTGCAGCTGATTTATGGTCTGAAAATTTGGGTTTGGATCTCTCATTTTCGGTCCCCTCATTGTCTGGAATGCATTGACATCATTGTTTTGCTGACCAACACCTGCACCTTCCTGCACCACCATCGGGCACTCGCGTTTCCAATGTCCGACGATTCCGCACACGTGACACGGCATCACCCTTTTCATTGCCTGCACACCATTCGGAATCGCAACAGTGTTCAAATCCGGACCATTACTCCCAAAGCCTCCTCTGCCTCTGCCTCTCGCCTGTGGCTGAAACACCATGTTTCCCTGCGGCTGCGGCATCTGCTGTTGGAACCCTTGCAACCCTTGCAAACCTGTCTGAGCTGCTTTAAGTTGCATCACCATCACTTTCTCTTTCAACCTTTTCTGTTTCACTTCAATTTCGTCGCTACAGTATTTCGCATAATTCAACACCTCATCAATCGGTTTCAACTGCCAACAAATCAAATGCGTCTTTATCATCTGACTTATCTCTGGTCTCAGCCCTTCCACAAATCTAAACACAAAATGAAGCATGTCCTTCGCCTCTATTGTTTCCGTGCCACTGTAGTTCTTGAACGCCTTCAACAACCTCTTATAGTAACCATGAATCGACTCTTTAGCCTCTTGGGCAGTTCGATCAATCTTCTGCCAATCCACATTTTTCGCGGCAACCTTCGTCTTCAAATGCTCAATCACCTTATAGTACAAGCTCATTACCATAGGTGATGGTGCACCCGTATCCCTGTCCCTCTCTGGTTGACTCGTCGGCCAACCTACAGCCCTTTTGCAGTCTTCCCACAAGTCTGCCGGAACCACAATCTCAAAGAGGGTGTTCAGGTCTTCCCAAAGACATTTTGCAAGCTTCACAAACCTATCAGTCTGTTGATACCATTCAATCGGTTTCTCTCTCAGTTTGGGAAAATCATCCGTAAAAGACTGAATGTCGCTTCTGTGCCACGGTACATGTATTAATTTTCCCCCTGCTGTCTCCCTCATTGGTAACATGGTTATTGCATCACTACTCTGTGGTCTTTTCTCCTTATGCTCTGGGACACTATCTTTCTTCTTTTCCTTTTTCTTTGCCCATCTGCTTTCCCATTTGTCTAAGCACCTCCACACTTGTGCACTCTGCAGCAATTCTCTAAGGTGCGTTTTCATGCCTGCTGACCTCATGTGTTCAAAGTCTGTGGTCCCGAAATCCAATCTATAGCTCCTGCTCAAGTGTTTTGTCTTGTCTATCTCAACCCCGTTTTTGTCAGCTATTTCTTGCAACCTTCTATGTACCTTGTTCACTTCTCTCGTAATCCTGGGACATAGATACCTCAGCTCTTCTTCCGAGTAGGACTCTAACCTATTCAAACCCATAGTCCCTTCCACCAATTCTTCTGCTTCCATGTTCAACCTGACCCTATTCAGATAGTCCTCTCCCTTCCCACTGGCGGAGCTTTGTGTGGAATTCAGACTGTTGAACCACTGTGTCAGCTGTTGCACATTTAACCCCATCAGTGTAGCATTCACATCGACTGCCATTGATGGTTGCGGCAACTTTTCAGTGTTCGATGATAGCGGTATCATCAGTGGGGGACTCGACCTCACCACTGTTGACTGAGCACATATGGGACTAAACTCCATCAAGGACCCAGATCCAGTTGGCAGAGCCGCTATCGGAGTTGTCTCTGGAGTGTTTTCTATGCACCTCCTTTCCGTCCCACTCTGCACCACTGATCCTTGACCGCTCATACCTGAGTTAGGCTGAATGTACAAAGGTACCGGTGGACCTACAGTAATGGGTAGGGATATTGCATCTGGGTTCTGTCCATTCCCCAGGTTCTGAGGCATGTTCATTCCCACACTATGGGTCATCATTACCGGCATGCCCGTCTGACTCCCCGTCATCTGAGCATGTGCGGTTCCCCCCTGCATCTGCTTTTGAGGCATCAAAAGATGGGTTGATTCAGCTTGTGCCAATGTTGGGTTGCGACCATTCTGTACTCCCATTACGGTTGGATCTAGAATCATTCCCGTACTGTTGTCACTGCTGTAGTACCTTGGGACCTGCGGCTGATAATTTTCTGCTGTTTTCAATATAGGCACATCTGGATATATTCTCCTAACCTGCGGTATCTGCGGGGTGAACAGTAAACTCGGGTCCTTAGATCCCGATGGCGTTTCTGAATTCGGAGTTTCATTATTCTGTACCGGTGCCGGAGGGGCAGAACTGGTACTTGGACCTTGTTCACTCTCTGCATAAGGTGGTGGACGGTCGTTCAGCAATTGCATGATGAACTCCTCATCCTCTGACTCGTCTTCTCTCCTTAACTTTTCCTCGTCCTCTCTATCTTTGGAACACCTCCTGTTTGTCTTACAGGCAGCTTTCTTGCCTGTCGCCTCTTCTTCCTTAGCAATTGCGGGAAACAATTTTATCCCCTGCAATATATCTGACCTCCACACCTTTTGTGCATTATCCCACCTAGCGTCCGCTAGTGTCTTTTCTACCTTTCTTATCCTGGTCTCGAACTTCTTTTGCTGTTGCTGTCTAGCCATTAGTTCCCAAATCGCTAGAGCCTCAAACTGTGCTGGCCTTGGAGGTACCTTCATGTCGTACATCGCGAATCTCAAATTCTCTAGGATCCTTATATTGAATGTCCCATGGATCGGGAACGCTACGCTCCCATGTCTCTCTGTCAGCTTGTGCCATTGCTTTAGCCAAAGGCACAGAGCTACCCCCCTTTCCTCCATTACAATGTAAGCTGGTGTACCTTCGGGTGGCGTCTCCTCTCCTACGCTCGCTTTAATGTAAGACTCCCCCTTCATCGCACTCTTCAATGCTTTCAAAAATTTCATTTTCTCGTCTTTTATTTCACAAAATTTGTAATCAATAAGTGACTTTAATTCCCGGAATACTCTTCGCTTGCCTTTCCCCTTCCAATCGAGCCCCACGGACTGCGTCCAATCCGTGCGCGACCCTTCTTCTGCAACCAACCTATCCCAGCGCGGCTCCTATTGACGTCACACTCACACACTCTGCGGCTGACAAAGCCTCGCGGCTTGTCCTCCTTCACTCAGCTCCTCTCGTAACAACTTCTGGCATGTATCGCGAGCAACCAAATAATAATAAAACAGATCTGTCGGTTTACTACAGGAAGGGTAACACAATCGCTTCAGGACCTTAGGGATTTTTCACTAGCCTCGGCAGTTATTCCATCTTTCTCGGTCCCCACTTTCGCAAGCAAATCCTGACCCGCAGACTCTGCTCTCAACTTGTCAATGATCTATTCTAGTGCACTTAGAATTTGTCAAAGCCCGAAGTCGAAGTTTTCTTCCACTCCCTTAACACACGTACCGACTCGTTGACCACGCCCGGTCAACCTATTAAACCGACCAGACCACAACATAAAACAAGTGTCTCATACACTTTTCAACATACTCCGGAGTCTCTTGACCTCGCAGGGCCCGTCTCAACAACAACAACCACGTGGACCTTTTTCTGCACAAAGCGCCACATGCACATGAAGTTCGACGACTTCCCTACTCTCACACTCGGAGTCGCACCTCCGCTATTCTCTAAAATCCTCGCAACCTTTTCAAACAATCTGCGGCAATAAGCTGTGCAAGCGCAAAATCCTGACTTCACTCATACCGTCACTAGTACCGCCAACGCCGATTTCACACCTCCATTTTCTCCATTCGCAAGCTCCGAGATCCCGGGAAAGTCGCGGGGGACTTAGGGCATCATCATTCTCTCAATCTGTTTTACCCAAGAAAAATCTAATTCAACACCATATACTTCTCGAGTGGGGTCTCAAAGAGCGTAACCGTTACCTCTCGAGTGGGGTCCCAAAGGGCGAAACCGTCAATTCAACACCATATACCTCTTGAGTGGGGTCCCAAAGGGCGAAACACATCCTCTGCTACCATCTACTGATAGAGCGTTCCGTCCTAATAAATTACCTGTATTTGGACGCTCTTGGGTCGATGAATCTTTTGACCAAGTGGGGCTCTCTTCACCCGAGATTAGTCAATTTAATCAAATCAATAATCAATAACGAACATAAGCAATGCCCTGATCAACATAACACTTCACAATTAATCCAGAAAACATTTCGGCGAACCATGACCTTTCGGTCATGAATAACCACACCAGTTCATTCAAAGTTAATGAATTTATTTCCCTATATTAACAAAGCTAGCACGATATACATGTGTCTCAACACCAAATGATATATGTAAATGAACATTAATAGCTGTCCATAACGGCGAAAAAGATGCAATCTATGCAGCATTTGAATAACAATGCATTCAATGATAGCAACGCAAACCACTAAAACTATAATCTGTAATGGGCTAATTGCATACATTAGTCAGCATAACAAGGTCTCAAATTGCATCGTGCATCAAATGAATCCTCATCTAACCTCAAATTAGCATCTGCATGTAGGATTTCATGCAAAAACAATTTAGCAACATTGATTTGGAAAACTCCTAACTAGGGCTCTTATCAAAAATCAGCAGTTGGTTACCTAAAAAGAAACACAATGCAATTGTACATTTTCCTTTCATATTTACCAAATTCAATCAGCATTCAAGGAAGTCTTCGTCTCACAGGTACCGGTTTCGATCAGCATGGGATGGGGGCAAAGGGGCAGGGTGGACGGGGCAATTGCCTCACAGCGGCAAGATAAAAGGACAAAACTACTACTTTATGCAAAGGGGCAAATCAAAGTTAAAGTCTCTAGGGCGAGAATTACTTAAAGTCTCTTTCTCTCGATTAGAGAAAGCATCAAAGTCTCATTCAAAATGGCGTCGAACATCAATTGGCATCGTAGAAGATGGCAAAATGACGAGGTCGGCAAGATGGGTCATAATGGCTGCAATGGGCAATAATGTCCTCAATGGGTGCAATGGGTAATGGCCGCTTTCTCCTCGTGCACCAGGTTTAAATAATCAACAGTTCAAATCCAGTAGGGTCTTCCATTGGAGGGTTCATAGGTTGGCTTCGAATTGTCCAATCAAAAACAACAATTCACAAGCTTCTACCTAGGCATACATTATCCTTGGAGTCGGGAACGTAAGTTGCAACATATTTTACCAATTAACTCACTTTCAGAGCTTCCATTGTCTGCACCTGCAGATTGACCTTGGAGCAAAGAAGAAGATGCCAGGCTGGCACAAAACCTTAAAGATAAGCATGTGAACCGATCTCACTGGAAAAGTACAGCTTCAAGCAAGAATACACGTTTTATTAGCACATTAGAAAAACACGAGCATCTAAACCGTGAGACAAGGCAACTAGGCCGAAGCCTCCACTAAAGTTATGCTAAGTTAAAACATTTCAAACAAGCAAATCATGGCACACGTTTACGGTTATGTCAGATTAGTACAATTCTAATACATCACGTTATATAAAGCACGCTTATAAATGTTGGCGAACTACTCTGAGGGCACATTTGTCCCCGTACAATCTTTATTAGTTCGGTTAAAGTCACACTTGATTATTGCAGCACTACGTTTTATGCGCTAATAAATGTAAAACCTTCATTTCTGCGTCATCAGCGTTTACGTATCCACAAAAATTGTGGAGTTATTTTGCGACATAGTTGAAATGTTGAAGGTTTAGTAAATGGTGCAATGGGTAAAGTTATTGAGTTCATTAATTTTCTAAATAGGGATGAGGTAGAATATATGGCTATAAAATTTGATCAGATACATGATGTGAAGAAGAATGGGCGATGCATTGTATGGGTTTTCCTTGTGAAAGACATATATCCGACAACAACAATTTTCCCTCTCTTTAGCATATGCTGTAACCATCCATAAATCACAGGGTTTAAGTGTAGGTGCAGCTTCAGTTAATATTGGAAGTTCTGTATTCAAAGAAGGAATGTCATATGTAGCATTGTCACAAATTTGAACATTATCAGGTTTGTTTTTTATTTATTTTGATGAGAACAAAAATATTGCTGATGTAAGATGTGTAAGAGTTTACAATTGGTTAAGACGTCTATACGCTCCTCATTTAGGCCAGTACTCTATTTGAGAAAAAGATACTCTGTCCAAAGTTTAAGATTAAAAAATAGTCTATGGACCCTCAAGAAAAGATAGGACAAAAGGACAACACAGAGAGAGCTAAGAAGAAAAAACTGAAAAATGTTTGAGAAATTGTAGGTTACAAGACAGAAAACAATTCAGGAGTCAACTGCTATGCAAATGTTGTTCTCAATGTACTGTTCCATTTACCACATGTAGTAAACCAAATTGAACAAAAATCAGATAAGAGATTGTCTTCTGCACTATATAATTTTCTGCAATGTTTAGTGATTGACAGAACTGTAATACATTCTGCTTCGGGGATCTGCCACCTTTTAGATACATGTACAGGATCCATAATGTTTACTTCAAACTCTCAACAAGATGCAAAATAAGTTATTATGGTTATCCTTGGAGTCTTAGAACAATGAAAAGTAAATATTGATGATCTTTTTGGACTAAGTTACAAATGGAACCATGGCTGTGAAGACTGCTCTTTTGCATCTAGTATTCAAATTGATTGTAAAGCTATGCCTTTTGACAAATTGCACAGAAATGGTAATCAAAATATGACCTGCTCGATCTGCAGATCTGACCTTATCTCTACATTGTTTCTGCAAAGAACAGGAAAATACCTTATAGTGATCCTTCTACAAAGCAGACCAGATGGTTCCAAAATGGAAACTCATATTACAAACTTCAATGCCTGGCAAATATCAATTTCAGGAAGAACTTTTACTACTTTGGCTGTCTTCTTTCACAAAGGAGTTAATACAACCTCTTGACACTACACTGTAAAAAGTGCAACTGGATGGACAGAATGCAATAACAGCAACCTGAAATACAAGCCCAAAATTCCCTTCAAACTACCAACCACATATCTTGTCTTTCTTCAACCAAAGTTCTAATGAAAGGTTATGGTTAAAAAAGTGGCATACAGTGGTTCCTCTACGTGGTTCATGTGTTTATTTCGACATTATTTCACCTATTAAGGGTACTGTCTTTCAAAAAGATGTTCAATGTCAAGAGTCTGTGTAATGTTTCATAAAGGAGTTAATATATCAAGTCTATACAACTGTCTCTAATTAAAGTCTGAAACCAGTAAAACATACTTGAATTATAGCAGCCCACAGTAGAAAGAATAAAATTCCTTCAAAACTGCAAAAAAAGTTCCCTTTTGTTTCTTTAACCAAACTTTTACATCCTAACTGATGAACAAAAACGACTGTGTGGGATTTTGTATAAATATATTATCAGCACTTTAGACATCATTTGGCCTACTATGGATGATGTTTTTCAGAAATATCTTTAACATTGAAAAGTACTTTACATTTATTTCTGATATTGTACCAGATATAATTATTCAAGAAAAGCTGCTTGTTTAGATTACTATAGTGACTATTGAGAAAGCCACTGATTAATGAACTGTGGTGAGTGCAATGTATAGTATCACTTGTTTGTAGTGATCTACTGTGCAGTTTTGGGGATTATTTCACAATCCATTGATTGTTATTTCCCCACTGTTTGAAGATTATGCTTAATACAGACCATTGTTCATGGATGAAGAAGTATAAAGGTTGAGATCAGTAAAAAAAGTGAAAATGATATTTTTGCTATATTATGATACACTCTTACAGTATAAGAAATGCCTATCGTTATATTTGAGTTACTCTTAAGATTAAATACTAAAATATCTTTCTCTTTTTTTTCCAATAGCTGCTAGAGTTGAATGACATTAGATGTCTCAAAACAGTTCTTGAAGGACAGACATATTGTTCAGACATACAATGAAGAGTGCTTTCAAAGATACACTTCTTTTGCTATCCTTTTCATTAGGTTATTTTGCTTATTTGCTTACTATACTTTCAGTGTAGTACAAGCAATGTTTAGGTAGTCACATAACAAGTTTATTAATTATTCAAGCACTTGCTCATACACACACTCTCACAATTGTTCACTCACTCATACACAACTCATACACTCACTCACATACGCATAAACACATTAATGCACTCACTCAATCACCCATACACCACTCACGCACTCAGTCACTCACCCATACATGAACTCATGTGCCCATGGGGAAGCGCGAGGAGTGTGGAGGCGGCGTCACTGGGCAGGAACCCTTGAAAAACTAAATCGCGCTCCCGCAACCGCGGGAAGCGCGAGAAGTGTGGAGGCGGCGTCACTGGGCAGGAGCCCTTGAAAAACTAAATTGCGCTCTCGCAACCACGGGAAGCGCGAGGAGTGTGGAGGCGGCGTCACTGGGCAGGAGCCCTTGAAAAACTAAATTGCGCTCCCGCAACCGTGGGATGCGCGCGGGCGATGCCCGGGCAAAGCCCGGGCCAAGGGCGGGCCCATCTTGCGCCCGTCATCGCCCGTCTGAGGCTGGGCTGGGCCACCCCTCTTTCATCTCCAGTTGAGGGTGACTATTTATACATTTACTAATATTGTTTTTTTTTTAGTGGTTCTAGTGGGCTTTTAATATTTCTAATTTTTATCTTAATTTGTTCTGTTTGATTCGTTATTTAAATCTTTTTTAAATGGGCAGGAAAAGAGGACCGTTAACTGGTCCAATAGGGGGGGGTGGTGGCGGCAGTAGACAGGGGAGTGGCACCACCACATTGGACCCCTTCCTCGCAAGAGCTGTCGGGGTCGTAACAAAGGAGATTGACCTGGCAGAGAGGAGGTTATCCATTGAACTGGAGGAGTGGCGTCTGGCCCCATTAGATAGTGGTCCTCGTGAGGTTGTGGATGTGGAGGTAACTTATCTGGGGGGAGACCAAGGTACTGTTATGGTTGCTGCTGAGCCTGCTCAAATTGAGCTAATTGAGTAAACAGAGGGTTCTGGTGGCCAAGGACCTTCCAGAAGGAGCAAAATACTTTTATTATCTTCTCCCCCGGCCTGCCCCCTGGATAAATGTAGTCCCCCCCAGAGGAAAAAAAAGGTCTTAAAGAAATCAATCCCCAAGCCAAAAACACTCCCCTTGGAACTTCCTAAGGGTACAAGTAGTGACCCTGCACCTTGCCAGCAGCTGGGTTGTGATGTTACTATTTTATTGTCAAAATTTTGTGAAATGATCCAAGAGATTTTATCCCCCGTTGTGGCGAAATTATCAGCCATAGAAAAGGCAGTTTCTTTGATATCGGTCCAAGGAAGTCAGGGGAAGCACTGTGTAGGTGGATGTGTGGCCCCGACCAGGCGATCCTATCCCTGTGAGGAGTCGCCCCTGCCGGAGGACCCTGCGGGGCCATTGGGGCCTCTGGGAAAATCATCTCAGTTATTGGTTAATTCTGGAAATTCTGGGGGACAGGGCGCTCATGCTGAGATTGCGTTGGCTGCACAGACTTCTATATTAAGGGCGGATAGGATTATCAATAGGCCTAGCTGTAGTAGGCAGCCTGATCCTGAATTTGTGGTAACGTGGGGGGCTGACCAACAGCTGGTTGAGAATAATAACCTGATTTTCCCGACGGCCAGGCCTGCATTGACCTGTTTGGATCTCCCCCCAGCCTGTGCCCCTTATGTGGTGGTGTTGACGAATGTACCTGCTCTTGCCCCTGGGGTAACTGAGTCCACGGCCCAACTCACAAATAAGACTGGATATTGGTTGAGTAAGAACTGTGATTTCTCATGCAAGGATTTCAATGATATTTTGTTTGCCAGAAGAATTGGATGGGTTGGGCCCAAAAAAATGGTGGGGGATGAAGATTGTATTATTATAAATGTTAGATACCCAGCCCTAAGTCAAAGGCTCCGTCCTACCTACCGCCCTGCTGTATTTAGAGCTGGTGCAATTGGTATGGTCCCTTTGGGTTATTTTTATGACCACATGCGATTGAGTGCTGGGGTATCTTCGGGTTCTGGTAGATTTCCCCCCCTGGGTCAAAAAAGTCACCGGGAATCCAGCAGAAGAACTGTCTCTAACAGTAATTTATCCTTGGAAGGGGTGGACTGACAATGCACCAATTAGGATAACTTTTTTGTGATTTTTTCACAATTAAAATGGCATCAGGAGCCACTGAGCAGGAGCAGGTGCCACGGCAGCCAGAGGAGCATGAGGAACATCAGGAGGAATCCAGTGATAAAGAACCAGCCCCTAAAAGGCAAAGTATTGCATGGGATTTCTTCACCATTCCATCAGGTGAATCAAAAACAGTTGCAAAGTGCATGACTGCATGCATAAGTGAGAAGGTGATGAAATGAGTGGTGTATGGTGACTAAGTGCATGAGTTCATGTATGTACAAATGAGTGAGTGTAAGAGTGGTGCATGAGTGATTGAGTTAGTATAAGTGTGAGTGGTGAGTGTATGAGTGCATGTACGAGTGAGTAGCATTGTGTCTGAGTGAGAGTATGAGTTGTATATGGGTGTATATGGGTGAGTGGCTGAGTGCATGAGTGGTGTGTGGGTGATTGACTGAGTGTATGTGTGCATATATGAGTGAGTGAGTGCATGAGTGCATGTGTGGGTAAGTGGGTATATGAATAGTTGTGTGGGTGAGTGAGTGGGTACAAATGTGCATGTATAGGTGAGTGAGTGATTGCATGAGTTCACGTAAGGGTGAATAACTGAGTGTTTGAGTGTATGTATGGGTGTGTAACTGAGTGGATGAGTGGATCTATGGGTGAATGAGTTGGTGCATGAATGACTCCTTTGGTGAGTGAGTGGGCACATGACATTACATTATAATAATAACTTTATTCGGTATGAAAAAATTCATCCATTACAATAAATATTCTCCAATACATTTGTTAAATATAGCAATAAAACCATAAATAATAAGAACACCCATCAGGAATAAAAAACATATATAACCACATACATAGAAGCAATAAAATAGAAAATTCATTAAAAAAAACTCCACATTATTACGCCAAGTAATAGCTCCCTTCAGGAATGATCCCAGCCCCTTCCACACCAATACATCTGAGGCCATCTGCAACCACATAAAAGCAGGACGATATTGCACAAAACCCTTGGGCCTTAAAAGAGGTAATAAAAAACGAGTTCTGAATGGTGCATAAAAAACACAAAACAAAGTAAAATGGGGCAAGGTCTGTTGGGACACCCCATCACAGGGGCAGGGTCTAATTCATTTGTCCCCATACTGACCTAACGGGAAACACAGATTACTTCTGATGATTCCCAAGCGGAAACGGGTTATGAGAGACCTTTCCCTTACATCCTTTATCTCTAAGAGATAGCGCTCAGGACCTACCCACATCTTTAGCATAATGAAATCCCTGATCTATGTTTTCCCTAAGGCCTCCCCCTCTCTCCTGTTCTTCTGGATCCTTAAATAATTCTCCTTAACCCATTTCTTGTCACAGCTAATCAGGCCTTCGGAATGATCACCCAGTTCAGGCCGCCCCAGATCACGAGCCAACTTTCTTATGTGCAGCAACCAGGGAATATTCTTTGCATTATCACAAGCCAGACAATCCTTTAAAATATCCCTATTCAGAGTGGCATGTTCGTTAGTCCAAATTGAGATCCATTGCAGAAGGGGAGCCAACTGAATAGTGTCCTGCACAAACTCAAGCTCCAGTTCCAAATGGAGGCTAAAACCAGGGATATTTTTTCCAACTCCCAATAGCCTTCTACAGAACTGATTTTCTTCCACCGTGAGGGCTCGGGAGTCCCTATACCCCCAAAGTGCAGCACCATACAGCAAGACAGGGAGACATTTCCACCTATAAATTTCAAGCAAAGGCTTGATAGGTTTACTGCCTACCCTTACAGCAAAGTCAAAAGTCGCGCCAACAGCTGCATGAAAAAGCGCACCCCTTCCGGCAATACAAGGTTTCCAAGATCCTTTCTCATCAAAAATAATCCCTAGGTATGGAAACTCATGGACCCTGCTAATAATTTGATCCTCCACCCTTAGCTCCCCCACCCTACTCAAGGGTCTTCCACACACCATAAAATGAGATTTCTTAAAATTGACCTCTATACCCAAAGCTGACATAAAGGAGGTATAAGCTCTAACTATTTCCCGGAGACCATTCATAGTACGGGCCATGAGGACTGTGTCATCCGCGTACGTCAGCACAGGGATATCAGTACCATTCACCTTTGGAACATCCCTACAATGTTTCATCAGAAAATCAGACAGTCCATTTGTACATAGAAGGAACAAAGTAGGAGCCAGAACACACCCCTGACGCACACCCCTTGAAAGCTTAAAGGCCTCTGAGCATTCCCCATTCGACCCCACCCTCACATTTGCAACCGTCCCAGAATGTAGATATCGGAGCAACTCTACAATATTAGGATCCAGCCCTAGCTGATTTAATCTTTCCCATAATATAGACCGGTTCACCTTATCGAAGGCACAGCTAAGATCCATAAAAGCAAGATAGAGCGTACCTTTCCTGGCCTGCGTGTATTTGCCGATCAGCATCAATAAGTTGAGACATTGATCTCGCGTGCCAAGGCCTTCCCTAAAACCATACTGGTCCCGGCTTAAGAGATCATTCCCTACCATCCAGGACTCCAGGCGTCTTAAAATAATCCGTCCCAGAATCTTCGCCGAAGAGTCCAGTAGAGAAATAGGGCGGTAGGACTTAGGATCATTTCGGTCGCCCTTTTTAAACACTGGGACAATACATGCCAGTCTCCAAGAGGCAGGGGTACCCACAGTAACTGCTGCATTAAGGACATTTAAGAGAACAGGTGCCCATAACTGGGGGTTCGCTTTATACAAGTCCATAGGGATCGAATCTGGGCCCGGAGCTTTATTGCTCGCACAACACTGTATCGCATCCATAACCTCCTGAAGCGAAAACCTAATTGCTAGGTTGGGAGCCATCTCATACTCTTTCTCCCGGTGATTTCTTAGGGGAGAACCCTCAAAAATACTACAAAAGTAAGCAACCCATGCTTCCGGGGTGATGTTACAGCCAAGGCCCTCAGATGTATCTTTTCCAAAGGAACCTCTATTTACCACTTTCCAGAACAGGCCAGGATCCTTCAGAGCTATGGCACGTTCTAACTCTTCCCAGGCGTTATCTTTATGTTTTATCTTACTATCCCTCAAGGCCCTCTTATATTTCAATCTAGCTTCTTTTACGAGGACCCAATCTCTAGGATATTTCTTAGTAGCCATCTTCAAGTTTGCCCTTGCAACATAGCAGGTCTTATCATACCAACCACAATTACGTTTGCTAGGTAGGCTGCCTACTGAAAAAAGGCAGTCTCTCACTGCTGCATTTACTACTGTTATTGCATTCATAACAGACTTAGGATTAGGAGCCTCTATCAAAAGTGTGTCCATAAATAAATGTACATTTTCCCCCAACACCCTTTCTACAACTTTTAGGGAATCCACTTGCTTCCACCCAAGCCGCCTACCTTGGTCCTTTATCTCCACTACTACCGGCCTACCTCGTCCTAATTTTCGTAGGGCCCCAGGGAGTTTAAAGGATACTATAAGGGAATTATGATCACTGAAACTCTCCCCCAGCACCTACCCCCCAGTCACCAGGGCCCATATTTATACTTTTTGACGCACAACTGCTCCAACGCAGTTGTGTGTCAAAAATTTTACCGCCGGCTAACGCCTTCCAAAGCACCATGCGGGCGCCTTATTTATTGAATGACGTTAGCCGGCGCTGCGGACTGGTGTGCGTAAAAAAAAATGACTCACACCAGGCAGCGAAGGCGTAGGGGAAAATGGAGGTTGGGCATCAAAAAATGGGGCAAGTCAGGTCTGAGGCAAAATTCAGGCCTCAACCCGATTTGCACCATTTTCTTTGACGCCCAACCCCCATTGAAATGACTCCTGTCTTAGCAAAGACAGGAGTCATGCCCCCTTGCCCAATGGCCATGCCCAGGGGACTTATGTCCCCTGGGCATGGTCATTGGGCATAGTGGCATGTAGGGGGGCCCAAATCAGGCCCCCCTATGCCACAAAAAAAAATACGAAAAAAAATACTTACCCCAACTTACCTTTACTTCCCTGGGATGGGTCCCTGCATCCTTGGGTGTCCTCCTGGGGTGGGCAAGGGTGGCAGGGGGTGTCCCTGGGGGCATGGGAGGGCTCCTCTGGGCTCCTTCCGAGCCCACAGGTCCCTTAACGCCTGCCCTGACCCGTTTTTTAAGGCCTGCCCCCTCCTGTGCGTCAAAATGACGTCACAGTATAAATATGGGGCACAGGCCTTAAAGTCATTTTTTGGAAGGGAACGCCTACCTTGCATATAATTAACGCAAGGCTGGTTCCCCCTTCCAAAAAATGATGCACATGGTGGAACTTTGACACCCGCTGGGTCGGACGTCAAAGTATAAATATGGGGCAGGGTTTGCCCCAAACTTTTTGACGCACATTCGGCGCAAACAGAGTATAAATATGCCCCCAGGTCTTTCAAAGGTGGAGACATAAAAATATAGTCAATAGTGGATTCAGATCCTCTTTCCACATAGGTTGGGAGTTGATGAGTGCCTACGGCTTCTATATCACACAAATTCAGAAGGCCCATCTTCCTGAGTTCCTTGATTAGAACCCTGCCTCTGGGGTCCTGCAGACCATCCACTAAATTATCCTTGTAGTAAAAAATAAAGGGATTAACCACAGTGCTGAGCCTCCCCAGCTTGGCATTAAAGTCTCCAGAGGCAATAGCACAGAATTCTAACCCTATCTCCTCCATTCTGTGTTTCAAAACCTGAAGAACGGAAAACAGGGCCCCAATTTGGCATCCCACATCCCACACAGCATTATAAAAGTTAACCAATAAAATATTGAAATTATTAGAGAAAATTACCCATACCAGCAATATACCTTGGTGATTGCAGTTAATTTGAAAAGCACCCACTATCTTAGAGAAGGCGAATTAGGGTAACCAAGCCACCTTTTGAGCGGCCACCAAGAGACTTCACAGCTGGAATTGCAAATCTGTTATACCCATCCCACACAGAACCCCTCTGACCAGGTTTCCTGAAGCATGATCACATCAAAAGTAGTCACACACCTAATCCACGCCTGATCAGATAACTTAGCATCATAGCCCGCAATATTCCATGAGATAAGCTTACACTGTGGGGGCACATCTTCACGTATAGCCAGAGTCTTGGATATACGGGAAGTTTGAAATACAAACATACCAACTGCTACAGGCGAAGCTCCACTTCAGTAAAATGGAAACAAACCTAACATCTTGGCCTTGGAGAATTCAATTCTAATATGTTTCCTTTAATACTGTATGTTGAAAAATAATTTGAAATTCATAGTAGGGCTTAACGCATAAGTAGTGTATTGGAGCACAATCCGAACTTGAGTGACTGTGATGACAGGTTTCTTCATCGATGTATCCTTATAAAAGAAGGGTGCATGCTTTTTCCTTTTAAATACTCTATTTATCCAAATACCAAAAATCCATTCCACCACTGAAACAAACACACAAACAGACCCATACAGCCACAGCTACACCAACGTACAGACCCATATTAGCACTCTCTCATCTATTCACAGACATACACAGGGACTGACAAAACCATTCACAGAAGCACATAGACAGTAAGACACCCACTCACAGTCTCCTTGAAATACTCACACACTTGTTCATAAACCCACTCAGACACTCATGCACCTTCTCACACATTCACTTGCAGAGGTTATGTGTTACATTTAAGAAATACAATTCAAACAATTTGAGAAGTCCATTAAAAAAACACAAAAGTTAAAGGAATGTTATAGTTGGGAAATATAATTTAATAAACCCTAGACATTCACAGAAAAAGCAAAGGTACATGGATGTTATAGCTAGGGAATAGAATTTGAAACACCCTACAAATACACTGAAAAAAAAGGTAACAGGGACTTTATAGTTAAGATATAGAATTTAAAAAATGCAGAAATTCACTGAAAAAACAGAGGTTACAGGGACATTATAGTTAGGAAACAGAATTTAATAAACCCTAGACATTCACTGAAAAAAACAATGGATGCAGGGACGTTATAGTTAGGAAACAGAATTTTTTTTAAAAACTTACAAATTCACTGAAAAACCAAAGGTTACCGGGACATTATAGTGAGGCTCGCATTTCATACACAACACCTTCGCAATTCAGCAGTTATAGTTACAGTTACCTGAGCTAACTTTAACTTGCGCCCCCGTAATGCACTACTTATGACCTCACATATTACGTCACTCTTGACATGGTCAGTGACATCTCTGATGACATCACTGATGAAATCTCACTGATTACATCATCTGCAAAAAATATCACACACCTACTCATACCCCCATACAAATGATTGTACATTGACGCACACATCTACTCATATACTCCTCCATAGATCCAAGACTACTGACACATACCCACTCACTCACTCACACAGCCACTAACACAACCACTCACTGACCCATACATCACAAAGTCAGCTATTCACACACATACACAGCTACTCACAGACCCACTCACACACCCATACAACCACTCACACACCAACTTATGCACCGTACAACCACACATAAACCAATACCAGTCCCACACAGCCACTAACATACCCACTCACTCATCCATACAACTAGTCACACACCCACACACTCAGCCATGCAGTCACAGACACGACCACTCACTCACCAGTACACACTTACACAGTCACTCACCCATACAACAACTAACACACCCAGTCACTCACCCGTACAATCACTCACACACCCACTCACTCTCCCATGCAGGCACTAACACACCAACTCACTTACCAATACAGCTACTCACACAACCACTTACTCTTCCATTCAGTGACTGACACAGCCTCTCACATATGTATACAGTCGTTCATACACCCACTCAGTCACCCATACAATCAATGACTTACTCCCTCACTCACCGATAGTCACTAACACACCCACTCACTCACCCATACAAGCATTCACACACCCACTCACTCACCCATGCAGCCACTCATACACACAGTCACTTACACATGCACTCACTCACACACCCAGTCAATCAATGATACAGCTACTCACACATCCACTCACTTTCCCATATTGTCACTGACACATCCACACACTTATTCCCTAAGCCACTGATACACCCACTGACTCACCCATTAACTCACTCAGTGATAGAGTTACAAACACACTCTGTCACTCACATGTACAAGCACTCACACACCCACTCACTTGTAAAGCCACTCACACACCCAGTCACCCAACCAATGCATTCACTCACAAACCCACTCATTCACCCATACAGATACTTACACATCCACTCACTCTCCCATACAGCAACTGACCCAACCACTCACTCACCCATAGACTCACTCACACCCCACTCACACACCCACCCATCCACTGACACTTACTGGATGATGTCATCAGTGATGTCATTTGAGATGTCATCAGTGATGTCGTCAGTGATGTCATTAACCATGTCATGAGTGATGTAATATGTGAGGTCATAAGCAGTGCATTACAGGGATTGCAAGTTATAGTTAGCTCAGGTAACTATAACTGATGTATTTCTATGTTTTTGAACGTGTGAAATGTGAGCCTAACTATAACATCCCTGTAATCTTTTGTTTTCTAAGTAAATATACAGATTTATATATATGTATATATATATATATATATATATATATATATATATATACATATATATGTATATCACTAAAAAACAAGTTGTAGTTGGGAGATAGATTTTAAAAATCATAGACATTCACTGAAAAAAACAAAGATTACAGGGACGTTATACTTAGGCTCACATTTTAAACGTACAAAACCATAGAAATGTACCTGTGCATGGCGAAGGCGTGAGTTATAGTTACCTTAGGGCACGTGTTATGTTTACGTGAAAGAACTCTAACTATAACTGCTGAATTTCCATGGTTTTGGATGAGTAAAATCAGAACCTAACTGTAATGTCCCGGTTACCTTTGTTCTTTTCAGTGAATTTCTAAGGTATTTTAACGTAAAGTAATTTTAATTACTATATGTTATTCCAACACCCACTGGTGTAGTTGGTCGCAAGGCCCTTATAAGCACCCAATCCTGCCCCAGACATGGCCTTTGGCTGTGAGCGACGCAGTTTGGCCACAGGGCCTGTCTTTGTCAGTGGATGTATGAGTGCGAGTGTCTGAGTGGGTCAGAAAGTGGGTGGGTGAGTCTATGAGTGGGTCTGAGTAGGTGCACGAGAGTCTGAATGGGTGTGTGGGTGGGTGCATGAGTCTCTGAGTGAACAAATTAGTGTATGAATGAGCTAGTGTTTTTTCTTTCAAAGTTTTTCACACTCCCGAATATTGTGCGAATCATTCACGGAAATTTGTCAAAAATTCACGAATTTTCACTAATATTGCACATGCTGATGCAAAATTATTTTAAACACATAATTTGCCTCTAAAACACACCAATATCACACCCCTTGGGTCAGGGTACCTTCACTCTGACTAGTAATGGCACGTTCTATGAGGATTTTCACCCCAGGGGACAGTGCCCAGTGAAATGAAACGGCAGCTGCAATTTTCTAGTCAAGTTGCAGTCAACCAATTACAACACTTCTTTTCGCATGCGTATTCATGAAAATTCACAAATTTTTCCAACGTTTTGTGAAATAACCGCGAAGTTGCAACAGACAGAGATATACAAATGTATTTTACCCTTTAATTTCTCAAGAATTACTGAACACATTTACACCAAATAAGCAAAAGCACAATCTGCATACCTAAAGCTAGCTTTCGGCTAAATTTGGTGTAATTCTGTCCAGTGATTTCAGCTGTAGTTGTGTTTGAAGTTCCTATGGGAATTAACATGTTTGTTTGCCCCCCCCCCTTTTTCTCTGCCCCTGCTTGATGGATCACCCCAAAACTTCATGTGTGCAACAAGAATCACCAGAACACTTTGTTGAAAAAATGTAATGAAAATTTGTCAAACTGTGCCAAAGATATAGGCAAGTCAAAAATTGCTTTTTCTAAGGAAACACAGTCCTAACTATAACCACCTACTGGTGACTGCTGTTTTATCATTTTATATATATATATATATATATATATATATATATATATCTCAATCCAAAATATTACTCTAGCCAAGCGAGGCATCTACCTCACTACATTCATAAATAATAAGGCTCTGTCACATAGCATGATTGAAGTGAAGGTTTAATCGGCAAAGCAAAACCCAGCGTGTTTTGGAAACAGAGTTTCCTTGCTCTCGTGAGCAAGCGCAAGTCCACCTTGAATGGCCCTGTGCGACTTGGTAAATATAGAGAAACGCAAGGCAGCACAAGTCGCTGCCTTGTATTACTTTCCACTGGGAAGGCGTTACATGGGTAGAGCATTGGTGTTCCTACATATTCACTACCGCTTTTTGGCACATTCCCTAATTTACCAAGAATGGTAAACCCGAAAATGATTCAAAATTGTATGCCTTCCCGAAAAGGTGCAACGAGGGGAAATATCTGTGTTTCTCCTCATTGTTTTTTTTGTTTCACCTTTTTAAGTGTGTCTACTGTGTTCTACAGATCCCAAAGGATTTTTGAAAGCACACCCGGGACCCTATTAAAGATATGGTGCAATGTTCCTGTTGGCGCCACTGTGCACCTTTAAGGGGGTGTGACGGGTGCAAACAGGGAAAATGAGCCCTATTATGTTGAATGCATGGTCCCCAGGGCAGCCACGAACTCGTGCTGGCCCCAGGCCAGGGCATTCAAAAGAAATATGGAGCAGTTGTTTAAAAGCGACTCTGTGTTTCTTTGCACAAGCGGCAATCTGCCTGCATTTTTAAGCGGGATTAGAGATCCCCTTACAGGAGGGTGCAGTGAGTGACTGCACCTTGCCTGCAAAGCGATGTATGGGGTATCCATATGACCCCTTTTCATATCTCCAGAGGGATGCCTTTAGGAGCCATGCCCCCAGGCAAATGAGTGAATGCTCTCCAATGATAGTGGTGACGCTACATGTGCGCCAGCGCTATGTGTATTACAGAAGGGGCCGCACAAGCGTTTGCAGACCCTTCTGTAGTGCCAAAGTGTCCCATGGGTGTACAAAGTGAGCACAAATGCCTTTGCGCCCCTGGGGAACTTCTGTAATACGGTTCCAGATGAGGTGGATTGAGTTACCTTCTAGTAGTTTTCGGTCAAAGTGTTTTTCTTTTTTTTTACCTGAATCCTGATCTGTGTTTTGGCTACTTTTAGTACAGCATGGTGCATCATTTCTTTTTAATCTAATGTGGTATTTATTTTTCAATCAGTGCTTAGAGGAGATTTGTTTTGTAGGGAACACTATAGAAATCACTACACAAATGAGTACTGTAGACTGGCTTGCATGGTGTTCGTAGTGCTGGTCCGCATGCTTTAATGATTCAAGAGGCATCTGGTTGACTGAATGGTGGATGATGGGAGTTTGTGTCCACCCAGCTTGACCATGTGACATCCTGTTTTATTTTTGTGATAAGCCAGATAAATGTGATAGGTTGTCTATAAAGAACTGTTACATCTTAAGTGAGTAAATCTGAAAAACTGGGCCTTAGGGGAGAGGAAGTGGCTTTAGGGCCAAATGCTGACTTTGGAAGTGAAGCTCCAGGTTCCAGTCTCAGTATCCTGCGATGCTGGACAAAGAATTTAATCTCCCCTGACTAAAAATGAATGTGTCCCTAGGTAAAGTAACTGGTGCTCATGGAAAGCGCTCCAATACTTTCTAGTCAAATTATAAAACTGCAAAAAAAATGGTAAAATATTTCCTGGCAAATAAGGTCCTCCATATTACAAACAACATGTGTGGCATAGTCACTGATTTACGACTAATTAGTCAAAATGTTGGGAAAGTTAGGTTTAAAAAAAGATTTTCCACATGAGACTTTTTTCACACCAGCTCTAAACAGATGATCTGCTCGTACTCTAAAGTCAGGGAGATGCCAGGCACCAAATAATGCACTCAGTTGTGGTGAATGTTTTGGGTGTTGGCAAGGACCGTGCGGGCACGGCCCGGTATGGCAGCGACTACGATCTAAGTATTCCTCCCTCCCACCTGCCGGCCGAGGGAGGCAAGGCGACATCCGCTCTCTCTCTGTCGCCTGGGAAGGGCCGGCGGCGAGAAGGGGTTAAATGAAATTCCGAGGCGCTGACATTCTGCTAATGTGCGGTGTTAATTGATTCGCTCATTCCCATTTGTTCCTGTTAAAGGGAGACAGATGAGTGATCCTGCCGTGCCGAGACTTGGCAGAGATCCCCTCCGCTGAGTGCAGATGTGCCCCTGACTCATTTATTACCATCAGGGCTGCAGGCTACTGAGAGGAGCTGCCAATGAGCCAGCAGGCTCTCTCCATTTCGCCCCCTCCTCTCTCTGCTCTCGCCCTTTCTCACCTTCTCCCTCTCCATTTCTCTTCTTTCGGCGCCCAACTCCCATTTTCTCTTCCCCTTTCGTTCTCTCTCATCGGCACCATTACAGCCCTGGTTCAATTCATCTCTCTCGCTCTCTGTCTCTTTCTCTCTACCCTCCCCCATATCTTTCTCAACCCTCCCCCCTCTCCACCTCCCCGTCTCTCTGGTCCTCAAACCCTCTCACATTGATCCCCTCAGTCTCACGTCCTCTCTAGATTTCTCTCTAGCTCTGATTTTTGCTCTTTTATCCATCAGTCACGGATGTCGATTCACCAATTTACTGCGGGTAATGAAAGTGGCACCAACCACCCTTTGACGACCACATACCGCGACTAAAACCGCATCAGACTGCGATGGAAACGTTTCAAAAGCCATACCCAGGACTAATGACGGCGCTGCGAGGCATATTAATGGCGGATTGTATACTATACAACAAGTGCTAATTAACAATTATAAATAGTAACAATGACATCATGCAGATGTCTCTTCCTTCCGGCGTAGCCCCTCCTTGATCATAGAAGGAAAGGGCAAGTAGTGAAACTACAGAGAATAGTTTCTGTCACTTCTGACGTGACCCCTGAGACCAGAGGTACAAGTGCAGTGCCAGCCCTGCCAAAGGACTTGCCAGGGATAGCAACAATTCCATGTTCTCTGTAGGGCACATGTCCTAAAAAAAGAAGTAGGGGAACAAAAGAAGTTAGGCAGTATAAAAGTACAACAAAGGTATGGCATCACAGTGCGTGACATCGCATGTGGCATCACAGGAAGTGGCATCACAAGCCATGACTTTACAGGAAATTACATCACAAGAAGTGACATAAGAAAGCAAGGAAGGAAAGCAAGTGTGCCTGCCTCAAAAGGACTGTGTTTTTTATTTGTTCAAAAATACATGGGTGGCTATAAGGGAACGCCCATGCACCACTCATATAATGCCTACCCAATGCTCAGTAATTCAAGGCAGCACAATGCGCTGCCTTGCATTCGTTTTTTTTTTGTGTGCAAAGCCACACAAAAACTATCTTATGAGGCTATTTCTTGTTTGTATGTGTGCTGCAGAATGCACCATACACAGTGCTTCAAATGGGCGATTACTGTCCGATACTGAGTACCTGCACTTTTTTAATTTGAAAGGGAGAGTACCTGTACTTTTGACCACTGCTACAGTGTATTTAATAGGAGAGTACTGGCACTCTAGAGGGTGAGTACCTGTACTTCTATAGTTTCATTTAAACCACTGAGCATACATGCAAAGAGGAAATAAGAAGGAGAAATAAACATATTTCTCCTTTTTATGCCAGCCTTGGATAGACTTACCAGTTTGGTGCTACCCTATGCTTGCAAGTCTTTATAAATATGGGGTTGCGTCAGAAGACATGAGTGGATGCGCAGGAACGTCCAAGCACCACCCATGTAATGCCTACCTGATGCAATGTAACTTTAGGCAGGGTAATGTGCTGCCTTGTGTGAAATATATATTTTTTGTATTAACAAACCACACAAAGGGTATTTGTGGAACACTGTAGATCTCAAAATATATTTTGCCTCAGGGTTGTGCCAGAAAAGTGACACAGTTCCAACACAAAATCTGGGCCTTGACTTATACATTTATATTTTCAAAACTCTGCCACAAAGAAATTGGCAATAAAAATAAACATAGTCCTAGTTAACACCGAGATTATTTTTGTTACTTGTGGTTGCATTTTAATCCTTCTTATATAGCGCAGTGCGTTATGAAGGATGATATGTGCCTCTTACACCTTGTAAACCTCACTTTCTTATGTAACACATCCTGTACATTGATTTACAAATTTGTATCATTTATTGTCAATATAATCTGTACCTGTTGTATAAAGTTCTCTTATAACCTGCATTGGGATGAATAGCGCTATCAAAGAAATAAAAGATTGTGGCATTTAAATTGTTTCTTTGTGTAAATACTGGGGCAAAGCAACATAGCTGACATTCTTACAGTGCATGCTTAGCTCTTATGTACAGGATCAGAACAAAGTCAAAATGATACCTCTTTTAATCACCTGTGAAGTGCTAACAAGCTGTGTGTTTTTGCTTCTATTCTACAGCTTTTACATTTCGGTGTTAAGCTCCAGACAGCCCAGCCAGGATACTCGAACAGAAGGAGGCCAAATGGCCCCTTAAATTCGGCCTTTGGTATGCACCCAGCAGGAGTCTAAAATAAGAAAGGATCCTGCATTGAATGTGTCCCGGTGTTTGAATATTACACTGGTACAAACTCATCAATTTTTACTGTGGGGCCTCAGGTTTTGTCAGGGTGGATAAAAATAGTGAGTGGACGCTGTCCACCCGCGTGTACCCCCGACTTGTGCTCTGGTCCTCTGGTCCTCTGTGCCTTTTCTCCTAATTTGTCTTGCATCTCTTTTGCAGTTTGTCATTGAATATCACCAGTTAATAGCATATACTTACTACAAGAGTGCCTCTTTAGTCTCACTTTGACAGTGTCTCCTTTTGCTATGCACAGCACTCTGCTGCCCCATGTCCCGCCCGCTACTCCCTGAGTCTACGATCACACTTTAAAAATTCCCCAAGTACAATAAAACTGATTTTCTCTTCCATCCACCTCTCTCTCTCTCCCTCTCTCATCTTTCCCCCCTTTTTAGTTATCCTCCTCTTACATCCTCTTCATCATCTCTTTGTCCTCTTCTCACCAGTTCAAATGTAAATTAACTTTTTTGGCCAAGCTACTTATAATACTGCTGTTAATGTCAATATGTCAACAAATTGGATAATGAAATTTCAATTTTTAAGGCAAAACTATGCAAACACAAGTATATTTGGGTAGACAAGGTTTTCTTTCCATTTTGTATTTAGTCTGATGACAGGATCATTTGGAAATTGGATTATTGTTTGAAGTGGGTAACTACCCACCTTAAGAAGCAATCAAACCCATTCTCAAGGTGAACCCCAAGGTCACTAAATTAACATGAGCTCAACCCCTGGTAGCTATGACTACAGCTTAACATAGGGCATTAAATAGAATATTTATGCAGTACCTAAAATAATTTAAGTAAACATGCACAACAATAACAATTCCATACATAATTAGAACAATTGAGCCAAATAAAATAAACAAAATAGCACAGAAATTACAAAAATCCAGTAAGGGGAACTAGAGATTTACATTTTTTAAATTTTAAGTAGCAAAAGAACCAAAATGCACAAAGTGCCAATGATAGTCAGGGTCACAGTAGACCGGGAGCAGGAGGCAATTTGAGGCGGCAGTGATGGCTCGCCGGCTGGATACACCACCAGGTCCATGCAGATCAAAGCTTTTAACTTCTGGCTTTACTTCATTAAGTCCCAATCCACCACTTCTAAAGCCCCCAGGATCTCAGGGGAGGCACATAGAGACAGACAGGGTGTGAGGCAGAGGCCAGCAGCAGGGACCAATCCAGGTACAGTTGCCACTGGTCAGCTGGGCAATTGCAGGAAAGGGCCTCTTCTAGGCACAAAGTGCCAATGACAGTCAATGGTCATAATAGACCGGGAGCTAGGTGCAGTTTTAGGCCGACCGCAATGGCACGCGAGTCGGATACACAAACCAGATTCATCTCGATTAAAGATTTCACCTTCTGACATTACTCCTTTAAGTCCCAAATCCATCACTTCTAAAGCTCCCAATAGATCTGAGGGGAGGCATTTAGAGACTTATAGACACAATGTGAGGCAGAGGTCAGCAGCAGGGTCCAAAACGGGTCCAGTTGCCACTGGTCAACTAAGCAGTTGCAGGAAAAGACCTCTTGTAGCTTGTTGTATCCCTGTAGCTTGAACAGAAGTTCATCTTTATAACCCCTTGAGTTCACTTCTTTGTCCTAGGTCCTAGGTAGAAGAGGGGACAGTTCTGGTCCCTCAAGCCTCCTCTTAGGCCAAAGACCGCATGTCTAATCCTCTTCTGTTCCTCCTGAAGGGTTCTGAAGTGGGTGACCGGAGATGCCACACTTATGCCTGGCATAAGCTAAAGGGTGGAAGTTACTCCTGGTTATGCCCTAACCAATGGGGTGAAAGTTAATAGTGCCCAGCCTACCCATTCTGGGCATTTTACAGATTGGCAAGGTATTTGGCCACAATAAGCTTGGACTCTAGGGGCTTGGGTGTGTGTGTGTTTGGTAAATGTACTAAGATAATACTAGTATACTTCCACCTAAGGCACTAAAATCTAGTTTTGAGCAGGCATACACACAATAAACCCAGAGACAGAATTCAGGTGGGACAAAGGCGGGGTTCTTCCGCAACCAGTCAGAGGACATACAAGAATTATCTTGACATCCTGTTCTCTATCTTTTAAGTGTTACATGTGGCTCAGCAGCCCTGTCAAGAAGATGTGACACTGTGCTTTCAAACTGAGACTAATATCTCCCACCCTGCATTTGGTGTGAGGTTCAGAGAAGTCACCTCTGTCCTTTTAGGTCAGCATACTTTTTGCTCATGGGGGGCGTTTCACATCTATTTAAATGCTAATCAATGGACTGGAAAAGCTAGAGATTTAAGGAAATTAGCCCCCAACAGCTTTAAAGAGGAAACAGTTAACTTTCTAAAAGTTACTTTTCCATAATGTGTTTTAAAAATCTAACTTTACCATTGAATTGGGATTTTAATAGCTATTAACAATAGTGATTTAATTATTTTTCTCGCTATCCCTTTCCTGACATACAGAATTAAGATTCTAATCTGTACTCTGGTTTGTTTAGTGCAACAAACAGCTAGGCCTGCCAAAGTTAAAATAACTTTTGAGTGCTAGTCCATATAAGGACATGTTAGTACTAAGGCCCATATTTGTACTCCTTTAAGCGCCACATTTGCATCATTTTGTGACGCAAAAGCGACGCAAACTTACAAAATACAATTATATTTGGAAGTTTGTGCCACTTTGCGTCAACAAATGACACAAATGCGTTGCTAAAAAAGTATAAATATGGGCCTAAATTTCTACATGTCCTACTTTAATTACCATGCATCCTTGTTCCTCACCTCACTCCAGCTAAGTGGCATTTCAGCATCCAATGCATGAAGAGGTACGTTGTTCACTACTATCCTATGGTATCAAAACACACTTACTTTGGGATTTCTTTCATATATTTCTACAGCATTGGTTAAGTACTGGAGTGCAAAACGTATTAAACTGTGTCGACATATCCTTTCCCCGTAGTAAGACTTAGGGGCATATTCATACTCTGTTTGCGCCGAATCGGCGTAAAATGTTTTGACGCACATTCAGTGCAAACCTTGCCACATATTTATACTATGACGCCCGACCCCGCGGACGTCAAAAATCCTCCTTGTGCGGCATTATTTGGATGCGGGAAACCGCCTTGCGTTAATGACATGAAAGGTAGGCGTTCCCGTCCCAAAAATGACTTTAAGGCCTGTGCGCCTTATTTATACTCCCGTGTCATTTTGATGCACAGGAGGGGGCGGCCTTAAAAAGTGGCGCACAGCCTGATGTGCGCCGTTTTTTAATGCCTGGGTGAGGGCAGGCGTTAAGGGACCTGTGGGCTCATTCCATGGTCTCTGACTATAGAAGCAGTCCACAGGTGCCCTTCCCTGCCCCCAGGGCACCCCCTGCCTCCCTCTCCCACCCCTGGAGGACACCCATGAATGGGGGTTCCCATCCCAGGTAAGTAGAGGTATCATTTTTTATTTTTTTAAAGTGGCATAGGGGCCTAATATGGGCCCCCCTACATGCCACTGTGCCCAGTGACCATGCCCAGGGGACAGAGGTCCCCTGGGCATGGCCATTGGGCAAGGGGGCATGACTCCTGTCTTTGCTAAGACAGGAGTCATTTCAATGGGGGTTGTGCGTCAAAAAATGGTGCAAGTCCTGTTTGAGCCATGATTTTTGACTCAAACCTGACTTGCACCATTTTTTGATGCACAACCCCCATTTTCCCCTACGCCAGCGCTGCCTGGTTTGAGTCATTTTCTTTTACTCTGACCAGCCTGCAGCGCCGGCTAACGTCAATCCTTAAATAAGGCGCCCACCTGGTGCGTAGGACTGGCGTTAGCCGGCGGTATATTTTTTGACGCAAACCAGCGCCGGCGCTGGTTTGCGTCAAAAAGTATAAATATGGGCCTTAGTACGCCCAAACACATTTACAACAAGACACATTAAGAGAGAACATACACCCATATACTGTACTTAAGGAATCTAACAGCAGTGGCTACAATCAGCTACATTCCACACAGATTCACTGGGCAACTAGCACCGGTACAAACTATTTACATGGATTAGCAACTCGTTGCAGGTCTGTGCATGACCAACCAAAAACCCTTCTCAATGCAGTAAAACTGATGCTAATTAGGAGTAACAATAGCAAAATGTATGGTAGATTGTGTGACAGAGCTGGGTTGCCGTGCCATTGTATGCATTTTTAGTTTTGTATTTTAAATAAGAAACCCTTTGTTCTGTTTTTTTCCTGTTTTCCTTTCCTATTGGGTTTCCATGGCTTTGATTCTTTAGTCTGGCCTTTTTATGATATGGAGTAGAGCCGAAATGCATTGCCTGTGAAACAATTTTCGTAACAAACATCAAGAAATGACACAAAACAAAACAAATCGCCACACCCTGGCGAAATGTTGTGCCCTTTCCTGGATTAGGAAGGCCATGAAAAAAAGCGTTTTGTGATACGTTTGCATTTCGTGATTTCTCAGAATTTTGCAATCTTGTTAAATATAATAGATTGTCTCGCATTCTCCTATTTTATTGTGTCTCGTTATCTCTCCCTGTCTCTCCTGGTTACTGACATGGCACTTGGGTTTAGAAGTTTTGCCATAGTTTCACAGATTTATAGCTAATAACTTGCATCCGTGCATTTTAAAAAAAGGGTCTCACTCTATGACGGTGTCACAATCTGCAAGGCTTTCTGCTGCATCTTCTGCAAAGTCTGGACTGTCTTAAAAAAACATGGTTGATGTACTCATCCTCAACCACGAATTAATTACTGGTTATTTAAACTGTTTCCCCCTAGTAGCAGCGTCCTGATTCTTTGTAATCGTGATAGTAAATGAGGGACTAGTATTTAATTGTCTGCAAGGCCCAAATTATATTTTCCAGATCTATCTGTTTCCTCTACATTTCAATGAGCAATGTCTAACCTTTTGTCTAAAATTAGATAGTTGGTTGCTTTTGTGTGGGATTTTCTTTTGTGAACAAATACCGGACTAAAGTGTAAATCTAGTATAGTATATAGTAATTAATTTTGCCTTACATCCAGTGATTAACTTTCGTGGTATTTGCCAGTGCTCGTCGGCACCAGCACTTGTTTCTTACTTAACACTGGTACTTATTTTTGACAGCTCACCACATGGTGGTGCTGTCAGTATGTAACTGGGGCCCTATCTCTTTCTTTTTTTTCACAAATTACGCACTGTTTAACAGAGTCGGGGCATATCTATGATGCCTAGCGCCACCTTGCACCACATTTGAGTAATTTTTTTAATGCAATGTGGCGTTAATATGACATTTCCCATGCACCATGTTTACCAAGTGATGCAATGCAAGCATTGTGCCACTTTGTAAACCCTTGTGCCATATTATGCCTGCGCCAGACATAATGTATGCAGGGGGGTGGGGGGTGTTCCCGCTTAGGGAGGCCCAGAAAAATGACTCAGTGACATTTACTAGATTTCACTGTGCCATTTTTAGGGTCATTATTAACGCCTGCCCAAGGCAGCCGTTAAGATGTCGGTCTCATTGAAAACAATGGGCCTCACTGTGCTTTGCTGCATTAGCACCATAATTTATGGCACTAATCCAGCAAAGCACCACATTAGTTCCATAGATTATGACTCTAATGTGGACATGTCCGCCATGGTGCGTCTTATTGTAAATACGGCGCACACATAGTGTAGTTAGGGGGGAGCAGCTGGGCACTGGAAAATTGCTGCATCATGAATGATGCACCACTTTTCCATATATATGCCCCTCTGCTTTTCAGTTTCAAAGGAATACAGGTTGATGTACTATATTTCTTAATATATGATGATATGAAGCTTTATTCGGTATAAAAAAATTCATCCATTACAACACATAATCACCAAAACATTATAAGAATACCAATAAAAACCATGTATAATAAAAGCACCCATCATAAAAACATGTACATATAAATATATATATATATATATATATATATAAAAGTAAAATAAAAAACAAAAGATAAAAACCTCATTCATAAAAACTGAAGAAAAATAAATGAGATCATTCTAAACATTCTATTTTTTTGCGCCAAGTGGTAGCTCCCTTCAGGAATGATCCCAGGCCCTTCCATACCAGTACATCTGAGGCCATTTGCAGCCACATGAAAGCAGGACGGTGTTGCACAAAACCCTTGGGCCTAAGGAGCGGTAGTAGGAATCGGGTTCTAAATGGTGCATAAAAGACACAGAATAGTGTAAAATGGATCAAAGTCTGCTGGGACACCCCATCACAGGGGCAGGGTCTAATACATTTCTCCCCATACTGACCTAGGGGGAAGCACAAATTACTTCTAATGATCCCCAAGCGAAATCGAGTTATGAGAGACCTTTCCCTCACATCCTTGATTTCTAAAAGATATTGCTCAGGACCCACCCACATCTTTAGCATAGTAAATTCCCTGATCGATTTTTTCATTAGAGCCTCCCACTCCCTCTTGGTCTCCTGGATTCTCAGAAAGTTATCCTTAACCCATTTCTTATCGTAGCTAGTCAGGTCTTCAGGATAATCAAACAATTCAGGCCGCCCCAGGTCATGTGCTATCTTCCTTATGTGCGACAGCCAGAGAATATGTTTTACATGGTCGCAGGGCAAACAATCCCTTAGGATATCCCTATTAAGGGAGGCATGTTCGTTACTCCAAACTGAAATCCATAACAAAAGGGGAGCCAGCTGGGTAGTGTCCTGTACATACTCAAGGTCCAGTTCCAGGTGGAGGCAGAATCCAGGAATATTTTGACCAACACCCAGAAGCCTTCTACAGAAACGATTTTCTTCCACCATAAGGGCTCGGGTATCCCTAAACCCCCAAACTGCTGAACCATACAGAAGGACAGGTAGGCATTTCCGCCTATAGATTTTAAGCAGGGTTTTGATCGGTTTGCTACCTACCCTAGTCGCAAAGTCAAAGGATGCACCAAAAGTTGCATGAAAAAGCACAATCCTTCTAGCAATACAGGGTTTCCAAGATCCTTTCTCATCAAAAATGACCCCTAAGTATGGGAACTCGTGGACTCTGCTAATAACTTGACCCTCCACCCTTAGCTCCCCTACCCTACTCATAGGTTTACCACAAACCATAAAGTGCGACTTCTTAAAATTGACCTCCAGTCCCAAAGCTGACATAAAGACGACATAAGCTCTAACTAATTCTCGGAGACCATTCATCGTGCAGGCCATAAGGACCGCGTCATCCGCGTATGTCAGCACAGGGATATCAATACCCTTCACCTTCGGGACATCCCTGCAGTGTTCCATCAGAAAATCTGTCAGTCCATTGGTATATAGAAGGAACAAGGTAGGGGCCAAGACACACCCCTGGCGCACACCCCTTGAAAGCTTGAATGCCTCCGAACATTCCCCATTTGGGCCCACCCTCACATTTGCTTCTGTCCCTGCATGGATATATGATGTTTCTCTGTGGGAGGCTTGCCTCTTGCTCTCTGCTTTATTGTTTTCCAGTAGGCCTGAAGGAACATCTTATAATAGGGTAAAGCAGTGACTGAACTAGTTGAAAATCCAGCAATTTACTGAACAATGGAAATATAATGAACACAAACATATTTACCTATGGAACAGAAAGATAATTTTTGGTCCAATGTGGACAACTTTTGGACAACGTGTACTGTTTGAATTGTTAGTGTTGACCTCTCTATGAAAGAAACAATCTATAGAGGGTTGGGGATTTTGTCCCTAGTTTGAATTTACATCCTGCTCGATCTCCCTTAGTGTATCGGGTACAGATGGGCTGTAGTCGGTCGGAATAGTGGGAAGGACTCCCAAGAGTCTTTGATTTGGCAGACCAAATCCTAAATAAGTCCTCAAATCTGTTGCTATTTAAGAAAGACTGTTTCCAGAGAGACTGAGAGGCTTAATATGTGCAGCCACGTCACTCCCAGTGGAGCGTGCCCCCCGCCAGCAGCAGAAGCTGCAAACATTTCACAAGGAAGGGACAATAAACTATGTTTATTGTCCCTTCCTTGTGAAAGGGGCAGGGCCATGGGGTGACGAGCAGTGAGGGGAGTGCACTGTCTCGGGCTGGCCAAACATACATGAGCAGTAGGCCCTCTCCGGAGCCTGCACAGGCTCCCAGTCTGCCTAGGAGTGCCCAATCCTGATTCTGCTCTGAGCAGCATCAGGATTGGCTGCAGGGCAGGCTGGGAGCCTGTGCCTGCACTGCAGGATGGTAGAGCGGAGCGGTGCGGCGAGAAGCGGTGCGGAGGTAGGTTTATTTATTTTTTATTTTTTAATTAACATTTGATAATTCCTTTTTCCTCCCTGCGACTCTCCTGTGTGCGCCACCCCACCCCACCGAGCCACGACTGGTCTTCCGTAATGGCTTTCTCTGTATAGTAAGGTGAGGGGACCAAAGATTGTTCAGGCTGCATGTGGCCTGTTGGCTGTATACATAATGTCACGATTTAGTGGTTACAGCGTGTCTATAGAGTACTCTAATGCCACCTGATTCTGGCAGTAATAATATGTTGATAGTATTCTTCTCCGTCCTGATCATTGGATGGTGATCTCCAATTTTACCACAGTCCAGCAGCGGGTGGTGTGGCCCGGACTTGCAAATGGGGTTTGAGGGTGACAGCTACTTGCCAGACCTTGTACCCTGCTACTCTTCTAGCTCAATATGTTCCCTCCTACCTTGAAATAGGCAAGTTTTGTAGCAGGTATGTCCAGCATGGGGCCAGAAAGCCGGATTATAGCCATAATTTCAAGACATTCATAAATAAAATTAAATAATATTTATAAAGCTCTGAGGTGATGTAGAAGGTATCCTAGTGATAGAGATAAATAAGATAAATATACATTCAATAGATCTAAATGTAAATAATTTGGAATTTAGTATGAATTCAACCTGGAAATCTGGAATGGATCTAGCTCTCCGGGATATAAACTGAACATTCCTGCTCTATAGAAACCAAAAGCCAAACTGCTTCTGGTTCAACGTGCACACATTCTGAAACTAGAGGAATGATGGGCACAGACGTCTCCATCCCGTAGTGGTGCTTAGAAGCATCCACAGGATCTTTTTAAATTCTTCATTTTTTAGGTGTTTTTCAATTATTTTGTGAGATGAGAGCATGTTATGTCTGTACTGACAGTTTTTCATTCTTGAGGATGTTTAAGGACAACACACTCAGAGCAGATATCTCTCTGTTAGGCGGTGGTGGTGGGGGGAAGAATGTACTGTGGGAGGATGGGTGGATTGTTCACCTTCATTTGCAGAGAGAAATGTAGAAGTATGCATGTTCAAAGCGTTTAGAAAAATGAAAAATGAAAATCTAGGATCTAAAGAGTTCAAGACTTTAAAACAACCACTTTTCATTAGGCGAGGAGCTGTGAAGGCTATCGTTTGTTGAGAATTGTACAATATTATTATTACTGTAAACAAGCACGTTTGCCTATAGCCTTTGCACTTAAAATATTTATACTGCAAAAATAACTAATTTCTACAGTACATAATGCCAGTTTTGCCATTTCTATGCATTTTGAATAACAAGTGCTACTGTTACCCAGTTCAATGCTACTCTAGTTGTCAACATCAGAGGCTGGGTTGTCCCTTTTAGGATATGAAATCATGGTTTGCATATTACACAAAGATATAAGCAGTTAACACCTTATTAACTGAAGCATTTGTCCAGCTGTTACAGCATGTGATGCAATAGGATTTCTCCATTAAACTACACTTGCTATGCAGCTATGTTGCTGTTAAAATAAAAAGCAAGATTTACAGGACCATGTCACCTAAAACATTCTGAGCCAGGTAATTGAAAGAGTCAATTGAAGCAGCACAGCAGCCAAAAATACTGGGCTGTGTTGCGTGACAGGTAAAGGGCAGGAGAGTGCTTCCAAATCTACAGAGATATGGATCTCTCCTCCCCTCGCCCTAGCACAGGAGCAGAGTTTTGCTGCCACGGGCCATACACACACCTTTGCGCCATAATGAAAAGGTGTCTATGTTAGTCTAACAAATGTCTTGTACTGAAGGGATTCCCTTCCAGTACAAAATACTATGCCTACAGAACTTGTAAAACTTTTCCTACTTTGTATGATTGCTGTGCAGTGCAGCACACATGCAAAGTCATAAAACAAAAAATAAATGAAAACATTTCTCCCTTTAACTCCTGCTTTCAAGTTACGTTAATTTGTGATGCAAAACACTGTCTACTATTATTAGCAGCTAGGGTTTTGTAGCAGAAAGCATGGGTGGTTGCTTTGGAACACCCATGTACCACCCATTAACAATCCTTTGACACTAAGGTGCTCATTTTGACTTTGGTGGTAAAAACCACCTACCGCCGCAGTGACGGCTGCCAAAATACCACCACCCCGGCTCCCAGCTGTCTGCCATATTGTGAGCACTGCCGGACTTCCGCCACAAGAAGAGCGGAAATCCCCAGTATTCATGGTGGCGGATGTTGGTCAGCTGGCGCTGCCACCACCAGCACCGCCACACCAGTAGAACGCTGCTAGCCGTATTATGACAAGTAATACGGCCTGGCGGTGTTCTGCTGGCAGGGCGCTGCTGGCTATAGCAGCGCCCCTTCCCATTCCCTGCCGGAAGACCTCCTCGACAAAGGTAAGTCGGGCTTCTGACTGGGGAGGGGATGGGAGGGTGTAGGCCGTTGTGTGTGTGTGTGTGAGTGAGTGTGTGAATGCATCTGTGTATGTTGTGTTGTTTGCATGGTTGTATGCGTGTGAGTGAATGCCTGTAAGAATGGTGAAGCAAGTGCATTTCTGCATGTCAGTGTGAATATGTGTGAGTATGTCTGAAATTATGCATGTTTGAATGCGTGTATGGCAGTGTGTGTATGAATGCGTGTGTGCCAGTGTGAGTGATTGGGTGTGTGCGTGTAGGGGGGTTAGGAGGTGTGTGATTGGATCAGAGGGGGCGGGGGTGTGATTGGATCAGAGGATGTGTGATTGGATCGGAGGGGGTGGGAGGTGTGATTGGATCGGAGGGGATGGAGGGGTGAATTTGAATGTCGAGGGGTAGGGGTTAGTGTGTGTATGGGGGCTTTGAATGGAGGGGGTGGGGATGTCTGGTGTGTGTTGGGGGGGTGGGTGAGCTTCCTACAGGTGACAGGGAAGGAATTCCCTTTCACCGGTAGGGCCTACCGCCATGGTTTTCGTGGCGTTGCTAAGCCATGAAAACTATGGTGGTAGACAGGCTCATAATGCTGCCGGTGGTACTGTGCCGGCCGCCAGGCTCGAGATTGACATCTCCGGCCCGGCGGCTGATACCGCCATGGCGGTATGAGTGGAGAAGTGACGGGTTGGCTGCACTGTTGGCTGCACTGTTAAGTGTGAAAGTTCGTGGTATGGGGAGTGCCAGCTTGATCCCAAAATAGTGAATATGATCGGGAGCCCACACGAAGGGAACCATAGAGCAGAGGCTGTCCTTGTGGGATGGGGGTCACTGAGAGATTTAAAATGGGAGATTTTTGCTTATTCTCTTTCACACCTAATAATTCTCCAAATGCATGGAGTTCGGTGACTAGGACAGGGAGAGAAGTCATGGGATCAGAAATGGCAAGAATCACTACATCCGCGTATAGGTCAATGAGGTGGTGATCTCTGCCAAACTTTATCTTGGTAATGGTCGGGTTGGCTCAAACTCTTTGGGGTAGAGGTTCCATGTACAGAGCAAAGAGGACAGAGAAAAGGGGGTACCCCTATCTCGTCCCACATTGGATGGGGAAGGGCTGCAAGGATTACCCCGCTCACCCTCACCAAGGCACAAGCGATGCTATACACACTTCAGATCCAGTGTCTGAATATGTCCACAAAGCCTAAACGGGTAAGGGTTGCGAAGAGATAGGGCAAATTGACTTTTTGGTGTTGATTGACAGAAGGAGAGCCTCTTTAGATTTGTGTATTTTATCTAGTAAATGCAGAATGCGTTTGATGTTGTCTTTGCATTATCACATGGGGATAAAACCTGCCTGGTCTGGGTCAACCAGTCCGGGCATAAGAGACTTAAGGCAGTGGGATAGTATGCTAGTGAGGAGATTGGCATCAATATTAAGCAGCGGAATGGGTCTATAGGACCCAATGATAGTCACGTCCTTGCCTTGCTTCAGGATCACTGTGATGGGGGATTCCAGCATGGACTCAGTGAGGAAATCCATGTGGGCAAAGGAGTTATAAAATGGGGTAAAAATGGGACCTAGCTCTGGACAGAAGTGACGAGAAACCGTCAGGACCTGGGGCCTTCCCCGGTTTCATCCAGGCAATGGCCAAAATGACCTTTTCTATTGGAATGGGTTTCTCCAAGGGCCCCAATATCATTTGGCGATAGGGGTGTGAGGGCACTCTCTGCCAGGTAGCTTGTGTAATTGATAGGGCTACCATCCGAGGCTGCATAGAAGGCAACATACATTTCCTGAAAGGCGTTCACTTTCTTTATCTACCATCGTTAAAGGGGTTTGTTCGGCCTATTCAGACCACCGATTACACATCTATACTGTATTTATTTCTCGGAGGCTTTGTGTGCTGACATATCTTTCCATAATAAGATGCAGTGTCTGTGACTGCTCCTGCATTATATTACCTGCTGCATATGAGTATGAAACTGTCTCACTGCTTGGGTTTTTTTCTGTTTTTTTTTCTTCCCGATTTGAGCATTCTGTCAGTAGTATCTGACAGTTGTTTTATATTTCTTCTCTCTCACCATTATAGGAGTATTACTCATTACCAACTTGTATAGGAAGTTTAGGTGTTTGTTCTACATCATGCCTGTCATGGTCTCTGACAGTATAATAATCTTTACAGTCTACATGTCATTTAAAGTTTCTTTTTCTATGTATATATTTAGACCATAGTGGATTTTCCAAGCCTGATGTTTCCCCGATGGGGCCCTACCATTAAACTTTGGAGGGTAAGCATTGAATTACCTTTACCAACTGATTCTTTTTAATTTAGCACCGGGGTACTTTTGTCACTTGGCACCTTTTGGGATCCTCCACAAGGGTATGGAATAACTGTTTAGGATAGTGTATACAGACTACTGTTGATGATTACGTAACTCTTTGATAATGGTTTCCTTTCTACTTTTTAGGTTTCGGACTTCCCTAGTAGGGGACTCGAAATAATTTTTTCATAAACATTTTTCCATAAGGATTAGGTACGTACTAAGGTCCTGAAGAATCGCATGAGATCAGTATTGACTAAAAATAGCGAGAAACATGTTGACCCACTTGATTGAGTGACACAGGGATTCTGTGTTCTCTCCTTTTGTAATAATTTCACTACGAGATTTTGTAAACTGTATATATTTTTGTCTAGGGAGTGTAGACATTATTTTACCATTTCCCTATGCATTGTTTTTAATCATGTCAGGGGTATTAATATCAGAATAAATAGTTAATTTTTACCTCTAGGCATTTTTAACTATTTCTATACCAATCCTTTTTCACGTTTTGACCGGTTGCACATCATTTTCAAAAGATCTCCGGCAAAGAGCCCCCCTGTGAGGCCCGTCAGGCATTGCAGCGCCGGCCTGACGAGGAGCATGGCCCTATGATGAAGCATGTCACCGGAAGGTGAGTGAGGGCTCTTGCTTCAAGCATATTGCTTTTCCTTTTCCTTGGAAACCCTTGTTCTAGAGAACCCCTTTTTGCTTTTTTTGGAACCGTGTGTATATTATTTTGATTTATCCGTTATTGGGAGACTTACACACTGGACCAGGAGTCTTTCTCTCCGAATCTCCCACATTGCCCCTCTTTTGCTGTTGTAAAATGGAAGGTCCCCACCCATAGACTGAAGACAGGATGTCACTCTTGAAGCCTCTGGAAAACAGATTAGCCACCCTCCTTCTCTTTGTATGGTTGGAGGACCAGAGCTGTTGTGGGAACCATTTGGACTGCATTCAGGGGGTATCTTTAGAGAATAGGTGGGTCTCCTGTAGGAGACAGATGTTGCTCCCTGAGGGCTCTAGAAAGGAGAGGACCACAGCGTGTTTGGTAGGATTATTTAGGCCTCGGACATTGAGGCTTGTTGTCCTAAGCTCCAGATGGGATGTGGGGGATTATCACGTGCAGTGATGCAATGGCAGTGTTGTAGGCAGGAAGCACCAGGGCAGGTCCATCAGTTAGATCACTCTGTAGTAAGCCTGGTTGTAGCTGGGGAAGACCAGATGTTGCAGAGGAATAAAATTAAACCAACAATATCTAAAATTTAACAAGACAAACCATAAGAGAACAGAGTCCTGATTCAAGGATAGTATACTTCAGGGGCATAGAACGGCAGACTGAGGCAGACCAGTATGAGAGCAACATTCCAGAGGGTCCGCCATGGTCACAGGCCTTGTTTAGCAGGGAGAGGCTCATTCCTTTAGAGTGCAAGCGTTCACCGATGTCAGGGGTTAGAATTCATGTGGCAGGTTTGCTTGTGCCCGAGCCTAGGCTGGCCAGGACTGGTCGCTCTTGAGCCTGTTTCTCAGGGCTCAGTTGGTTGTGCTTCCTGTGGCAACCTGACTTTTGCCATCATAAAGTTCTGGGTGGGAAGCTCCCTGGGAAGGGTTGCGTTGCCTGATTAGGGGGAGCCATCTGTCAGGCCCAGTACTCAGCGAGCGTCCTGCAGGGTCTTGAGTTGGTGGAGTTGGCCTTCCCACTGACATGTTAGTTGGAGGTGGTGCCCACAGCCGTAAGCCACTCACAGGAGTGTAGGAATTCAGTGATGGGTGTGAATTCCCTGTAGCACTGTAGAGTAAGGATGGTTACATTCTGGAAGAGTCCGACGGCGTGGTCTCAGCAGTGGATGGGTTGTTTGATTGTAGCCACTTTCAGAACGCTTCTTAGATTTGGAAGTCATCCACACACGCAAGAATGTCCGCAGGTCTGGTGCCATTCCTCCCGGCTCAGTCGACCCTGTCTACACTCTCCAGTTGCAAGTCTGCGCCCTCTTCCCAGTCCAAGATTGAGCAGAAAAGTGCTAGGGTGTATCCTCTGATGTGTGTTTGTTCTGCACCTGAGGGCCTCCCCCCCCTCCAAGTCAAATGTTGTTTCGCCTGTACCTGTTCTCAATGTCCTCTGCTTGAGCCCTCAGATTGTCTTGTTGTTCATGATGACATAGCAGCTCTATGTCTTCGTCTTGTGTGGTCTCATTCTTTTCTAGACCAGAGACTCTCCCACGAATCAAGGTCAGAGCCATTTGGAGGTCCTGTAGCTCTTGGGAGAGATCTTTTCTGACGTCCTGGATGTCGGACTTCAAGTAGTCGAAGAGGGAGGCCAAGGAGCCCTGTGTGACAGTCCTGTGTGGGTGGTTGGATTGTGGATCCTGCCTCCCTGGCGAAAGCCGGAGTGGAACATTTCAACATCTCCTAGACAGATTGGGCTCTCTTGTTTCTTGCCACAGCCATGGTTGTGAATGGCGAGGGTTATTGTGGGCCAAATCGCTATTCCCCTTGATTGAGAGGCAGGATCTCCTCACTCTGCCCCTGTTTGGTATCTACCATGTAGATGCTTTTTATTCCTTTGGATCAGCAAGACCCTGGGAGGTTGAGAACTAGAAGCTCCTGAGCCCGGTCAAGGAGGATGTGGGAGGGGCATTGGCATGTGTGAGTCTGCTGAAAGCAGGCACACTGTTAGTGCCCCTTTATGGCACCCTCTAGGGTGCCGCTGGAAGAGTTAATTGAAGAAAGTCCTTGTGGCATCTCCAATAAAGAGGGGTGCAGCAGCACCTAACCGGGGGTATCGCATGCTACCATCAGTCTCTCGTCTTAAAGCAATCCAGGTGAAGTGGAGGGGCAAGGGAGGGTTGGGGCCCTGTGTCTCCCAGTATCACCCCCCCAGGTTAATAACTGTGAGGCTCTCATGAGGTTCAGTTGAGGCGAGTACTTGGGTTTGACTGGGTGCTTCTCCCCAGTGCAGGTGTGTGGGGGGATTCCTAAGGTGGGTGTTCCCGACAGAGACGATCACTTCGTAGATGTTGTTGTGGGGCCCCTGGCCACGAATGCAGTGCTCTCACTGTGATGCAGGTCAGGGAGTCCATGAAGCTTCTATGGTCAGTTGAGGTCGCTGTGGTCATGCCAAGGTGGCTCAGCAGGCCAAGACTATCTCTGCATCTCTGAGGGTTTCTGATTGAAGTATGAGGGCCTTGAGTGGTGGCCTAGTCATCCAGGCATGATCTGGCACATTGTCTGCCAGGGACAGAGTTCTCACAACGTTGTGGAATAGGCCACCTTGCTGCTGGCAGTCTCCTTGAAGGCCTCATTCCCCACTCATTGCCTCAAAAAGGTCAGTGGCCACTGCCTATGTCCATCGGGGAGGGGTAAACACCCTGAGCGGGAGCTGGTGTCAGGAACTTTCAGTATGCTGCATTATCTAATAAGCTGTGCAGGCCCTGGGTGTGTTGATCCCGGTCAGGGAGCCACCTTTCCAGTATGTGAAGCAGCTTGGCCGAGGTCCCAGGGTTGGAACGGGCACGTATGATCCCCACCGATCTGTGAAAGTTTATCCTCATTGGGCTACGGGATGTGTAGTCTCAGAACCCTGATAAATCAGATTTAGGGCCCAGGCAGCGCAGAAGTGCAAATAGTGTCCTACTCTCCCACCATCTTGACCACGCCCCCCCAAGCAAATTTGTATTGTGGTGCATTTTCGACTTTGTAACTGCTTTGTTACTTCTAAATGTTTTACACAATTTCTTAAGTTAAGCCTGTTTGTTTGTGTAATACCTACCAGAGGCTGAGCGCAAGGTTAAAATAGTGAAACCTTTACAGGATCTACCAAGAATATTGACATTATTATTTGTAGTGGACTACCTTCCACCCCAGCTAATTCTATCTATCTATCTATCTATCTATCTATCTATCTATCTATCTATCTATCTATCTATCTATCTATCTATCTATCTATCTATCTATCTATCTATCTATCTATCTATCTATCTATCTATCTATCTATCTATCTATCTATCTATCTATCTATCTATCTATCTATCTATCTATCCCTATGGTAACTGTAGCTTGCTCTCTTGCCGCATTAATGACATCTTTGATATCATCATTGATAATATCAATGTAATATTTGCATTAAAGTATTTGACAAAAAAACTGCATGGCGGGGGTGCAAGTTATACTTACCTTAGGGCACGAGTTATAGTTGTTTGAGATAACTATAACAGGTGAATTTCTATGGTTTTGCACGTTTAAAATGTGAACCTAAGTATAACGTCCCTCTAACTTTTGGCTTTTTAAGTGAAGTTCTATAGTTTATTGTTTTTATATTGGTTTTATAATTTTATTTCCTAACAACAACGAAAAATAAAATGGATGCGGAGGCCATCTGCCCCCCCACAGCCCCGGAGACTATCACCTCCCTGGGGCTGCAATAAAAGAGTGAAGGGGGTCAGTTTCAGAGCCCCGGGAACCACCACCTTCCAGGGACAATAGTCTATGGAGGAGGGCCGCGAGGCCTCCTTCAAGGACCCAATGATGGCCCTGGAGACCACCACCCCCTTTGGCCGGCTGCTGCTATGTCCCAGGGTACCTGCCTAAGGGACATAGCTTTTTGCTTTTGCTTGGTGGGAGCTAAGAGCTCCCACCAAGCAAAAGTAAACAAAGTCCACTTTCTGACAGCGGGATATGTTAAACAGCTCCCACTGGCCCAAAAGTGAAGTTTTAATCTATTTCCCTGCACTCAAATATGCCTGCAGGGAAAAAGATGAAAACATTGCTCCCACAAGCAGGGAGCTGCTATTTAAAGCAGCTCCCTGATTGTGGGAGCAATGCCAGCTCCTGCAGGACGTGGGTAGCTGGTTAGGACCGCAGGGGCCATGAGGCTCCCCACACGGTCCTTTCACTCTCTCTGAGTGAGAGAGATTGTCATTGAAATGGTCTCTCCATACAATTACTTAAAAGAGTAAGACTAGCAAGATGTTTGGTACAAATTTTATAGTTAGGTTTGGATGCAGAGCAGAGTCACTTCTAGCCTAATGGCCAAGGTCTTGTACTGTCACTTAGTAGGCTGAAGGTTCAAATCCTAATATGGCTTGGCAGCGTGTTTCTCTATTTACCAGTGCTTTGACTGTTACAACTTCCTAGTGATGGAACATTCAAGTTTCTTCCTGATCACATGCATGGGTTGACTGTCATAAGTATCTCTGGAAGCATCACAGTAATGAAAAACCTATGACCTTAAAGTTGAAGTCATAGACCTTTGCACTGAAAGTTGAGGTTTTTACTCCAAGTGTGTCGGTGGTCATTTTCCTTCTTTAAATTCTTTTAAACTTCAAAAGTTAAAGGTTCATACTGAAAGGTGATCTCATTCTTTTTAATTGACAAATATGTTTTTCTTTTCAATGTATCCAGAAAAATCTAATTTTAAGAGTATCATTTATCAAAACCTATAAAACTCTCTATCTCTCTCCCTCTCACTCTCTTTCTCTCTTTCTCTCGCTCTCTCAGTTTCTCTTTTTCAATCTTTCTCGCATGCACACACCCACTCAGACCTTTACACACCCACTCACAAACCCACTCAGACCCTCATACACCCACTCACAGCCCCACTCAGACCGTCACACACCCTCTCATAGACCCACTCAGACATTTACAGACACACTTACAGACCCACCCAGACTCTCCCACTCCCACTAATAGATCCACTGAAACCCTTACACACCCACTCACAGACCCACACAGACACTGTCACACCCACTCACAGCCCCCAGAAGACACTGACACACCCACTCTCATACCCAGTTAGACACTCTCTAAGCCACTTTCACACCCAGATACACCCCCTCACACCTATTCTCTCACCGAAAGAGACAGGCCAAGGCCAACTCCTGCCACGTACGGCCTTTGGCTGTGTGCCCCAGAGGGTTGGGAGGTTATAGGAGGTTGGCCGCAGGCCAGGCCTTGCAGCCAAAACGCACCGCACACAGCCAAAGGCTGTACATGGCAGTGGTTGGATTAATGTATAGTAACAAAGATCACTTTACTTAAAAAAATAAATGGAAATTCACTGAAAAACCAAAGGTCACAGGAAGGTTATAGTTAGGAATTAGAATTTAAATAAACATTGAAATTCACTTAAAAAAACAAAGATTACAGGGACATGATAGTTAGGTTCACATTTTAAAGGTACAAAACCATAGAAATTCATCTGTTACAGTTATAGTTATCTCAAGTAACTATAACCTGTGCCCTAGGGGAACTGCAACTCGCGCCCTCATCACGCAGTGCTAAATACCCCATGAATTACTGCACTCATCACATCTTTGATGACATCATTTATAATACCAATGTATTATTTGGAGAAATATTTTTGCAAAAAAACTGTGCATGGCGGGGGGGTGAGTTATAGTTACTTTAGGTCACAAGTTATAGTTAGTTGAGATAACTGTAACTATAACATGTGAATTTTCATGGTTTGGTACGTTTAAAATGTGAGCCTAACTATAATGTCCCTGTAACCTTTGTTTTTTTAAGTGACTATCTATCTATCTATCTCTCTCTCTCTCTCTCTCTATATATATATATATATATATATATATATATATATATATATATATATATATAAATATATATATTCTTTGTAAAAAAACAGAAGGACGGTATAGTTAAGTAGTTATGTTCAGATTTTACATTCACAAAACCATAGAAATTCAACAGTTATAGTTATGTTTATCTCAAGACACTATGGGGGTGATTCTGACCGCGGCGGACGGCGGTCGCCGCCCGCCAAGCGGTTCCCGCCGAAAGACCGCTCCGCGGTCAAAAGACCGCAGCGGTCATTCTGGCTTCCCACTGGGCCGGCGGGCGACCGCCGAAAGTCCGCCCGCCAGCCCAGCGAGAAACACCCTTCCCACGAGGACGCCGGCTCAGAATGGAGCCGGCGGAGTGGGAAGGTGCGACGGGTGCAGTTGCACCCGTCGCGAATTTCAGTGCCTGCAAAGCAGACACTGAAATTCTTCGTGGGGCCCTCTTACGGGGGCCCCTGCAGTGCCCATGCCATTGGCATGGGCACTGCAGGGGCCCCCAGGGGCCCCGCGGCACCCCCTACCGCCATCCTGTTCCTGGCGGGAGAACCGCCAGGAACCGGATGGCGGTAGGGGGTGTCAGAATCCCCATGGCGGCGGAGCGCGCTCCGCCGCCATGGAGGATTCTCAAGGGCAGCGGGAAGTCGGCGGTACACCGCCGACTTTCCGTTTCTGGCCGCGGCTGAACCGCTGCGGTCAGAATGCCCAGCGGTGCACCGCCAGCCTGTTGGCGGTGCTACCGCCGACCTCCGCCATGGCGGTAATTACCGCCAGGGTCAGAATGACCCCCTATAACTGGTGTGTAACTCGCGCCCCCGACATGCACAGTTTTCTCATTTATAATTTTATTGCAAATGATGCAGTGATATTCTCAGTAATGCAATAAAATATGTAATTACTGATGTAATATGTGGGGTAAGTAGAAGTGCATAGCGACAGCGCGAGTTACAGTTACCTTGCAGCTCGAGTTAGAGTGTTTTGAGATAAGTATAACTATAATTGTTGAATTTCTGTCGTTTTGTGCATGTAAAATTTTAGCCTAACTATAACATTGCTCTAACCTTTGTTTTCCAGTGAATTTCCAAGGTTTTTTAATTCTGTTTCCTAACTATAACGTCCCTTTAATGTTTGCCTTTTTCAGTGAATTTCTAAGGTATTTTTAATCTTAAGTAAAATAAATTACCTTACATTATTCCAACCCATGCCTGTGGCTAACCCCCACTAGGCACCCAACTTGGTGCCAAGCCTGGCCTTTGGGCCCCAGAGTCCCCAACAACAGTATAGTGGGTGGGCATCAGGGAACCCAACTTTCACAGTGCAAGCCCTCGGAGATTGTATGGGCTGAAAACAGTCCAGGGAGAAGGGCTGTGCCTCTCCTTGCAAAATGCACCGGGCCCGGGGCGATGGGTCCTTTAAGTATGAAATCGGCCTGGAGAGGTTGGCCACATGCCCACCCTGAAAAGTTCCTTGGGCTCCAGGGGATGGGGTCTCCAAGGCTGAAATCGGCCCGGGGAAGAGGCCAAATCCCTCCTCTCTCTGAACAATGCACCAAGCTCAAGGGGATGGGGTCCCTGGGCCGAAATCAGTCCGTGGAGGGTGTAATTGTGCTTTAAACATAAATTTGGGCCCTGGCATATTGGATCCTGGGGCCAAAATCAGCCCAGGAAGAGAGGCTATGTGCACTTTTACCCCTAAACGTAATGCTGGGCCCCAGGGGACGAAGTCCCCAGGACTAAAATCGGCCCAGGGAGGGAGCCGCATGCTCCCTTCCACCAAAAATAACACGGGAATGGGGTCCCCTGGCCCAAAACCTGCTTGAGGAGGGGGCCCCTCGTGCCCCCTCCTCTTAATTTAAAAGAGTTTTCCTAGGGTATGGGATCCCCAGGGCCTAAAAAAGCCTGGAGAGGAGGGACACACAATTGTCCTCCCCTTTATTTGGACAGGTGGTCCAGGGATTTGGGGACTCCAGGGCCAATAACAGCTTGACGATGGGATGTGCACTGCCCCCTTGCCGTTAAAAAGTTACATATTTCTAGGTGATGGGGTCCCCAGGTCCTAAAGAAGCTCAGGGAGGGAGCCGTACAGCCCACCTACCCTTTATTTAAATTAATCCCCACGGTGTATGTGGTCCACAGGCTGATACCAGCTTAGAGAGGCTGCCTAGCTCCATCTCCTTTAGTTTTAGAAATTGCCCAGGCGTATGGAATCCACAGGGCTTAACAAGGCTCAAAACGAAGGCTGCACGGACCCTCCCCTTCAATTAAAAAAAAAAATGGCCCTGAGTGATGGGGTTGCCAGGCCCTATGGCCAGCACCTCACTGTGCACAGCCAAACACCATACACATCGTGGGGTTGGTTTTAAGGGGGGTATGAGCCGCAGGACCTGGCTGCAGGCCAAGGGCCATGTCTGGCAGGGGAATGCGTCTAGATATGGTAATTGAATATTATTTTATGTTTAAAAAAAACCTAGAAATTCACTGAAAAAAACAGAGGTTAAAGCAACGTTATAGTTATATATGATAAAAAAATCTGTTTAAAAAAACTTGAGAAATTCACTGAAAAAAAGAAATGATAAAGTAACCTTACAGTTAGGTGAATTTGTTAGTTTTGAACTAAAATAAACACAAAAATTCATCAGTTATAGTTAGCAGCACTATATATACAGTATAAGTGGGTGTGTGGATGGGAGAAATTGATTAAAAGAGACAGAAAAAAAGAAAAGGAGACAGATTTTGTTAGGCTTTGATTGATGTCTGATACACTTAGAATGAGATATTTGTGTCAAATGTAAAATAAAAAATGTATTTATTATTTTAGAAAAATATAATCATTTGTTTTTATTTAAAAAAAAGAAGGGAATATGTCCAGCTCGTCTCGAACCCCCAATGCTCAGTGTGAAGGTCTGCAACCTTCACACTCAGCTATGGGTTTTCTACTTTTTGTTAGATCTTCATGGGCTATCTGGGACTGCAAGGGAGCCCTCAAGGGCTCCCCCGTGGTCCCTATATATTTATTGATTTATTGAGGCTTCCCTCACTGTGCCAATGCTTCAGCAAGCAGCAAGCAGGGAGCTGCTTTAAGCAGCAGTATCTTGCCTGTTGAAGTTTTTCATCTCTGTCTCCTGCATGCGTGCAGGAGACCGAGATGAAAGCTCTGTGGTTTCACAGCAGGACCTGCTTTAGAGGTCGTGCTGTCAAACAGCAGAGTGTTTGCTGTGGCTTTGCTGCAGAGTTGCATCCAAGCCTCAGCAAACATCTATTTCTCAAGAGTGCACATCCCAGGACATAGCAGGAACTGGTTCATGGGGGTGGCAGTCCCCAGGGTCATCACGAGCTCCATGAAGGGGGCTGCGTGGCTCCCCTCCTACATGCCCACAGCCCCAGGGAGGTGGAGGTCCCCAGGGCTGAGTGTCCCAAAGGGAATCACTTTCTTTTTTAAAATATTTACCCTGGGGAGGTGGTGATCCCCATGACAGCAGGGGGGCAAGCAGCCCCCCTCACACTATCACTGCATTGCCCATGTGAGATAGTGGTCCCCAAGGCAAATCAAAACCTAACTATAACATCCTTGTAACCTTTGTTTTTAGTGAATTTTCTAAGGTTTTTTAAAATTCTATTTCCTAACTATAACACCCCTGTAACCTTTGTTTTTGTTCAGTGAATTTCTAGTTTTTTTTAACATTAAGTAAAATGCCCATAGCAATGCACGTTGGTGGGGAGGAGATGGACGCAGGGACAGGCCTGGCATTGTGCTGCCCCCACCCAAGCTTTCTGCTCCTTTCCCCCTCCCACTTGCCATACATTGTTTAAGTCCATACTCCCTCATCACAGCCCTGGGTGGCCATTGTTCTGCCACTGCCCTTCCTGTCTGCCCTAAACAGTTAACTTTCTACCTGTCTACCTCCTCCCTATCATGTGTTGCTGAGTCCATGACCTAGCCCTTTCCCTCCTTCACTGCCTGGTCCAATGCGCTGCCACTGCCCTCCATTTAGCCTGATGTCCCTGCCCACTCCTCCTTCCCTCCATTGCCTAATTCTAAATCCCATCATTGCCCTCCTGCTTAGCCTCTGAGTTTAGCTTGCTGCCCCTACTCTCCTTCCAGCTGCCCTCTGATGTCTGTGTGCTTGCCCCTGCTCCCTGCATTTTGCTCACCATGTTCCATGGACCTGCCATTGCCCTTCCTATCTACTCTGAGTGTTCTGTTGAGCTGCTACTGACCCTTCCCCCCTGCTTAGCATGGTCAGATGACTGCCGCATGTCTCTGCCACCTCTACCATGCGTGTCCGAGTTCCATGCACCTATCCCCTCCCTGCTGTCCCCCATGGTCCATTTTGCTGCCACTCCCTTCTGCCGTCCATGTTCTGTTCCCCCTACCTATCTTGCATAGGCTGTTGTGTAGCTACTTCCCTGCCCTCTTTTGCCCATGCCCAGCCCCTACCCATTCTTTCTGACCTCCATGGTCCTTTGTGTATGCCAGTGCCCCCTTTATCTTTACCACCATGACTGTTGTGCTGCCACTCACCCACCTGCTTGTCATGCATGGCTTTCTGTGCTGCACAGCCCCTCCCACCTGACCTGTGTGGTCAGCTTCCTACCCCTGTCCCCTCCCGCCTTCCCTCTGTTGCCTGTGTCTATGCCATATTAGTCTCACTGTTGCCTTCCATGGTGTGTTGTTCCTCCAGTGCCCATCCTGCCTTCCCTCCATAGTCAGTTTGCTGCTCCAGCCCTGCCCCGTTTTCCCCTGCCCTCTGTTTTCCATGTGAATTCCCTTATTCCCTCCTTCCTGCCTTGTCTGGCATGTTGTGGTGCCCATGCCCCCTCCCTCCTGCCCTTGATGGTCTGTTATGATGCAACTGTCCCTCCTGCCTGCCCGGTATGGTCAGCTTGCTGACCTTGCCTCTTTCCTCTCTGCTCTCTGTTGTCCATGTGCAGGTCCCTATCCCCTCCCTATTGCTTTCCATGGTCCGTTGTACTGCACTGCCATTCCGCTTGCCCTGTATGGTGTATTGTGCTGCTGCAACCCCTAATGCCAGAGCTATAAGGTCAGTTTGGTGGCCCTGCCCATCTCTCTCCTGCCCTCTATCATCCAAGTCCATGTCCGTAGCTCCTGTCCTCAGTGATCCAATGTACTATACTTGCCACCATTTTGAACTTGGTAAGAGGGAGATTTTGCAAAATTGAAGCTGGGGAATTGAATTTTCTTACTGAATTACATAGAAAAAGAGGAGATTTTAGTCAGGCGACAGGCGAAATAAAGCCCTTTTAGGCTTAAAACATCAGTAGTCTCCTGCCTGAATCAAGATTTTTGGCATGTATGGTTGTACTACCACTGCCTCTTCCTTCTGCCCTCAATGGTAAGTTACATTGCCACAGTCTCTCTTGGCTGTCCAGCATGGTTGGTTTGTTCCCCCTTTCCCCTGGCCTCCATGTTCCATTGTGCAGTCACTGCCACTCCAGCCTGCCCAGAGTGGTCAACTTGTTGCCTTTGACCATCCTCCCTGACCTAAATTATCCGAGGTCGTGCTCCTGACATCTACCTCCCCACAGTATTCTAATGAATATATTGCTGACATGCTATATTTATTACAGAAGTATGGCACGCCTGACGTCATCTTGATGTAATAAAAACTGTAATACCTAAAGCTTTTCCTCTAGAAATTATTAAAATGAGAGGGTCATGTTCCCATGGAAATTATCGTTAGTGGTCTTAAAAACTAAAATGTGGACATATTTTCTGATTTCTCAAATAGCAACAACCCACTTTTAAATCACTAGCTATCTTGATTTTTGTTATCTATTTGATCACTTAATTATATGTTGATAAAGGGGAGAGAATGTGGCATTACTGAGAGAGCTGCAGACTTTGCAACCGGTGAACCCAGATCGAGTTTCAGCATCAGCTCGACATCCTATGATTCTAGGCAAATCACTTAATCACTTAATCTCCCCATGCCTAAAGCCCAAAAGGAATGTGTTCTTATGTAATGTAACTGCTGTGTTTTGCACACTTCTTTCATTGGGCCATACTTGTGCTACATTTGGGTAATGTTTGTGCTACATTTGGGCTAATTTTTTCCTCTTCTGACCATCTTGGGAGATTTCTTTGTTATGAAGCTCCCTATTCTATGTCAAGGGCGGAGGTTTCAGATATTGCTTCTCCTTCTTTGCTGTTTATTAACGTACAAAAGACAGCAGCCAATAAAATTAGACATTTCAAAAAGCTACATTACCCATCACATATATATATGACATCATATTATCAGTACCAATCACAGTACATCATTTAATTTATAATTCAGCGGAACCATAAATCTTCCTCTTTCTTTGCTGCTTCAGATGGGTACCTTATTCTTATCCTTTACGTATCTGCTTATATTTAGTGTTTGTATGTAATGCCCGCAAACAAATCAGCTATCGTATTGTTTCAATAGCACGTAAATGTACCCAGCGCATGCGATTTTCTTTCAAATGCGCCACCGTCTTGAGTGATTGAACAGCCCGATTCTCTGCCGCTCGCGGTCTCACGCTTCACTTGGGCAGTGGGTGACAGGCCACAAACTGTTTTTTGCACCCAGCAGAGGTGCAAGGAGGCAGAGGAACAGAGCGCATTGCGCGAGGACCTTAGTCCTCTTTCTGGCTCACTGCCCACACGTGCTCTTCACGTTCCAGTTTCCAGTTTGAATTTGGACTGCAAGCCCACGCCTCATGCAAGTTTAGAGTCAGCTCCAGCAGTGCCTCAGGTGGTAGAGCACAGCGTTCCCCTCAGGCTCGCGTGCCTGGGCTGCAATAAGGCTACCACACGTTTTATTCCTGAGGGGGAGACAGATTTAAAGTAAGGGAACTTCTTTTCAATATATAAGAAATGGATAGTGTTTCCTTATAAGGCTTGAAAGTTCTGTGGACCCCACCCCCATCATAGTCACTTCACAAGGCCTTCTTGTCTCCTCTTTGTCAGTACACAGGCCTGTGACTTTTCCTTTCTCTAAAAAAAAACCATGTCAGACGGACAGAACCCAGGCAATGCCACATATTACCAGAAGCAGGAAAACCTACTCCTTGCTAAGGACATTGTGCATGCCCTGGACGCCACAGTGTGCAATCAGTTAATAGGGCCCTTGCACTAGCGCACCAACAAATTGCCAGGCAACTGAAGAGGTATGCCCTGACAGTCCGTCCTTATGGTCAACGAAACCCCATGCCTCTCACTTCCTGCAAAGATGATCATTCCCCTCCTGCCTCAGAATTGCCCATGCAGCCCCCATGGCCGGTCTGTCCCAGACCACATCTTTGGACCACCAATACTCAGCGCAACCCTCCACCAGCGCACAAGCTCTCTCTTCCCCTCCTCCAGATCACGTCTCTGGTGACTCACACTCCTCCCAGTCCGATTCAGACGACAACTCCTTGCATCCCTAGAAACGAGGACACTCACCTCTGATGACCAACAGACAAGCACCCCTTAAGCTGAAGGTCTAGATCCCGCATCTGCTCTCAGCTTTGATCCAGATGCTATTATTCAGCCCCGGTCATCTGACTGGACTCCCGTGCTCCCAGTTGTGGACTATGCCCAATCAAGACTGAGAAAGGTCTTAGACAAGGACGTCAGGAATCGCCTATGCTCTGAATGCCCCTGCCCTGATATTCCTGGGAAAGTAGCCCTGACTCCCAAACTGGACCCTAATCTAGCGACATTTATCAAACGCTCCTCCAAAGACCCTAAAAAGGGTATAGATAGATCATGGAAGTCATGCCAGGACAAAGTCTTAGACCTTGCAGGCCCCTTGTGCAAAATGTTGAACCTGGTAGTAGCCACACAAGAATCTGGCTCCCTGATAGATCCTAATACCCTACCTGGGTGGGCACAACACACATTGTGCATCCTGGGCAATGCGAATAGCGCTATCTCCATGGAAAGGAGACAATCGTTTTACTGCGCATCGATCCCAAATTAGCGGATCTAGCCAATGCTGAGTCAAGTCCCCTGGCTAATGGCCTCCACAACACATTTTTGCCAGAGGTGGCAGAAATAGATGACATCTGTCCGGCTGCTCCACCGCACACAGCTGTCATCTAGGTTACACTGCCTCAGGCAGAAATACATGTCTCAGGCCCGAGAAACCTTCTATCCCGCCAGAGCATGAGCTAGACGTGCCCGTTTCAACCGAGGTGGCTTCTGGGACAACTGCAACTCTGGCTCCAACTCCCAAGGTAAGCTTGATCTCACCTTTGGCAGTAAAAGTGGGAGGACAGAACCAGGGGCCAGATGTATCAAACGAATTTGCATTCGCAAACGGTGCAAATCGCTAAATTTAGCCGTTTGCGAATGCAAAAACGTGGTCTGCGAATGCCTTTCACGCATCGCAGACCACGTTTTTGCATTCGCAAACGGACAAATTAAGGAATCGCAAAAATATCTATTTTTAGCGCTGCGACCTGGTTTTGCGAGTCACATTTTGTGTCTCGCAATTTGTGACATGAAATACCGAATCGCAATTAGCGATTCGTTATTTTAAGTCGGAAATTGCAAGACGCAAATTGCGACTCGCAAAACCAAGTCGCAATTCAATGCATCAAAAAATTGCAAGTCGTGATTTTTCACAAAATGGCCTTTTGCACATACAAAATACCACTAAGTGAAACCAGGTGGTAACCAGGTGCAACCTATATAAAGAGGCCCAGAATGCCTCAGGCTCTTTTCCACAATGACTGCACTCTACGTCATGGTGAGGAGAATGAGGATCTTGGCAGGTTTGAGGAGAGGGAGGAGGAGACAGGAGCGCATTTTCAGAGTGCGCATTACCCTTTTTGACCAGACTGAGGAGGAGATATATGAGAAGTACAGGTTGAGCTCAACTACAACCCATACTGCGGCGCACAACACATAGGACTAATAGCATACCCACCCATGTGCAGGTATTATACTCCCTCCACCTTCTCGCCTCAGGGAGCTATCAAGGGGTCATAGCAGCAGCTGGAGGAGTATCACAGAGTGCCCTCTCTAGATTTTTCAATGCATTTATCAACGCCATGCTGAGTAGGATACACCAGGATACACCAGGATACACCAGTACATCAGTTTCCCCCACACCTCACAGAAAATACAGCAGACAAAAATAGATTTCCACCAGATAGCACAGTTCCCCCACGTCCTAGGTGCCATAGATGGGACACATGTTGCAATCTGTCCACCATCTGCCACAGAGTATGTGTACCGCAACCGTAAATACCAACATTCAATGAATATACATGTGATATGCAATGCCTCCTACATCATAACTGATCTTGTGGCCAGGTACCCAGGGAGCACACATGATTCATCCATCTTTCGCCACAGCGGGATTCACACAAGACTGCTAGTTGGGTAGTTTGGTGAAGGATATCTACTAGGTGTTGTCCCTCTGTACACTGGCGCATTGATGCCGTTGTGACGTCAGATGGCTCACTTACTCATTATACCCTTTTTTCCTTCCAGGAGACAGTGCCTACGCAGTGCGCACCTACATGATGACACCCTACCTCAATCTTACAACACCAGCAGAACGGAGATACAATGCAGCACACAGGGCAACCCGCAATGTGGTGGAGCGCACCTTTGGGCTGCTGAAGAGTCACTTCCGGTGCATCCACAAAAGTGGAGGTGCACTACAGTACAGCCCGGAGATGACATTAGAATAGTGGCCACATGTGCGATCTTGCACAATATAGCTACCACCAGGGGCATACCTGTGGAAATATCTGATTCAGACTCTGATGAGGATGATGATCCCATACCCCTCCTACAGCCAGCAGACAGGACCAGTGCAGCAAATGGCAGGCAAAGGCGTGCTGACATCACGCACAACCTTTTCAGATGTAAGTAATGACAACACAACTTCACTGACATGTGTACTGGTAGTTAGAATATTTATTACCTTAACGTCGAGTAACATAAGTTTCACTAGCAGAAAAAATAAAATAATATGTGTCTTAAAAATAAGCAGATAACAGTATCTCACTATTGAATCATAGTTTACTGCATCACACAATAAGCAAACAGTTCCCTGTGGCCATTACAGTCACTTTCTAAGGCAATGCAAGCCACTCGAGTGCGCAGTGGCCTCACTGGGACCTCTGTTATCGGCCTCAGGGGCAGTGCTGTGCCTGGCACTGCGATGCCTAGCATCAGTGGTGGGCACTGCTATGATGCGTCCTCAGTCTCCCCTAGTCCCAGTTCACTGGGTGTCGCGGAGCGGTTACCCAGCATATTGTCCAGCACATTAGTGATCTGAACCAGTCCCTGTGCCACATTCCTACTGCTGTGTGCGGCCTCCACCTGTGCGGCCACAGCACACCGCGATATGAGGGCTGTTGAACTAGCAAGGCGATTGACCGAGCGACAGAAGCCACCAAACATGCCCATAAAATGCCTCTCCTGCCTGCGGTGGCTGACTCTGTCGTGCCACAGCTCTCTGCACAGTTCCCTCACTGCAATTGTCAGCTCCTTGGTGTTCTCAGAAGCTTGGATCTGTCCCTCTTGCAGTTTTGTGATGTTGGGATTAAGGCACTCCAACTACCGATGCAGCCCCCCCCCCCCCCATGTTGGCATTGTGTGCCTGCATCTGCCTTTGTATTGCTGATATTTTCCTGTTTTGTAGGCGCTGCAGTTTCAACATAGCGGATTCCAGGCCACCGAAGATTGATGGCCCCTCTCCTGCTTCCATGTGCTGTGCGCCTGCATACTGAGGCCTCCTGCGGGGTGTTGAGCTACGCTGGGGCTGGGACTCCTGCATAACAGTGGATCTGGATCTGGGGAAGGTGTGTGGCCGTCATCCCGCATGTCGTCAGAGTCCTGGCTTAATTCGGGTAGTGGTACAGTCCTAGCCCTGATTCTGATAGGCGCAATATTATGTGACTCACTGGTGTTTGAGTCTGATGCAGGGTGGGTTTCAGTATCCCCCACAACGGCACTTGCAGATGCTGCTGGGCCTGGGCCACCTGCAACGACAATGTGCAGCATGTCAGTTATGTATGTATCACCAAAGGTTACACAATGGTAATAAATGTACTGTTACATCATATCACTATGTAGTGGGTGTTGTGTTCTTCTGGGTTTCGTTCTGCTTCATTACATTCTATGTGCTACTTTCAGCTCTGGGTTGTGGACTACCTCTCCCATAAGGCATTGTTGTGCCGCTTCTAAGATGTGGAATGGACTACTTCCCACAATGCTTTGCACTACTTGCTAATTCCTAAGGGGCATTTGTACATACACATATGGGGTTACATTTCAATATTGCACTTACCTTTACTGGTGCTTGGTGTGCCGGATGTGTCGATGTCACTGACCCCACTGACAGCTTCTGGGAGGAGTGTCGACTCCACCAGGTCTTCCATCGGGGTGGAGGGTGTCTCGGTGGATGGTCCGCCTCCTGTGCTCCTTGCCCCCTATAGTCGTCTTGCCACCCTCTTCTTGGCACGGGAACGCAGGTCGTACCACCTCTTTTTGATCTCCTCCACTGAGCACTGCGCAACTCCCACAGAGCAGATGTTTGTTTGAATGTCCGCCCAGAGTCTGCGCTTCTCACTCTCAGGGACCTGGAGTGAGCTCTTTCCAAACAGACGGTCATGGCTCCTCACCACCTCCTCAGTGAGCACCTCCAGTTCCTGCTCACTAAACTTGAGTTTCCTTTTCCTCTCTCCCTTCTCCTTTCCCCGTGCAGAGGTGTCCATGGTGATGTGCAGTCCTGCCTTGTTCACAGACTTGCTCCCTGTGGCTGGGCTCTGTCTCTCTCAGTGCTCCTTTGGGTGTGGCACCTGCAAACTGCCTGGGATGACTCACTTCCTGCTTGTGATGTCACCAGGCTCTGCCAGGTGTGCATTCTCGCAATTTGAGATTTTCAAATACCGAATCGCAAATTGCGTTCTTGCAAATTGCGATTCGGTAATTGTGACTCGCAAACCACAAATAGCGATTTTTAAGAAATCGCTAATTCCGAATCGCAAATATGTTACATAGCATATTGCGACTCGGAAATAGCAATTTCTTAAAAATCGCTATTTGCGATTTGCAGAGGGCTATCTAGATACATCTGACCCCATATTCTTACTATACAATTGGTCATTGTTAACATCAGATGAATGGGCACTGGAGACGGTGGCAGGTTTTCACCTAGAGTTTTTTGTGAACCCCCAACATACAAACCTACCAAACCAATCCATTTTTCCCTACTAGATTGTCCTTTATTCAACAAGAGATACACCAGTTGTTGACCAAAGACACATTTTCCCTGTGTCAGGCAGACCCCTCAGGGTTTTGAAGCAATATATTTGTGGTAAATAAGAAAGGAGAGGGATCATGCATAGTAATCAACTTGAAATAATTCAACAGTTGGATCCTTTTTTCGTCACTTCAAGATGGAAGGGATCTATCTTCTCAAATACATTCTCAGGGAAGGAGATTGGATGTTTCGCTTAGACCTGAAGGATGCCTATCTCTCTATCCCGATATTTTTCCCTCACAGGAAGTGCCTACAATTCAGATGGGACAATCAATGGGTCCACTTCAAGGTGCTCCCCTTCGGACTCTCTTCCGTCCCTTGGTACTTCACCAAGATTATGTGTCCAGTGACAGAGAAGCCCCGTTCCAGAGGGGTTCGAATGATCATCTACTGAGACTACATACTGCTCATGGCCCAAGAGATCCAGTCATTCACACAACATTTAGAATGGACCATTCATTTACTTCAGGATCTGGGCTTTCTGATCAATGCAAAGAAATCTAATGTGCCCCCTTCGCATTAGATGGAGTTTCTGGGACCCTGGATCGACTCTTCTACTTCTCTTTTAACTTTTCCTGCCCTGAAGTTACACTCAATTCAGAAGGAGATCAGATCCATTCTCTGCAAAGACAAGATTTCCCTCAGGTTAGTAGGCTTGTTAGCATTTTCCAGTGCCTCTACACTACAGGGCGCTCCAACGCCTAAAGATCCATCACCCCCAGAAAGGCCTGACATATGCAGAACTTATAGACCTCACTCCAGAGACTCGCAGCAAGCTTCAACGGTGGCTAGACCACATGTCAGCGTGGAACGGCAGCGCCATCTTCGACTCTCAACCGGATGTCATTCTAGAATCAGACACAAACAAGTGGGGTTGGGGAGCCATGTGGGGCACCATGTCTAGAGGAGGCAGCTGGTCTTGTGACGAATCTCATCCTCACATAAACTGCTGGGAGCTGCTTGCAGGATTCTTCGTGACAAAGACACTAGTCCACGCTCCAACTGTTGCATTCTACGTTGCATGGATAGCATTTGTGCAGTCTGTTATGTCAACAAACTAGGTGGAACAAGATCACAAGTTCTAGCAGAGGTTTCAAAGACCTTCTAGCAATACTGCCTCCAGAATCAAATTGCAGTAACAGCAGAATACTTCTCGGGCCAACTCAGCACAATAGCAGACTGGAACTCCAGATATCTCAGAGATCCCAGAGAATGGAGGCTTCATCAATCAGTATTCCAGGCCCTACAAATGAGATGGGGCCAATGTCACATAGACCTATTCACATACCGTCTCTCACATCAACTACACTGTTTCTTTTCTTTTTCTATGGCCGCAGATGCCTTTTTTACAACAATGGACAGGACCTGTTCTGTACGCCTTTCCCCCATTCATGATGATACAGAGAATAGCAACTCAAACTCTGCAACAGAAAGCAGAACTGATCTGATCACTCCACTATGGAGAGCTCATCCTTGGTTTCCAGTTCTCCTGGAAATGTCCAAAGATCCTCTGGTTCAGATCCCTTCAATCCCAGAGCTCTTGTTAGATCCTTCTCAGTCAGACAAACTACAGCTCATGGCCAGGCACATTTCCGGCAATGTTGGTCCCTGGCGGACCTTTCAGAGCAATCTATCTATTTGATATCCGCCTCCTGGTCAGATTACACTCATAAACGCTATGCCTCGGCCTGGCGCAGATGGTTGGGTAGGTACAATACACGGGGTCTGGATCCCTTGGGGACACCCATTACTTCTGTAATCAATTTCTTGGCAGAGATGGCATTTGAAGGCTTAAGCTACTTTTTGGTCAATAATTACCGATCAGCCATCTCAGCGGGACACATTTCCATTGATGGGAAACCAGTGGGGGAACACACTTTGGTAAGTAGGGTGATGAGAGGTATCAGATTGGCTAATCCTCCCCAACCAAAGTATGCACATTTATGGGATGTTAACATCATCCTACATTTCCTACGATGCTGGCCCTGGAACTCCGATTTATCTAGGAAGCACTATCAGCCAAACTATTCATATTACTCTGCCTGATATCATGTAGAAGGGTTTCAGACGTTAAAGCTCTAGATATTTCAGGCCGCGTCTACTCCCTGGATGGGGTTACTTTTTCCGTCTCTCGAAGAACTAAAACACTTTCCAGGCAAGTAACTTATCCTAGTTATCTGGAAGAACCTAAGTTAGGCATTGTACAATGCCTAAGGGAATATGAAGACCGAACCAGAGAGTATCACCAGTCAACTCCTGATTTCTCTCCAGAAACTTTTTCTTCCAGGATCTTCGGCTACTGTAGCCCACTGGGTGAGACGGATTCTAGCTGAATCAGGAATTGATATTCAATATTTGGAGCTCACTCCGTACTAGGGCCCATATTTATACTTTTTGACGCTAAACTGCGCTAACGCAGTTTAGCGTAAAAAAATTTAGCGCCGTCTAACGCCATTCTGAAGCGCCATGCGGGCGCCGTATTTATGGAATGGCGTTAGCCGGCGCAAGCAGACCGGCGCTGCCTGGTGTGCGTGGAAAAAAACCACGTAGACCAGGCAGCGCCGGCGTTGGGAAAAAATGACGTTAGGGCGTCTTAAAATGGGGCAAGTCAGGTTGAGGCAAAAAAATCGCCTCAACCCGATTTGCGCCATTTTTTTACGACGCCCAGACGCCATTTCATGACTCCTGTCTTAGTAAAGACAGGAGTCATGCCCCCTTGCCCAATGGCCATGCCCAGGGGACTTGTGTCCCCTGGGCATGGTCATTGGGCATAGTGGCATGTAGGGGGGCACAAATAAGGCCCCCCTATGCCACCCAAAAAAAATAAAAAAATATAAAAAATTATACTTACCTGAACTTACCTGAATGTCCCTGGGGTGGGTCCCTCCATCCTTGGGTGTCCTCCTGGGGTGGGCAGGGGTGGCAGGGGGTGTCCCTGGGGGCAGGGGAGGGCACCTGTGGGCTCATTTTGAGCCCACAGGCCCCTTAACGCCTACCCTGACCCAGGCGTTAAATAGTGGCGCAAATGCGGGGTTTTTTGACCCGCCACCTCCCGGGCGTGATTTTTGCCCGGGAGTATAAATACGACGCATTTGCGTCGCCATCATTTTTTTAGACGGGAACGCCTTCCTTGCATCTCATTAACGCAAGGAAGGCGTTCACGCCAAAAAATGACGCTATTTGCCCACACTTTGGCGCTAGACGCGTCTAACGCCAAAGTATGAATATGGCGTTAGTTTTGCGCTGAATTTGCGTCGAAAAAAACGACGCTAATTCGGCGCAAACGGATTATAAATACGGGCCTAGGTACCATGGCCTCAAAAACGTTTTCTTTAGGGTCCCAATTACCAGAAATATTGAGAGCAGCAGATTGGTCCACCGACTCTACATTTAAAACTTTTTACTATAAACCGATCTTAGATGCAGCTTCCATTGTGTTACAACAGCTTTGAACAAACATATTCTGAAGCCTCTGGTCCTGCCATAGAATAAAAAAAAATTCTAGCTTATGCGCCAATAATTTTCAATTCTATTGAGGACACGGAGGCGAGGATTATCCCACCCAATCATTATAACCATTCCCTCCCTGAAAATGTTCATTCATGAAGTAAATCATCATTGATATGGTATGATATATGAACGGACATATTTTCAATAATGTGTTTATGAATAGTACAACATACTTTTTTGAGTTATGAATATTGTCATTGATAAGTGCTTGACTCCCATTTAATGAGTGCTGTATAACTTAAGCTGTCTATGACAGAATGTTATAACAATGTTTTTCTGTTTTCCCAGTTTCTGATCAGAAGACCGGGTGACTGAGAAGAAATGGACTTTGCTACTCACTTCGGGCCTGTTAGCCTGTCAGTTCTATTGGTCAATGTTGATTCCACATTGGGAACTGGTCCAATAAGTTTTTGTAAAGACATTTTTCTTTCTGGATTTTAAGACTTATTATCCTCGGAGCAAAGAAAGAGGAAGATTTATGGTCCCTCAAAGGTATATATTACATGATGTACTGTGATTGGTACTGGTACTATGATTTTGTGTATATATATATATCTTATCGGTAATGTAGTTTTTTGAAAAGTCTAATTTTATTGGCTGCTGGTTTTGTACGTTAACAAACAGCAAAGAAGGAGAAGCATAATCCTCTTCTCCATGTCCTTATTAATATTGAAATTTCTTGGGGCATAAGCTAGAACTTTTTTTAATCTCCTCATTTACTGCAGTAAGCTCAGTAGAAAATGCTTTCAATTTTCCACATAGATCCCATCAAGATGGCAGCCAGACGGGCCACACTTTTGGCATAAATTTAGAATGTGCATTATTCAGTCTACATGTCAGAATGTTTTCATGAAATAGAAGAGGGAAATGTTTGAGAACTCACTTAAAACATGTCCTAATATTTCTTTCTATAGCACTAATTAGAATTTCTATCCTCTTTGGGAAAATCATGAGCAAACTGTTTTCTCTCAACATGATTCATGAAATCCCAGCAGAAGGCTTTTTCACATGGCAGAATCCCCTTATCAACAAATGATTCATATTGTAGCTAAAATCTGTTCTCATCTTTATATGTTCTCCTTTTTGTGACCCTCAAGGCCTGCCATTCACTACAATGCATTTCGATGGGGTTATATCATGTATATTGCTCCTTGGTCACTGGTGAAAGTGCTAGCACCAAATCAGATCTAACCATGAGATCTGTGGTTAGGCGCAACCCAGGTATAAAAATCTACACATTTGGATTTCCTTTGCTATCTCGAAAACAAATGAACGGATTTACAATAATTAACAAAAAGCATACTTTCTGGACCAAGAGCTACCTATCTGCTAAAGTTAATTTAATTTCGTCCAGCGGTTCGGGCTGTACTCTTGGAAAATCCCTACAGGAATTAAAATGGGAAATGCACTTTATTGAATCCCCATTTTCTCCCCCCTTCTTATCCGCGCTGGAAGGATCAACCTGAAACTTTCCATGTACAACAAGACTCTGGGGGCACACTAAACAAAAAAAATCATAAAGATTCATCAAACGTCGCCAAAGACATAACCAAGTCGAAAAATACTTTTTCTATGGAAACTAGGTCTTAACTATAGCTACATACTGGCAACCATCAGTAGGTAAAACATAATTATATATTTTGCCTACTGGCGATTGCCAGTAGCAGTAATAGTTAGGACCTAGATGTGGGTACCTTGCTTACTATGCCACTGGATTCAAGCTAGCCTGGCTGATGAGGGTGATACACCGAAACCGGTCCAAGGATGCTTGTTTCCTGGGACAGAGAGGGCCTGGCTTGGCAGTTCAGGCTGGACTGTTCCCATGTGGAGCAGTATCAAGACGTATTTGCATATAGCTTGGTCCAAACTTGTGTGGCATGGTGAGCAAAATAACAATGGATTAATCCCAGATCTGTGACTCGAAGTGACTGTTTGAAAAGTTTCAACACTCTCTCCATCATTTTTTTGTGTGGTATTGCTATGATGGAAAACAGTCCGGCATGAAGACATTCACCGTGGAGGCAGGGCCGACCAATGGGTTTGATAGCTGCCTGATTCATTCACAAATTTCTTCTCACAATAGCACACAAGAGTCTGGCCACTCCAAGGTTGTAGCAGTATCAAATCAATTTATTGCAGAAAAACAACAGTGCACAGAGCAATGATGTGTTTCAACCATCCTAGGGCCTCATTGCGAGGCTGGCGGTCTTAAAACCGACAGGGTTCTGCTGGAATCAGTGATCCCGATGGGTTGACGACAGGTGGAGATTGTAATCAGCCAGGGCAGCGCTGGATGCAGGGCTGCCCTGCAGATTACAATTTCATTATTCACCAGACTTTTCATGGCGGTTTCATTGCCATGAAAAGACTGGCGGAGAACAGGGTGCAGAGATAAAATACCATCCACACCAACCTGAGATGAATAAAAGCAACCTCTAGCACACGTTTTGCTCTAGTTAAAGCTCATCACATAGGTACAGCTTTGTCCAAGTGTGCACCCAATATAAGTCAAGACAATACTCTTTCAGGCTTAGTGTGCCGAATACATTATGCAAAACAGAAAGCAAGGAACTCTGGGTAGTACCCACATTTATTTTGGTGCAGCTCCTTTACATGGGCACCCACCAACACCCATAAATTGCTTTTACAGACGTGCTTGGGTTTAGACATGATGAGGCTACATTTTAGCGATACCTTGACAGTTGGAATGCTGTATGTTTACTTTTCTAATAACCTTAGCATTGTTTGATGAACTGCACAAAATTTGTTAAAATCTTATCATGTTTACATTAATCTTTGTCTTTTTAAATGTGTGTACATTTGTCAAGAGTGGGCACTTTTAAAAGGGCGGTGTCAAAATATGTTTAGTTGACAGTAACACTAATAATAAGAAAGGGTGTAAAAACATGTTCAGATGATAATAATTACTGCATCATTTGATAAATTCACATGATATATAAGATACTGTTAACCTGTTTACTCTTCTGTGGGTAGCACATGCTAGTAAGATATAACAGGCAAATGTATTGAACAGAGATTATATATATCCACTGCTATCACAATAGAATATATTTTCTGTAAGCAGTTGCCTCAGCTGGCAATGTGAATTAAAAACATGCCAGACTGCTTTTCATGAAATAGGTGGTAATGCTGCAGGGATTTTAGAATCTGAGTTGTGAAGACTGGCTCCTGACCTTTGATTGAAAAATGTAGATTTGAAATCAATCTACATATACTTGGTTCTGACCTAGCTCAGAAAAAAGATTTAGCATAGGGGAAGCCATTGTTTGCCTGCAAATCTTATACACCTACCTGGTGCATATGGACACTGGGAAATGCGGAAGTTCATGTTTTACTGCGAGGTGTTCTCATGGCCTTCTACTCCTATATTGTGTATGATTCTACTCCTTAGGTATAGACATGCAGATTATATTGTCTAATGGTTCTGCTTCATTGCCTCCTACCAAATGAGTGACACTTCATATAAGATACATGATCAGTCCTCTGACCACTTCTCTGATCACTGCATCTGTAAGCACATGGGCATGAGGGCTCATACTTTGCTAACTACATACCCTCAGATTATCAATGAAACACAGACACAGACACAGACACAGACACACACACAGACACACACACATACACACACACACACACACACACACACACACACACACACACACTATAGATATGTATGTATATAAATATGCCACTAGGTAGTTTTACTTAGGAATCTTCACTAAATTTTCCAGAAGAAGTGCCCCAGTGATTTTAGTTGTACATGTAAAGTTTCAGTGTGATTCCGCAAGTGGGTGCTGAGAAAAAAGGGGGGGGGGGTCAAAAAAGTTGTGTTTCTCATGTTGATTCTGATAGGACCTTTAGACACCACTACAGCCCGATCAGCTGGACGGAATCATACACAATTAGGCAGAAAGCTAGCTTTCGGTATGCAGAGTGCGCAAATCTGTTCAGTAGTTTGGGAGATATTAAGGGTAAAAAACATTTAGATATCTATGACAGCGATGACTTTGCAAATAATGACAAGCTTGTGCAGGTCTGAATGTCGGCCAACACTTCAAACCAGGAAGTGTTGCCAGCCATCTTGGGACTCGGCTTCAGCCCAGTCCCGGAAAACATCTCACCTCCCATAGCAATATATTAAGATTTGTGCGATAGCCCATAAAGGGCAAGACAAAATATACAATAAAAAAAAAAACATGGCTGTGGCCTAATGGTGAAGGTCACAAACCTTCACACTAAGAGTTAAGAGTTCGACTCCTGGTGTATCCTTAGTCATTTCCCTCCTTTAATTTATCTTCAACTGCAAATGTTTAAGGCTCATACTGAAAGGTGATCTTACTGTTTTTAATTGACAAATACATTTTTCTTTTCAATTTGTGCAGAAATAGCTCATTCTAAGTATATCATCCATCAAAGCCTAAAAATTCTCTATCTCCCTCCCACTCTATTTCTCTATCTTTTAATCTCTTTCTCCCATTCACACACTCACTCAGACCCTTACACACCCACTCACAGACCTACTCAGAAACTCACGCACCTACTCACAGACCCACTCAGAACCTCATGCTGCCACTCACAGCCCCAAGCAGACCCTCACGCACCCTCTCCCACACCTACTCAGACACTCATGCACCCATTCACAGCCACACTCAGACCCTCACTCACCCATGAAAATTACTATACATTAAAAAAACATAGAAATTCACTGAAAAAAAAACAAAATGTTACAAGGACATTATTGTTAGGAAATAGAATTTTAAAAAAATTATAGAAATTAATTGCTAGAGGGACAGTAAAGTTAGGAAACTGGCAGCCGTTTAGCTCTCAGCACAAGATCGGGAGGGTTCACTGACCCTTCACTTCCCTATTTATGCAAATTTGGATTTTATTTAATTTCTCAAAAACTACTAAACAGGTTAAAACCAAAAGATACAATAAGGGCACTTTCAGAACAAAGAGTCACCTTTCTGCCAAATTTGGTGCAATTCCGTCCAGTGGTTCGGGTGATATTGTTGTTCAAAATCCCTGTGGAAAAATGAATGGGGAAAAAGTGTTTTGGAGTGGAAACCCCCCGTTTTTTCTCGGCCCCCGCTTGACAGATCACCCGAAACTTTCCAGTCAGCAGCTGAAGTTGGCGTCATTTTGGGGGGGAAATTTAGGGAAGAGTAATCCAACTGCACTAAAGTTATTAGCAAAATAAAAAACACTTTTTCTATAGAAACAAGGTCCTAACAATAACCATATATATATATATATATATATATATATATTTATATATATATATATATATATATATATATATATATATATATATATATATATATATATATATATGCAAAAAAGAATAGAGAACTCTGGGTAGCTCCCAAGTTTAGGTGGAGAGCAGCTCTAGTAAGGAGAACCCCGCAACACCAACAACATTCTAGATTTGCTCACCTCAAATGTCTGTATATCTAGCAAAGTTTTTAAGCATAGGATCAGCACAATGCTATCCACGCCGAGCTAGATAGTGATAAAGTATTTTTCCATATATATAACAAAGTCTTTAAGCATAGGTTTGACACAGTGTCAACCTTGCCGAGCTATAAAATGACAAAAGCCATTTATCACTCCAGGCACAATATTACAGATTTGGACAGATTAAATACCATCTAAAACAACCTGGAATGAGAAAAGCAACCCCTGACACATGTTTTGCTCTCATTAGAGTTCATCAGAGAGATTTAGCTTTGTCCAGACACAAGGGAGCACCCACTATAAGTCAAAACAAATCCCTTTCAGGGTTAGGGTGACACATAAATTATGCAAAAAAGAATAGAAAACTCTGGGTAGTTCCCAAGTTTAGGTGGAGAGCAGCTCTGGTAAGGAGCACCCTGCAACACCAGCAACACTCTAGATTTGCTCACCTCAAATGTCTGTTTATCTAGCAAAGTTTTTAGGCATAGGATCAGCAGAGTGCTATCCACATCGAGCTAGATAGTGACAAAGGCCCATATTTATACTTTTTGACGCAAACCAGTACCGGCGCTGGTTTGCGTCAAAATATTTACTGCCGGCTAACGCCATTCCTATGCGCCAGGTGGGTGCCTTAATTAAGGATTGACGTTTGCCGGCGCAGCAGGCTGGTCAGAGTAAAAAGAAATTACGCAAACCAGGCAGCGCCGGCATAGGGGAAAATGGGGGTTGTGCGTCAAAAAATGGTGCAAGTCAGGTTTGAGTAAAAAATCATGGCTCAAAACGGACTTGCGCCATTTTTTTAAGCACAACCCCCATTGAAATGACTCCTGTCTTAGCAAAGACAGGAGTCATGCCCCCTTGCCCAATGGCCATGCACAGGGGACTCCTGTCCCCTGGGCATGGCCATTGGGCACAGTGGCATGTAGGGGCGCCCAAGTTAGGCCCCCCTATGCCACTTTAAAAAAAATAAAAAATGATACTTACCCCAACTTACCTGTACCTACCTGGGATGGGTCCCCCATCCATGGGTGTCCTCCAGGGGTGGGCAAGGGTGGCAGGGGGTGTCCCTGGGGTCAGGGAAGGGCACCTCTGTACTGCTTCCATGGTCAGAGACTATGGAAGTGGGCCCACATGTCCCTTAGCGCCTGCCCTCACCCAGGTGTTAAAAAACAGTGCACATCAGGCTGTGCGCCGTTTTCTAAGGCCCGCCCCCTCCTGTGCATCAAAATTACGCAGGAGTATAACTAAGGCGCACAGGCCTTAAAGTCATTTTTTGGATGAGAATGCCTACCTTGCATTTCATTAACGCAAGGCAATTTCCTGCATCCACAAAATGATGCACACGGAGGGATTTTGACATTCACAGGGTCAGACATCATAGTATAAATATGGGGAAAGGTTTGCGCTGAATGTGTGTCAACATTTTTTACGCACAGTCAGCGCAAACAGAGTATAAATATGCCCTAAAGTCTTTTGCCATTTGTACAGCAAACTCTTTAAACATAGGTTTGATACAGTGTCAATCATGCCCAGCTGTAAAATGACAAAAGCCATTTACCACTGGAGACACAGTATTACAGCTTTGATCTGGTAAAATATCATCTAAACCAATCTGGAATGAGTATAAGCAACCCCTGACAAATGTTTCATTCTCAGTAAAGCTCATCAGAGAAGTTTAGCTTTGTCCAGACACAAGGGAGCACCCAGTATAAGTCAAAACAAATCCCTTTCAGGGTTAGAGTGACGCATAAATTATGCAAAAAAAAGAATAGAGAACTCTGGGTAGTTCCCAAGTTTAGGTGGAGAGCAGCTCTAGTAAGGAGCACCCTGCAACACCAGCGACACTCTAGATTTGCTCACCTCAAATGTCTGTCAGTCTAGCAAAGTTTTTAAGCAGAGGATCAGCACAGTGCTATCCACGCCAAGCTAGATAGTGACAAAGCCTTTTGCCATTTGTACAGCAAGGGCTTTAAGCATAGGTTTGACACAATGTCAACCTTGCTGAGCTGTAAAATGCCAAAAGCCATTTAACACTCCAGGCACAGTATTGCAGCTTTAGGCTGGTAAAATACTGTCCAAGCCAACCTGGAATGAGTAAAAGCAACCCCTGACACGTGGTTAGCTCTCATTAGAGCTCGTGAGAGAGGTTTAGCTTTGTCCAGACACAAAGGAACACCAGTATAAGTCAAAACAATATATATATATATATATATAGATATAGATATTCACTGAAAAAAACAAAGGTTACAAGGACGTTAAAGTTGGGGTCTGAATTTACTTGTATAAAACATAGACACCAACCAGTTATAGTTATCTCAAGTAACTATAACTCGTGCTCTAAGGTGACTATAACTGATGCTCCCGCCATGCACAAGTATCTGATCAATAATTTTACTGCAGAAGTTACAGTGACTCAATCAATTATGTTATCAAAGATGTCATGATTGCTGTAATTTGTGGGGTAATTAGCAGTGCATGCCGAGGGCAGGAGTTATAGTTACTTTAGATAACTCTATAACAGGTGAATTTCTATGGTTCTTTACGAGTAAATTAGGAACCTAACCATAATGTCCCTGTAACCTTTGGTCTTGTAAGTGAAAAAAAGTATATATATAAATTACCTATTGGCTGGCAGTCACTGGTTAGGTGCTAGTTTCCATATGAAAAGTGTTTTTTGACTTGGCTAAATCTTTGGTGCCTTTTGATGAATCTTAATGAGATTTTCTAAAATAAAAGTGTCCTCTAGGGTCTTCTTGTGCATGGAAAGTTTCAGGGTGATCTATCAAGCGGGGGTTAAGAAAAAGAGGGTGGTAAAAAAATGTGTTTCCCATCTTAATTGCCTTATAGATTTTAGACACAACTGCAGCCCAAACCGCTGAAAGGAATTACACCAAATTTGGCAGGAAGGTACCTCTTGGTCCAGAAAGAAAGCTTTTTGTTATTTGGTGTAAATCCGTTGAGTAGTTTTGAGATATTAAAGGAAAAAGTAATTTGTACATCTGATAGTGAGATCTGATTCTGCCAGTACTTCAGCCAGCAAGTGGTGGGGGCCATCTTGGAACCAATATGAATGATAGCACCCCAATGAAATGCATAGCAGTGAATGGCCGGTTGTGAGGGTCACAAAAAGGAGAACGTATAAAGGGTGATAACACATTTAGGGCCAGATGTACTAAGCAGTTTGCATGTCGCAAACAGCAAATTTCACTGTTTGCGACGTGCAAAATGCACTTTGCAATGCACAAGAGCAGCTTTGCGATTCAGTAACCTGGTTACCGAATGGCAAAACGGGTTTGCGAGTCGCAATTAGGAAGGGGTGTTCCCTTCCTAATTGCGAGTCATGGTGCAATGCAGGATTGCTTTGTGACCGCGAACGCGGTCGCAAACCAATCGCAGTTTGCACCCTTTTGTAATGGGTGGTAACCCATTCGCAAAAGGGAAGGGGTCCCCTGGGGACCCCTTCCCCGTTGTGAATGGCACTGCAAACATTTTTTCAGAGCAGGCAGTGGTCCTATGGACCACTGCCTGCTCTGAAAAAATTAAACGAAAACGTTTTTCATTTTGTAATGCATCTCGTTTTCCTTTAAGGAAAACGGTCTGCATTACAAAAAAAAAAAAACTGCTTTATTAAAAAGCAGTCACAGACATGGTGGTCTGCTGTTCGCATCAGGCCACCATCCCTGTGAGGGCCGCCAATCGCAAGGGGGTCGCAAATTGCGACCCACCTCATGAATAATCACGAGGTGGGCCTTTGCGGTCCCCTTGAGATTCGCAGATGGTGTCAGGGACACCATCCAACATTCCTCTGACTCGCAATTTGCGGGTCGCAATTCAGATTCTACCTACATCTGGCCCTTGGTTACAAAATAAATCATATGCTGCTAAGATGATTTTACCTTGTGAAAAAGCCTGTTTGAGAGAAAACTCTTTTCTCATGATTTTCCCTTAGAGGTTATGGAAGTGCTCCAAAAGCTCAAATAAGAGCATATTTTCTGTAAATTCACATTATCTTTCTCTGCCATATGAGAATGAAGTCTGACATTCTCAGTAAAACATGAACTTCCAACAGGAGCAGCCTTTCAGTTGATTCCCTTGTGTTCTACTGCAGTCTCCAAGAGTGTTCTAAAGAACAACAAGAGCACTAAAAGTCTTACTTATGACAAGTGTAGCACTCCTAAATTCATCTTGATTAAATCAAACTGGTAAAACTTAAGACATTTAGGGCCATATTTATACTTTTTGACGCACAACTGCGCCAACGCAGTTGTGCGTCAAAAGTTTTACCGCCGGCTAACGCCATTCCAACGCGCCATGCGGGCGCCTTATTTAAGGAATGACGTTAGCCTGCGCTGCGGACTGGTCTGAGTAAAAAAAAATGACCCACACCAGGCAGCGCCGGCGTAGGGGAAAATGGGTGTTAAGCGTCAAACAATGGTGCAAGTCAGGTCTGAGGCAAAAATCAGGCCTCAAACCGGTCTTGCGCCATTTTTTTTGATGGACAATCCCCATTGACATGACTCCTGTCTTAGCAAAGACAGGAGTCATGCCCCCTTGCCCAATGGCCATGCCCAGGGGACTTCTGTCCCCTGGACATGGTCATTGGGCATAGTGGCATGTAGGGGGGCCCAAATTAGGCCCCCCTATGTCACTTTAAAAAAACATTAAAAAATACTTACCTGAACTTACCTGTACTTACCTGGGATGGGTCCCCCCATCCATGGGTGTCCTCAAGGGGTGGGCGGGGGTGGCAGGGGGTGTCCCTGGGGACAGGGGAGGGAACCTATGGACTCCTTCCGAGCCCACAGATCCCTTAACGCCTGTCCTGACCGAGGCGTTAAAAAATGGCGCACAACAGGCTGTACGCCCTTTTTTTAAGGCTCACCCCCTCCTGTGCGTCAAAATGACGCTAGGGTATAACTAAAGCGCACAGGCATTAAAGTCATTTTGTGGACGGGATCGCCTACCTTGCATATCATAAATGCAAGGTAGTATCCCCCTCCAAAAAAATGACGAACGCGGTGGAATTTTGACATCTGCGGGGTCGGGCGTCAGTGTTTAAATATGCGGCAAGGTTTGCGCCGAATGTGCATTAAAATTTTTGACGCACATTCGTCACAAACAGACTATAAATATGCCCCTTAATTTAGAAATGATCAACTTAAGAGTGTTCATTTTGTCGTAGAAATTATAGTTAGTGTTGTATAAAGACAAATTAGGGCATGTTTTAAGTGAGTTCACAAATATCTTCTTCTTCTATGTTCTTAAAACATTCTGACATTTAGACTGGAACATGCACTTTCAACACCAGCAGCAGACTGCCAGTTAACTCCCTGGAGAGAAGTAGTTTACTACAGTGTTCTAAGGAGCACCTACGGTGCTCACATTCTAAATTTATGCCAAAAGTGTGGCACATTTGACCCCCATCTTGATGAAATCCAAATGTAAAACTGAAAGCATTTTTACTGAAGGTACTGCAGTAAATGAGGAGATTAGGGAGATTCAGAACAAATAAATCCTCCGGGATAGTCACCAAAGATAAAAAAGCCCAAATGAATCACATATATCACTCAAATGTAGCCCAAGAATAGCCCAATGACAGAAGTGGCAAAGCACATAGGGCCATATTTATACTTTTTGACGCAAAACTGCGCTAATGCAGTTTTGCGTCAAAAAATTTAACGCGGGCTAACCCCATTCCAACGCACCAGCTGGGCGTCATATTTATGGAATGACGCAAGCCGACGCTGCTGCCTGGTGAGCGTAAAAAAAAATGACGCGAACCGGGCAGTGCTGGCGTAGGGAATAATGGGGGTTGTGCGTCAAAAAATGGTGCAAGCCAGGTTAGAGTAAAAAATGTTGACGCTAACCTGACTCGCATCATTTTATGACGCACAACCACCATGGAAATGACTCCTGTCTTAGCAAAGACAGGAGTCATGCCCCACTGCCCAATGGCCATGCCCAGGGGACTTCTGGCCCCTGGGCATGGCCATTGGGCACAGTGGCATGTAGGGGGGCCCAAGCTAGGCCCCCCTATGCCACTTAAAAATTAAAAAAAAAATACTTACCTCTACTTACCTGTACTTACCTGAGATGGGTCCCCCCATCCATGGGTGTCCTCCAGGGGTGGGCGAGGGTAGCAGGGGGTGTCCCTGGGGGCATGGGAGGGCACCTCTGGGCTCCTTCCGAGCCCACAGATCCCTTAACGCCTGCCCTGACCAGGCGTTAAAAAATGACGCAAATGCGGCTGCGTGTCATTTTGTAAGGCCAGCCCCCTCCTGTGCGTCATTTTTGCACAGGACTTTAAATAAGGCGCAAAGGCCTTAGAGTCATTTTTTGCGTGGAAACGCCTACCCTGCATCTCATTAACGCAAGGTAGGTGTCCACGCTAAAAAATGACGCAAACTCCAAGAATTTTGACGCTAGACGGGTCTAGCGTCAAAGTATAAATATGGAGTTAGCTTTGCGTCGGATTTGCGTCAAAAAAACGACGCAAATCCGGCGCAAACAGAGTATAAATATGCCCCATAATTTTTTTGTTGGTTTGCAGTTTTCTATAGCGCAGACATAACCTGTTGGAGTGTAAACATTATTTATTAAAAATGTGTTATTAAAACATAATGTGAAATAACGTGTATTAAAAGGCCTAACAGGAAATGTGTGTTAGAAAATAAATATGCAGTTTAAATGGTGGACATCATAAACAACATAGTACTATGTGAGCAAATAATGTCTCATAAAAATGTATTTTGTTTAGTCATAATTAAATGTATTAAAAAAGATGATTATTATTATGTACTAAAAGCTTAATGGTTTAAATTTATAACCACATGATTTATTCTTCATGCTTAGCACTAGTTTAAAGGCCTCATGTTTTAGTAATTTTCCAAAAAACATGACGTTTAAATGGTCTGCTAACTTTGCAAAATATTGTTTCTTTAAAGATCCTATGTAACCAGCACAGTGGAAATTTCTATCCTGCTTTTGCTGCTAGTGTTGTATATTCCTTTAAAATAAAAAGTATTAGCTTTAAACAACGAGCCTCAGTGCTCAATGCCATGTTTTCATGTTGCATATTTTGTTCTTGCTTGAGTTTTTGTTTTTGGCAGGAAGCAAATGTTATGTTTCATCGTTGCTTAAATGTAAGTTTTGTACTTGAAGAGGTGACCGGAGATGTGAGAGGAGTGACAGCGTAAACCAATCTGAGATGCTGAGGGAAGAAGAGACACATCTGAAGCTCAAATTATGTTCTATTGGTGGCAAACTAAACCACATCATTGTTCAATAGAAGCTTAACTAGTAATTTTTGGGAATTTAATGTAGCAAAGCTTTAGGTGATATACGTCAGTTCTTTATTTTCCAAGCTAGGAGATGCTGCGTAGTTCCCCCCTATGATTCTAACAGTTCAGATATATTAGGCCCAACTTCCCTTTCATGTCCTAATGCTGATTAATGAAGACCTGATGTTCCTGCACTCTGCTGATGAAGATACTTCTAACTGCTGATCCCTTTAGGAGAGGTATAACCAATGTGCATTTGTCTTTTACTTTGCAGGTTATTCCCTTAGAAAATCCAACTGCTTATTTTGGTTAGCACCATAGTCAGATGTTTTCTAAATAATGTTTTGCCTTATTTTTCTTTTTGCATAAAGTCCACACATGCTTTCTCAATTAGAGTAATAGTTAGGGATGCCTCACCTAATATCTGATTATGAAGGTATATTAAGTGATGGTGATTTATTCAACTGCACAAACTAAATGTATTGGGTAAGGACCACAGCACTCAAACACAAGTATATACAGCAGGTTAATTAATTCACTGAATAAATGGTAATACTAAAAACAGTCTTTGATGCAAAATAGGACTGAAGCGAAGTCTTTTATTTTCTCCTTGTAACCTCATAGGTTTATTTGTATCAAGGGAAGTTCCTTACAGCTCAGTTCATTCCTGTTGAACTGTTGGAAACACAGTCCTTTATCATGGTACAATCCATGTAGTCCATGTGCTTATAATACATACAATAGCAGCCCGTAGTTGATCCAATACAAAAACCAGCCAACACATGTTTCGTCACACAGTGACTTTTTCAAGGCAGGAAAATGATGGATACATAGGACACACTTAAAATGTATGGACATGACAAAAATGTCGTGCAAGGCAAAAGGAATGCATTTCTTTGAGGTGGTGTTGTGCAGCATGCATATGTTTATACATTGCCAATAATCCCTAGTTTATAAAGAAGAAAGTGGTGCCACCATCGGGTGAATCAAACAACTAGGTAGTGAAATACATTTTCATATAAGGCATGCCAAGGGTTTAGAACCATAGCTAAAGTAAAAGAACAGTGATCTAGTAACTAGTATCCTAGGTGAGGATATGAAAAAGTAAAATAGGGCTCAGTATTGGTTATCATCTCCATGTACTGGAATCCGTCAAGTATGGATAAGCTGGAATAGATGATGTAACAGTGGGTTAGTAATCTCGCATAGGAAAATGAGATGCAAGGGCTCCATGATTTTATGTTCCATGTTGAGCCAAAAAAGATAAAATCAAGTCTGCAACATTAAGAAATGGAATACCTATAAAAGTACCTGTGTTAAAGAAAAGTGTATAAGCATTCGTCAAATTTGTGGTCCAGTATTGTTCGTTCCGTATTGTTCGCCAGGTAGGCAAGTTCTAAATTGTTGGAAATGGCCTTTCTGCAGGGGTCACCCCCAAAACTTTCTGCCTTCCTCCTTCTCTTTTTCTGACCTCATTTTTGCTGGCTTTAGGACTCTGCACACTTTATAACTGCTAATCAGTGCTAAACTGCATATGCCCAATTGGCTTATTGAATCTACTTGTAAGACCCCAGTAAAGTGCACTACATGTGCCCAGGGCCTGTAGATTAAATGCTACTAGTAGGCCTGCAGCACTGATTGTACCACCCACATAAGCAGTCTCTTAACCACGCCTCAGGCCTGCTATTGCAAGGCCTGTATGTGCAGTTTCACTGCCACTTCGACTTGGCATTTAAAAGTACTTGCCAAGCCTTAAAACGTAAGTCACCCCTAAGGTAGGCCCTAGGTAACCCATAGGGCAGGGTGCTACGTTGAGAAAAGGTAGGACATGTACCTGTGCACTTTATATGTCCTGGTAGTGTAAAACTCCTAAATTCGTTTTTACACTGCTGTGAGGCCTTCTCCTTTCATAGGCTAACATTAGGGTCACCCTCATATACTGTTTGGGTGGTTGACTCTGATCTGAAAGGAGTGCTAAGGTCATATTTAGTATGGCCAGAATGTTAATACAAATCCTACTGACTAGTGAAGTTGGATTTAATATTACTATTTTTAGAAATGCCACTTTTAGAAAGTGAGCATTTCTCTGCACTTAAATCCTTCTGTGCCTTACAGTCCATGTCTGGTGAGGTTTAGTTGACAGCTCCCTTGTACATCCACTCAGACAACCCCAAACACAGGATGCTCAGTCACACTTCCATACATCTGCATGTTGAATGGGTCTTTCCGGGCTGGGAGGGTGGAGGGCCTGACACTTACATGACAAAGGACAGTAGCCTGCCCTCACACAAAGGACTTCCACACCTACTGGAACCCTGGCAGACAGGATGGAACTGAAAGGGGATCTTGTGCACTTCTAAGCCACTCTTTGAAGTCTCCCCCACTTCAAAGGCGCATTTGGGTATTTAAGCAGGGTCTCTGACCCTACCAACTCAGACACTTGCGGACAAGATACCACTGGAGAAGAAACCCTGAACCAGAACCTGCAACCTGCCAAGAGGAACTGCCTTGCTGCCCAAAGGACTCACCTGATTTCTTTTCTGCAAAGAACTGCTGCCCTGCTGTTGCCCTGCTGCCTTGCTGTCCTGTGGCTCTGCTGAGAAGTGCTCTCCATGGGCTTGGATAGAGCTTGCCTCCTGTTCCCTGGAGTCTCACGACCAAAAATACTTCATTTCTGGAAAAGAACTCCTTGTACGGCAAATATCGACGCACAACCTGCAAGAAACGACGCACAGCCTGCATCGCGGTGAGAAAATCACTGCATGACAAACCGGATCGACACAGCCAGACTTCCCAAAGAGGAGAATGACGCAGCACTAGAGTTGCTACTGGAAATTCAACACATGCCCCACTGGATCGACGCAAAGCCGAACCAGAACAACGCAGCCTGACTTCCTGTGAGAAGAATCGACGCAGTGCCTGCCATGCGGCAAAAATTCCCAAGCATCACCCACCGGATCGACGCAGCCCCTGTGACTTTGTCCTGCATGCCCAGGATTTCAACGCATCGTCCCCGGGGTGTCTTAAAACCCTGCAACCTGAAGAGGATCCCAGTATCTGCGTCAGAAATCGACGCAATGCCTGCCCTGCATGAAAACTTGATGATGCATCATGTGTGTGCGCCAGAAAAATCGGCGAAAAACCTTCCCGTTTTCCATGCACTGCGTCCTCTGCAGTCCCTTGCGGAGAATTTGAACGCAAACCAGGTACTTTGTGCTTGCAAGAGACAGTTATTGCTTTTTAAAGACTAAAGACTTCTTTTATCATTTCCTACAGTGATAATTCAAAGTGTACTTATCAAATCTTAATTGTTTTGACCTGCATTTAACCAGATAAATATTATATATTTTTCTAAACACTGTGCGGTGTATTTTTGTGGTGTTATACTGTGTTATTGAATGATTTGTTGCACAAATACTTTACTCATTGCCTTCTAAATTAAGCCTGACTGCTCAGTGCCAAGCTACCAGAGGGTGGGCACAGGATCATTTGGATTGTGTGTGACTTACCCTGACTAGAGTGAGGGTCCTTGCTTGGACAGGGGGTAACCTGACTGCCAACCAAAGACCCCATTTCTAACATAAATGTATACGGTTTCTATTATTACCTTAATTCTGTTGCTGGTCTGCATTGTTCTTTTGGAGAGTTTAATGATAAACGCTTTGAATAGACTGAGATTCTTTAGGCGTTTTAGACAGCCTGTATTGTTTCTGTGTTTCTATCATTTAGTATTGCACATGATCTTAGCATTGTTAATCTAAAGGGCAATAAATGTTTAGATTTCACTAACTGGTGTTGTGATTCATGGCCACATAGGTTATAGTGTGTTTAACCGCTTCTGTGCCTTGGACGAGATGATCTCGTCCAAGGCTACAGTTCCCCTGTGCCTTGGACGAGATGACCTCGTCCAAGGCACAGGGGAACTTGGGGGAGTGCTAGCGCGCCCCCGTGCACCCCCCTCCCCCCCAAGGCGGGGATGGAAGGGGAAGACTTTCCCCTTCCACCCCCGACCCCCCCCACCCCCCCCGGTGACGTCAGCGCGCGAGCGCGCGCTGATTGGTCACAGGGGCCTCCCCCATCGCACTGGAAGCAGAGCTTCCAGTGCAATTGAAAGAGAAATGCTCAGCATTTCTCTTTCAATCACGTGGGGGAGGCCCGGAGGGGCTTCAAAGGGAAAGAGGGGCTTCCCTTTGAAGTCTCTCCAAGGGTTTCAAAAGCCGGATTGCTTGCAATCCGGCTTTTGAAACCCCACTAGACACCAGGGATTTTTTTTTTTTTGTGAAATTGAAATAAGGGAGCGACCCCTTGGGCAAGGGTCGCTCCCAGGGGGGGCATTTTTTCGGGAAGGCCTTTTCTGCCCCCCCTGGGGGCATATCGGCCTATTATTAGGCCGATCTGCCCCCAGGGGGGGCAGAAACCTCTAGGCACCAGGGATCATTTTTGTATTTTTTTTAATGTTTTTTTTTTTTTTTTAGGTGGGGAGCGACCCCTTAGGCAAGGGTCGCTCCACTTGGGGGAAAATTATATTTAGGCCATTTCTGCCCCCCTTGGGGGCAGATTGGCCTATTTTGATAAGGCCAATCTGCCCCCAAGGGGGGCAGACACCACTGGACACCAGGGAGTTTTTTATTTGCGTGAATTTCAAGCAAGGGGAGCGACCCCTTAGGCAAGGGTCGCTCCCTGGGGGGGCAAATTTATTTGAGGCCATTTTTGCCCCCCCGGAGGGGGGGAGGGTAAATTTTTGCCCCCCCGGAGGGGGGGGGGAGGGTAAATTTATTTTTGCCCACTTCTGCCCTCCCGGAGGCAGATCGGCCTATTATTAGGCCGATCTGCCCCCAGGGGGGGCAGAAACCTCTAGGCGCCAGGGCAAATTTTTTTTGTGCGTTTTTTTTTGTTGTGTTTTTTGTTTTTTTAGAGATGGGGAGCGACCCATCAGGCAAGGGTCGCTCCCCTGGGGGGCAAATTGTATTTAGACCATTTCTGCACCCCTTGGGGGCAGATTGGTCGATTTTAGGTCAATCTGCCCCCAAGGGGGCAGAAACCACTAGGCACCGGGGATTTGTTTTTTGGCGCCAATGTCACGCAGAGGGAGCAACCCCGTAGGCAAGGGTCGCTCCCGGAGGGGGGGAGGGTTGGGAGGGGCACATTTATTTTAGGCCATTTCTGTCCCCGGGGGGGGGGGGGGGCAGAAACCTCTAGGCGCCAGAGCAAATATTTATTTTTATTTTATTGTTTTTTTTTTAGAGATGGGGAGCGACCCATCAGGCAAGGTTCGCTGCCCTGGGGGGCAAATTGTATTTAGACCATTTCTGCCCCCCTTGGGGGCAGATTGGGCGATTTTAGGTCAATCTGCCCCCAAGGGGGCAGAAACCACTAGGCACTTGGGATTTGTTTTTTGCCGCCAATGTCACGCAGGGGGCGCGACCCCGTAGGCAAGGGTCGCTCCCGGAGGGGGGGAGGGTTGGGAGGGGCAAATTTATTTTAGGCCATTTCTGTCCCCGGGGGGGGGGGGCAGAAACCTCTAGGCGCCAGAGCAAATATTTATTTTTATTTTATTGTTTTTTTTTTAGAGATGGGGAGCGACCCATCAGGCAAGGTTCGCTGCCCTGGAGGGCAAATTGTATTTAGACCATTTCTGCCCCCCTTGGGGGCAGATTGGGCGATTTTAGGTCAATCTGCCCCCAAGGGGGCAGAAACCACTAGGCACTTGGGATTTGTTTTTTGCCGCCAATGTCACGCAGGGGGCGCGACCCCGTAGGCAAGGGTCGCTCCCGGGGGGGGGAGGGTTGGGGGGGCAAATTTATTTTAGGCCACTTCTGCCCCCCCGGGGGCAGAAACCTCTAGGCCCCAGGGCAATTTTTTTTTTGCGTTTTTTTTGTTGTGTTTTTTGTTTTTTTAGAGATGGGGAGCGACCCATCAGGCAAGGGTCGCTCCCCTGGGGGGCAAATTGTATTTAGACCATTTCTGCCCCCCTTGGGGGCAGATTGGTCGATTCACCGGGGATTTGTTTTTTGGCCCCAAAGTCACGCAGGGGGAGCGACCACCTAGGCAAGGGTCGCTCCGGGGGGGGGAGGGTAAATTTATTTTTGGCCACTTCTGCCCCCCCGGAGGCAGATTGGCCTATTATTAGGCCGATCTGCCCCCAGGGGGGGCAGAGACCTCTAGGCGCCAGGGCCAATTTTTTTTTTGCGTTTTTTGTTGTTGTGTTTTTTGTTTTTTTAGAGATGGGGAGCGACCCATCAGGCAAGGGTCGCTCCCCTGGGGGGCAAATTGTATTTAGACCATTTCTGCCCCCCTTGGGGGCAGATTGGTCGATTTTAGGTCAATCTGCCCCCAAGGGGGCAGAAACCACTAGGCACCGGGGATTTGTTTTTTGGCGCCAATGTCAAGCAGAGGGAGCAAACCCGTAGGCAAGGGTCGCTCCCGGAGGGGGGGAGGGTTGGGAGGGGCAAATTTATTTTAGGCCATTTCTGTCCCTGGGGGGGGGGGCAGAAACCTCTAGGCGCCAGGGCAAATATTTATTTTAATTTTATTTTTTGTTTGTTTGTTTTTTTAGAGATGGGGAGCGACCTATCAGGCAAGGGTCGCTGCCCTGGGGGGCAAATTGTATTTAGACCATTTCTGCCCCCCTTGGGGGCAGATTGGGCGATTTTAGGTCAATCTGCCCCCAAGGGGGCAGAAACCACTAGGCACCTGGGATTTGTTTTTTGGCGCCAATGTCACGCAGGGGGCGTGACTCCGTAGGCAAGGGTCGCTCCGGGGGGGGGAGGGTTGGGGGGGCAAATCGCTCCCGGGCGGGGAGGGTTGGGGGGCAAATTTATTTTAGGCCACTTATGCCCCCCCGGGGGCAGAAACCTCTAGGCGCCAGGGCAAATTTTTTTTGTTGCGTTTTTTTTGTTGTGTTTTTTGTTTTTTTAGAGATGGGGAGCGACCCATCAGGCAAGGGTCGCTCCCCTGGGGGGCAAATTGTATTTAGACCATTTCTGCCCCCTTTGGGGGCAGATTGGTCGATTTTAGGTCAATCTGCCCCCAAGGGGGCAGAAACCACTAGGCACCGGGGATTTGTTTTTTGGCCCCAATGTCACGCAGGGGGAGCGACCCCCTAGGCAAGGGTCGCTCCCGGAGGGGGGGAGGGTTGGGAGGGGCAAATTTATTTTAGGCCATTTCTGTCCCCAGGGTGGGGCAGAAACCTCTAGGCGCCAGGGCAAATATTTATTTTAATTTTATTTTTTGTTTGTTTTTTTAGAGATGGGGAGCGACCCATCAGGCAAGGGTCGCTGCCCTGGGGGGCAAATTGTATTTAGACCATTTCTGCCCCCCTTGGGGGCAGATTGGGTGATTTTAGGTCAATCTGCCCCCAAGGGGGCAGAAACCACTAGGCACCTGGGATTTGTTTTTTGGCGGCAATGTCACGCAGGGGGCGCGACCCCGTAGGCAAGGGTCGCTCCCGGGGGGGGGAGGGTTGGGGGGGCAAATTTATTTTAGGCCACTTCTGCCCCCCCGGGGGCAGAAACCTCTAGGCGCCAGGGAAATTTTTTTTTTTGCGTTTTTTGTTGTTGTGTTTTTTGTTTTTTTAGAGATGGGGAGCGACCCATCAGGCAAGGGTCGCTCCCCTGGGGGGCAAATTGTATTTAGACCATTTCTGCCCCCCTTGGGGGCAGATTGGTCGATTTTCGGTCAATCTGCCCCCAAGGGGGCAGAAACCACTAGGCACCGGGATTTGTTTTTTGGCCCCAATGTCACGCAGGGGGAAGGACCCCCTAGGCAAGGGTCGCTCCCGGAGGGGGGGGGAGTGTTGGGGGGTGCACATTTATATTAGGCCATTTCTGCCCCCCCTGGGGGCAGATCGGCCTATTATTAGGCCGATCTGCTCCAAGGGGGGGGGGCAGAAACCTCTAGGCTCCAGGGCAATTTTTTTTTTTTGTTTGTTTGTTTTTTTAGAGATGGGGAGCGACCCATCAGGCAATGGTCGCTCCCCTGGGGGGCAAATTGTATTTAGACCAGTTCTGCCTCCCTTGGGGACAGATTGGTCGATTTTAGGTCAATCTGCCCCCAAGGGGGCAGAAACCACTAGACACTGGGGATTTGTTTTTTGGCACCAATGTCACGCAGGGGGAGCGACCCCGAGGCAAGGGTCGCTCCCGGGCAGGGGGGGTTTGGGGGGGGGTCAAATTTATTTTAAGGCATTTCTGCCCCCCCCCTGGGGCCGGCTGAGCTAGAGGCCAAACTCCACAGGTAGGCACTTTGTAAAAAACACCTCTGTTTTCTGTGAAAAAATATGTTCTCTCCACGTTGTGTTTTGGGCCATTTCCTTTCGTGGGCGCTAGGCCTACCCACAGAAGTGAGGTACCATTTTTATCGAGAGACTTAGGGTAGCGCTGGGTGGAAGGAAATTTGTGGCTCCTTTCAGATTCCAGAACTTTCTGTCTCCGAAATGAGAGGAAAAAGTGTTTTTTTGGCCAAATTTTGATGTTTGCAAAGGATTCTGGGTAACATAACCTGGTCAGAGCCCCGCAAGTCACCCCATCTTGGATTCCCCTGGGTTTCTAGTTTTCAAAAATGCACTGGTTTGCTAGGTTTCCCCAGGTGCCGGCTGAGCTACAGGCCAAAATCCACAGGTAGGCACTGTATTCTATGAAAAAATTTGATGTGTCCACGTTGTGTTTTGGGCCATTGCCTTTCGTGGGCGCTAGTCCTACCCACACAAGTGAGGTATCATTTTTATCGGGAGACTTGGGAGAACGCTGGGTGGAAGGAAATTTGTGGCTCCTCTCAGATTCCAGAACTTTCTGCCACAGAAATGTGAAATTTTGAGGTTTGCAAAGGATTCTGGGTAACAGAACCTGTTCCGAGCCCCACAAGTCACCCCATCTTGGATTCCCCTAGGTCTCTAGTTTTCCGAAATGCACAGGTTTGGTAGGTTTCCCTAGGTGCCGGCTGAGCTAGAGGCCAAAATCTACAGGTAGGCACTTTACAAAAAACAGCTCTGTTTTCTTTCAAAAAATTGGATGTGTCCACGTTGCGCTTTGGGGCGTTTCCTGTCGCGGGCGCTAGGCCTACCCACACAAGTGAGGTATCATTTTTATCAGAAGACTTGGGGGAACGCTGGGTGGAAGGAAATTTGTGGCTCTTCTCAGAGTCCAGAACTTTCTGCCACAGAAATATGAGGAACATGTGTTTTTTTAGCCACATTTTGAGGTTTGCAAAGGATTCTGGGTAATAGAACCTGGTCCGAGCCCCACAAGTCACCCCATCTTGGATTCCCCTAGGTCTCTAGTTTTCAGAAATGCACAGGTTTGGTAGGTTTCCCTAGGTGCCAGCTGAGCTAGAGGCCAAAATCTACAGGTATGCACTTCGCAAAAATCACCTCTGTTTTCTTTCCAAAAATTGGATGTGTCCACCTTGCGCTTTGGGGCGTTTCCTGTCGCGGGTGCTAGGCCTACCCACACAAGTGAGGTATCATTTGTATCGGGAGACTTGGGAGAACGCTGGGTGGAAGGAAATTTGTGGCTCCTCTCAGATTCCAGAACTTTCTGCCACAGAAATGTGAAATTTTGAGGTTTGCAAAGGATTCTGGGTAACAGAACCTGTTCCGAGCCCCACAAGTCACCCCATCTTGGATTCCCCTAGGTCTCTAGTTTTCAGAAATGCACAGGTTTGGTAGGTTTCCTTAGGTGCCGGCTGAGCTAGAGGCCAAAATCTACAGGTAGGCACTTTGCAAAAAACAGCTCTGTTTTCTTTCAAAAAATTGGATGTGTCCACGTTGCGCTTTGGGGCGTTTCCTGTCGCCGGCGCTAGGCCTACCCACACAAGTGAGGTATCATTTTTATCGGGAGACTTGGGGGAACGCTGGGTGGAAGGAAATTTGTGGCTCTTCTCAGATTCCAGAACTTTCTGCCACAGAAATGTGAGGAACATGTGTTTTTTTAGCCACATTTTGAGGTTTGCAAAGGATTCTGGGTAATAGAACCTGGTCCGAGCGCCACAAGTCACCCCATCTTGGATTCCCCTAGGTCTCTAGTTTTCAGAAATGCACAGGTTTGGTAGGTTTCCCTAGGTGCCGGCTGAGCTAGAGGTCAAAATCTACAGGTAGGCACTTTGCAAAAAAACACCTCTGTTTTCTTTAAAAAATTTGGATGTGTCCACGTTGCGCTTTGGGGCGTTTCCTGTCGCGGGCGCTAGGCCTACCCACACAAGTGAGGTATCATTTTTATCGGGAGACTTGGGGGAACGCTGGGTGGAAGGAAATTTGTGGCTCCTCTCAGATTCCAGAACTTTCTGCCACAGAAATGTGAGGAACATGTGTTTTTTTAGCCAAATTCTGAGGTTTGCAAAGGATTCTGGGTAACAGATCCTGGTCCGAGCCCCACAAGTCACCCCATCTTGGATTCCCCTAGGTCACTAGTTTTCAGAAATGCACAGGTTTGGTAGGTTTCCCTTGGTGCCGGCTGAGCTAGAGGCCAAAATCTACAGGTATGCACTTCGCAATAATCACCTCTGTTTTCTTTCCAAAAATTGGATGTGTCCACCTTGCGCTTTGGGGCGTTTCCTGTCGCAGGCGCTAGGCCTACCCACACAAGTGAGGTATCATTTTTATCGGGAGACTTGGGGGAACGCTGGGTGGAAGGAAATTTGTGGCTCCTCTCAGATTCCAGAACTTTCTGCCACAGAAATGTGAAATTTTGAGGTTTGCAAAGGATTCTGGGTAACAGAACCTGTTCCGAGCCCCACAAGTCACCCCATCTTGGATTCCCCTAGGTCTCTAGTTTTCAGAAATGCACAGGTTTGGTAGGTTTCCCTAGGTGCTGGCTGAGCTAGAGGCCAAAATCTACAGGTAGGCACTTTGCAAAAAACAGCTCTGTTTTCTTTCAAAAAATTGGATGTGTCCACGTTGCGCTTTGGGGCGTTTCCTGTTGCGGGCGCTAGGCCTACCCACACAAGTGAGGTATCATTTTTATCGGGAGACTTGGGGGAACGCTGGGTGGAAGGAAATTTGTGGCTCTTCTCAGATTCCAGAACTTTCTGCCACAGAAATGGGAGGAACATGTGTTTTTTTAGCCACATTTTGAGGTTTGCAAAGGATTCTGGGTAATAGAACCTGTTCCGAGCCCCACAAGTCACCCCATCTTGGATTCCCCTAGGTCTCTAGTTTTCAGAAATGCACAGGTTTGGTAGGTTTCCCTAGGTGCCGGCTGAGCTAGAGGCCAAAATCTACAGGTATGCACTTCGCAAAAATCACCTCTGTTTTCTTTCCAAAAATTGGATGTGTCCACCTTGCGCTTTGGGGCGTCTCCTGTCGCGGGCGCTAGGCATACCCACACAAGTGAGGTATCATTTTTATCGGGAGACTTGGGAGAACACTGGGTGGAAGGAAATTTGTGGCTCCTCTCAGATTCCAGAACTTTCTGCCACAGAAATGTGAGGAACATGTGTTTTTTTAGCCAAATTTTGAGGTTTGCCAAGGATTCTGGGTAACAGAACCTGGTCCGAGACCCACAAGTCACCCCATCTTTGATTCCCCTAGGTCTGTAGTTTTCAGAAATGCACAGGTTTGGTAGGTTTCCCTAGGTGCCGGCTGAGCTAGAGGCCAAAATCTACAGGTAGGCACTTTGCAAAAAACACCTCTGTTTTCTTTCAAAAATTTGGATGTGTCCACGTTGCGCTTTTGGGCGTTTCCTGTCGCGGGCGCTAGGCCTACCCACACAAGTGAGGTATCATTTTTATCGGGAGACTTGGGGGAACGCTGGGTGGAAGGAAATTTGTGGCTCCTCTCAGATTCCAGAACTTTCTGCCACAGAAATGTGAGGAACATATGTTTTTTTAGCCAAATTTTGAGGTTTGCAAAGGATTCTGGGTAACAGAACCTGGTCCGAGCCCCACAAGTCACCCCATCTTGGATTCCCCTAGGTCTCTAGTTTTCAGAAATGCACAGGTTTGGTAGGTTTCCCTAGGTGCCGGCTGAGCTAGAGGCCAAAATCTACAGGTAGGCACTTTGCAAAAAACATCTCTGTTTTCTTTCAAAAATGTGGATGTGTCCACGTTGCGCTTTGGGGCATTTCCTGTCGCGGGCGCTAGGCCTACCCACACAAGTGAGGTATCATTATTATCGGGAGACTTGGGGGAATGCTGGGTGGAAGGAAATTTGTGGCTCCTCTCAGATTCCAGAACTTTCTGTCATCAAAATGTGAGGAAAATGTGTTTTTTTAGCGAAATTTTGAGGTTTGCAAAGGATTCTGGGTAACAGAACCTGGTCAGAGCCCCACAAGTCACCCCATCTTGGATTCCCCTAGGTCTCTAGTTTTCAGAAATGCACAGGTTTGGTAGGTTTCCCTAGGTGCCGGCTGAGCTAGAGGCCAAAATCTACAGGTAGGCTCTTTGCAAAAAACACCTCTGTTTTCTTTCAAAAATTTGGATGTGTCCACGTTGCGCTTTGGGGCGTTTCCTGTCGCGGGCGCTAGGCCTACCCACACAAGTGAGGTATCATTCTTATCGGGAGACTTGGGGGAATGCTGGGTGGAAGGTAATTTGTGGCTCCTCTCAGATTCCAGAACTTTCTGTCACCAAAATGTGAGGAAAATGTGTTTTTTTAGCCATATTTTGAGGTTTGCAAAGGATTCTGGGTAACAGAACCTGGTCAGAGCCCCACAAGTCACCCCATCTTGGATTCCCCTAGGTCTCTAGTTTTCAGAAATGCACAGGTTTGGTAGGTTTCCCTAGGTGCCGGCTGAGATAGAGGCCAAAATCTACAGGTAGGCACTTTGCAAAAAAGCACCTCTGTTTTCTTTCAAAAATTTGGATGTGTCCACGTTTGCGCTTTGGGGCGTTTCCTGTCGCGGGCGCTAGGCCTACCCACACAAGTGAGGTATCATTTTTATCGGGAGACTTGGGGGAACGCTGGGTGGAAGGAAATTTGTGGCTCCTCTCAGATTCCAGAACTTTCTGCCACAGAAATGTGAGGAACATGTGTTTTTTTAGCCACATTTTGAGGTTTGCAAAGGATTCTGGGTAACAGATCCTGGTCCGAGCCCCACAAGTCACCCCATCTTGGATTCCCCTAGGTCTCTAGTTTTCAGAAATACACAGGTTTGGTAGGTTTCCCTAGGTGCCGGCTGAGCTAGAGGCCATAATCTACAGGTAGGCACTTCGCAAAAAACACCTCTGTTTTCTTTAAAAAAATTGGATGTGTCCGCGTTGTGCTTTGGGGCATTTCCTGTCGCGGGTGCTAGGCCTACCCACACAAGTGAGGTATCATTTTTATCGGGAGACTTGGGGGAACGCTGGGTGGAAGGAAATTTGTGGCTCCTCTCAGATTCCAGAACTTTCTGCCACAGAAATGTGAGGAACATGTGTTTTTTTAGCCACATTTTGAGGTTTGCAAAGGATTCTGGGTAACAGAACCTGGTCCGAGCCCCACAAGTCACCCCATCTTGGATTCCCCTAGGTCTCTAGTTTTCAGAAATGCACAGGTTTGGTAGGTTTTCCTAGTTGCCGGCTGAGCTAGAGGCCAAAATCTACAGGTAGGCACTTTGCAAAAAACACCTCTGTTTTCTTTAAAAAAAAATGGGATGTGTCCACGTTGCGTTTTGGGGCGTTTCCTGTCGCGGGCGCTAGGCCTACCCACACAAGTGAGGTATCATTTTTATCGGGAGACTTGGGGGAACATAGATTAGCAAAACAAGTGTTATTTCCCCTTGTCTTTCTCTACATTTTTTTCTCCCAAATATAGGAGAGTGTGTAAAAAAGACATCTATTTGAGAAATGCCCTGTAATTCACATGCTAGTATGTTCACCCCAGAATTCAGAGATGTGCAAATAAACACTGCTCCTCAACACCTTATCTTGTGCCCTTTTTGGAAATACAAAGGTTTTCTTGATAGCAATTTTTTACTCTTTATATTTCAGCAAATGAATTGCTGTATACCCGGTATAGAATGAAAACGCACTGCAGGGTGCAGCTCATTTATTGGCTCTGGGTTCCTCGGGTTCTTGATGAACCTACAAGCCCTATATATCCCCGCAACCAGAGGAGTCTAGCAGACGTAACGGTATATTGCTTTTGATAATCTGACATTGCAGGGAAAAGTTACAGAGTAAAACGTAGAGAAAAATTGATGTTTTTTTCACCTCAATTTAAATTTTTCTTTTTCAGTTGTTATTTTCTGTAGGAAACCCTTGTAGGATATACACAAATGACCCCTTGCTGAATTCAGAATTTTGTCTACTTTTCAGAAATGTTTAGGTTTCTGGTTTCATGCCCATTTCTGTCACTGACTGGAAGGAGGCTTAAAGCACAAAAAATTGCAAAAATGGGGTATGTCCCAGTAAAATGCCAAAATTGTGATGAAAAATTGGGTTTTCTGATTCAAGTCTGCCTGTTCCTGAAAGCTGGGAAGCTGCTGAGTTTAGCACCGCAAACCCTTTGTTGATGCCATTTTCAGGGGAAAAACCACAAGCCTTCTTCTGCAACCACTTTTTCCAATTTTTTTGAAAAAAACGAAATTTTCACTGTATTTTGGCTAATTTCTTGGCCTCCTTCAGGGGAACCCACAAAGTCTGGGCACCTCTAGAATCCCTAGGATGTTGGAAAAAAAGGACGCAAATTTGGCTTGGTTAGTTTATGTGGACAAAAAGTTATGAGGGCCTAAGCGCGAACTGCCCCAAATAGGCAAAAAAAGGCCTGGCACAGGAGGGGGAAAAGGCCTGGCAGCGAAGGGGTTAATTTACTGACTCCAATTGATTATGTTGATTATTTGATGTCATATTTGATGATTATAGGTTCATTTTGTCTGATTGGATGATTTCACACTCCTGGCTGAGTCAAAAGGTCCGAGTCAACCTCTGATGGTAATAGATGATTTACCCTATACGTGTCACCTTATCATAATAATATAAAAACAATAAGGTCTGACAAGCCCACAGACCCGAAGGTATGGAACTGCTTCACTTGAGCATCAGTTACATTACTTAAGGACACATTCCTTTTGGGCTTTAGGTATGGGGATATTATTTGATTTGCCCAGAAGCACAGAGGATGTCGAGTTGACGCTGAAACTCAAACCTGGTTCCCCAGTTCCAAAGTCTGCAGCTCTGGCTGCAACGCCACATTCTCTCCCCTAAGTGTAACAAACAAATAAGTGATCAACTGGATAAAAAAATCAAGATAGCTAATAATTCAAAAGTGCTTTGTTGCTATTTGAGAACTCAAAAAATATATCTTTGTTTTTGTTTTTTAGACCACTAATGATAATGTCCATGGGAATATGGTTCTCTCATTTGTATAATTTCTAAATGAAATGCTTTATGTATTACAGTCTTGATTACATTAAGATGACGTCAGATGTGCCAATCTTTTTTTAAAAATATAACATGTTAGTAATATAGTTGTTCTTCAGAATACTGTGGGGAGGTAGATATCAGGGGTACGGCCTCGGATAATGGAGGTCAGGAAGGAGGGTCAGAGGCAACAAGTTGACCACGTTGGGTAGGCGGGAGTGGAAGAGGCAGCACATCTGAACATTGAGGACAGGGAAAAGGGGCAGGGGCAACAAACCAACCATGCTGGACAGGCAAGAGAGACTTTAGCAATACAACAGACCATTGAGCGCAGAAGGAAGAGGCAGTACAACCATACTTGCCAAAAAGCCCGATTCAGGCAGGAGACTTATAATGTTATTAAGCCTAAAAGGGCTTTATTTTACCTGTATCCTGACTGAAATATGCTCTTTTTCTATGTAATTCAGTGAGGAAAATCAATTTCCCAGACTCTTTTTTAAAATTCCCTCTTACCAAAGTATAGTACATCGGATCACTGAGGACAGGAGGAATGGGGTAGGGACATGGACTTGTATAACACAGGGCAGGGGGCATATGGGCAGGGGCACCAAACTAACCTTACAGGGTAGGCATTAGGGGTTGCAGCAGCACATTACATCACACAGAGCAAGCGGATGGCAGTACAGCACAACGGACCATGGAAAGCAATAAGGAGGGGGCAGGGCCCTGCACATGCACAACAGAGAGCAGAGGGGAAATAGGCAAGGGCAGCAAGCTGACCATACCGAGCAGACAGTTGCAGCATAATAGACCATCAAGGGCAGGAGGGAAGGGGCAGGGGCTCGACAACAGACCAGACAAGGCAGGAGGGAGGGGATAAGGGCCTGCACATGGAAAACAGAGGGCAGTTGGCAACGGGGCAGGGATGGAGCAGCAAGATGACCATGGAGGGCAGGGGGGATGGGCACTAGAAGCACAACACACCAGTGAGATTATAATGGCATACGTGCAGACAACTGAGGGATGGCGGAAAGGGATCAGGGAAACAATCTGACCACACAAGGTAAGTGGGGGGGGGCTGTGGCAGCGCAGAAGGCCATACATGGCAAGCAGGAGGGTTAGTGGTAGCACAACAGCCATGGCGGGCAAGAGGGAGGAGGCACTAGCATGCACAAGGGACCATGGAGCTCAGAAGGGATGGTTAGGAGTTGGACACAGACAAGAGAGGGCAGGGGAAGGGCCTTCAAAAAAAGACCATGTGGGGTAGGCAGGAGGAACAATGGCAGCACAACAGAGCATTGAAGGCTGAAGAGAGTGGCAGCAAAATGGACCATGGGGGACAGGAGGGAGTGGATAGGGGCATGGAACTCGAACAGGCAGGGTGGTGGTGGTAAGAACAGGCAACTGTCAGCTGACCATAGTAGGCTGGTGGGAGGGGCAGTGGCAGCTCAACCGAACAATCAGAGTAGATAGGAGGGACAATTGCAGGTCCATTGAACATGATGGGCAAAAGGGAGGGAGCAGGGCCAAGCACACAAACATCAGAGGGCAGTGGGAAGGAAGGTAGGGGCAGCATGCTAAGAACAGGCTAAGCAAGAGGGCAATGATGGGACATAGCATTGGACAATGGAGGGCAGGAGGAGTGGGCAGGGACATCAAGCTAAATGGAGGGCAGTAGCGGCACATCGGGCCATGCAGGGCAGGAGGGGAGGGCTGGTACATGGACTTGGATAACAGAGGGTAGGGAAGAAGTGGATAGGGCAACAAGCTAACTGTTCAGGGCAGGCAGGAAGGGCAGTGGAAGAACAAAAGCCACACAGGGTTGTAATAAGGGAGCATGAACTTGGACAATGCATGGCAATTAGGGGGGGCAGGAGCAGCAAGCTTGGGTGGAGGCAGCACAAAGCCAGGCCACATCCTGCGACTAACTCCGGCCACAATGCATTTGCGATGGTCATTTTACTTAACGTCTAAAAAATGTAGAAATTCACTGAAAAAAAACAAAGATTACATGCATGTTATAGTTAAAAAATAGAATTTAAAAACCAAGGAAATTTTTACATGGATGATATAATTTGGTTCTAATTTTACATGCGCAAAACCATTTAAATTCAGCTATTATAGTTTTTTCAAGTAACTATGACTCATGTCCTAAGCTAACTATAACTCAGGACCTTGACATGCACTTTAATTACCACAGATATTACATCACTCATGATGTCTTCTATGACATCATTGATAATATCACGGCAATATTTGCAGTAAAATTATACATGAGAAAACTGTTCGTATATATAAATTGAGTACTGAGCTACATGACTACAGTACATCATAATGGATCATAATGTACAATAAATAAAATTACAAAGTATAAGTGAGAGCGATGGAATTGCCATCTTTCAACAAGAATTTCTTAGAAAACAGGAATCTAGAATGTTCATGTAAAAGAGAGAAGAAGTTTGATTTTAAAGCACTACTTTTCAATGTTTTTTTTTCTCAAAAACAGGACTGGAAAGGAACAAGCAGCCAGCTTGTTTGAAGATAAACAAATGTCAAGTGCACAAGTTGTAGAAAGGAGAAGCACTTCAACTGAAGTGAAAGTCCAGTTATCTGACAATACAAGAAGCTGATGCTTGAGTGTAACACGACTGAAGGCTGGGCATGTTTGGCCCCAGTTCCCGGACACATTTTTAAAAGTGATAGTTTTAACCTGTAAATGGGCATGCTGAGGTGACAGCTGGAGCTGAAAATCAGGAGGATCAAAGATGTCCCCACAGTGATAGGAAATTCCATACCATTTGCAATAATAATAGTCCTAAAAACCTGGGTCACCAAAGAGACTCCAGAACCAGCGATGTTAAGGCCAAGGACTATTAGAAAAACAACTCAAATCGAAGCACTACAACTTAGATAGTTGAAAGTGTTTGGATCTTTCTCAGATAATGCACCAGGGGTCACGAACAACCCACCCACCAACGTCTAGAGGGCATCTCCTTTCAACACTGGGAGCAAACTTCTAACAAGCATTGCCATAGCCGATATGTCTCGCCAATGCAAGGTCTATTGGCTTTGTCAATGGTTTTTAGACATGTTGTGCAGAATGATTGGATAGGAAAGCGCTGTGACGCATAATGCTTCTTTTTGTATTTACCTTCTCCAAGCTGCACAGCAGCCACAGTGCTGCAAAACATAGCTTTAAAAATGTTGACAAAGCCGATAGATCTCGTATAGGTAAGACCTAATGGCTTTGGCAATGCTTCTTTTAGAAAACCTCTGATCTTTTTTTATTGAACACATGATCCCATCTTCAAATTAAAGATCTATCTTAGCAGTGTGCCTGCACACAAGAATATGTATGGGTGTTACATACATTCAAATTTAGATTTAGTGCCTGATTTAGATTTTGGCAGTAATAGTCTCTTCGCCGGACTCCCGTCGGACTACCCGTCCGCTGCCTTGGCAGTCATCTTGCTCTATTTAGGTGTTGGCAGGGTCATAGGCAAAACATTGCCCAAGACCTGCCGGCTCCACCAAGTGTCTCCAGCTGATGCTATGGTGGCATAGGGAACAGGGAACTCCAGTCACCTTTACCACAGATTTGGATGTGCCTTACCGCCAAGCCAACTGTGGTGGTCTGACCCCCACAGCTGAGTTGGAGTATTGGAGGGGCAAGGGGCAGAAAACTTACCCTTTTCCACATTTCTGCTTCCATTTTGGACTGGATCCCACTTACATCTCCTGCCATTGCTGCTGCTACTGGACCACAGAGGATACACAACTCCGCCATCGCAAGACATTAAGGTAGGGGTACTGCATGTACTGTGTACGTTGTGTTGACACTGCACATGAGCTCGGGACCTCTGCAGAAATATACATGCCACAGGTATTTTTTTAAATACCTCTGACGTGCATATGTGGGGAACACATTTGTGTTAGTGATTGATTGGGACACACTGGTGGAGGACACATACACAATTGTTATTGTGGTGTCAGTGTTCATTACCAAATGAATGCAGGCATCACAATAACAATGGCATCACACTTGTCACCATGTCTACATGTGCACATTGCAAGTGAATCTGTTCCTGTGATATTGTGAGTTCAGTTGTGCATGTGAGTCAGTACATGTATGTTTTTGTGAGATAGGATTGGCTGGTCGAGGTGGCAGGAGCTGGAATAGTTGATGTGGTTGTGTCTGAATGTGTGTCACTTGCATGTGGCTTCAATGTTGTTTTGTATGTTTGAGTGTGTGTTGTGTTGCTCTGTGCAACATTCAGGTGAGTGTTGTTGTGTGGTGGTCATTGTCATGATGTGTGTAGTTGTGCTTGTGTGTAAGTTTGTTGGTGCAGCTCAGTGTGTAGTGGTGTCAATTGTTGTGGTTGTGCCATGTGTGGGTGCAGTGTCACTACTGTGTGCGTATTGTGTCATGGGTGTATGGCAACGTGTGTTTTCGGCATGTATGTGTTGGAATTGCAATGGATTATTGTGTGTATGTGGTGTGCTGGTAGTGTGTAGTGCAGGGAGGCACATATGGCTAAGGTACAGAGTGTGTGTGACTTACCTCTATTCCATTTCCACTGTCATTGTACAATGTCCATTAGATCCAGCAATGGGCTCCCTCCGTCAGTAAACGACCACCATTACACCTCCTGCAGGACTGTAACATCTAAGTATGGTCAGCGGGAACCCACCTGCCTGACAGCTCGGAAGAGCACTCTGCTGTGTCGGTCTGCAGCTCAGCCACAATAAATATGGTGGGTGGAACACTGTCAACTTGATAGTGTTTTCGGGTCTGCCGCTGCGGCAGATTGGGGGCAATAGCCCCAAGATCTAAATCAGCCTCTTTTTTAAAATAAGATACTTCACTATTTTTAAGATTTGCAAATGGCAAAGGTTGTGATAGCAGGATCTCTTCTTGATTACCAGCTTCCACAACACTACAGCTATCTTAGAATAGGATTCATATTTGTGTAATCATTATACATACGTTGGATTCCAAGCACTGGATGTGGGGGTTACAAAAACAGTGATCCTCTCAGTCGCAGTGTACTGGCACTGTGCAGTCAAGAGTGATATTGGGCATCAATAATTTGCTCAGTTGTGAGGGTGTCTTATTGTTGACTGCAAATTGAAAGATGTACCTGGTTCAGGTTGGGTGGTGTAACACTTTCCTAAAATGGAGTGTGAGCATGTCCCAAAGATGGTGTGAGAAGTAGTCCTTAGATGAACATTCACATTGTAATTAGGCAACAGATCTGCCTAATGCTATCTCAACTGCACACCACTGCCATCCAGGAATTCATGTGTAATAACCAGGTTTTAGTCCCATTGTCAGCTCAGCAATCATCCTGTGATCCTGGACACATCCATTAACCTCTGTGTGTCTAATAGATTTATACGACCATGTGTAATGGAACTGGTGATCACATACAGCTCTCTGTAAAACTCCCAAATTTGAGCAAAAAGTGGATTTGGGGAGGCTTTAAGCAAGGCACAGGGTGGGGAGAAGCAGATGTGGATTGGGGGTGAGAGCTGATAGGCAAAGGAAGTGACATTCTGGCGAAAGCTGCAGCTTTGGAACTGGGGAATCAGGTTTTTGTCCCAGCCTTGGCTAAATATCCCAGGCACATTGATTGATCTCTCGGTGCCTAAAACAAATAAAATAGGAAGTTTCCAGAGAGACCGCACTCATAAAAATGTACAGTGCTCCAATACATTTGGGTCGAGTTTGCGCTTTATACAAGGAACACCCCATGATGGTGGGAGAGGGATGGAGTGTCGGAGGGAGCAAGCAACAGCGAAAGCACAGTGATTGGGTGATGGGTGAAGCAAAAATGCAGAGTGGGATGTAGTGCAATTTGAAACTCATGCAAGCAGGGTGGACAAAGCAGCAAGGAGGGAGAGTGGGAGGGGGAAGAACAGTTACCTCAATTGCATCGGTAGCAGCGGATAGGCATGGATTAAACTGAACAATCTGCGCTTGGTCTCCCTACTTCATGGCAAGCATCGGAAGTGACGTTTCTGCTGCAATGGCCAACGAACATGCCACAAGAAGAATGATCATGAAGCAGACAAATTTAAAAGCAATGGGCAAGCACACAACCTTTTTTGGATACAAGAGTGTCTTGCAAGTGAGAGGCATGCACTAGTGCATGCTCTTGCAGGTTTGACCTTTAAAAGGCTGCTCAGAAAGAAACATCTAAACAAGTGACAATAGCCTGTTGATATTTTAAGAAATACTTGCTTGTATTAAGTTGTGCGCTTCATGCAAACTTTGTTGCTATCTCACCATCTACTGTACTGATGGTTTAAAACATAATTTAAATCTTGTCCTTACACAGAGAAGTATCCTTCTCATTTATGTTTGTTTTATACTTAGAATTTATTTTTTGTGATTCCTTACATCTTTTTTCTTTGGTGTAATTTGCCTAACATCTTAATTCTATGTTTGTCTTGAGACAACCATTTTGTACACTCTTGTCTACTCCTGCAACTCATTCTATCCCATGTCGGTATGTTATTATCATTTGTTCACGCAACACAACTCAGCAGGACAACATGCTGTGCTGCATGAAAGGAAGAAGGCAGTAATGCACCATACCTAGCAAGATATGGCGCATTCCAGCTCTCTGCCGGTGCTAAACACAATCTGCCGCCTAGCGGCAATGCAGGCACCCTTGCACCAGTGTACAGGCAGGATTGTTTTTGTGCAGGAAAGAATGCCTTCCTGCACAAAAACAATCTTCTGAGTATTATTTCACTTTCTAAGTGTGCTGCTGAGTGCACCACACTTATAAAGAGGAAACAACAAAGAGAAATAACAATAGTTCTGGTTTCTCCTCACTGCCCTTCCCCTGGTCAGGCATAGAATTCTGATGCATTCTTAGGTCTACTAGTGTTGTAAATCTGGGAAAGCACCAAAACTCCACCCATGGAAGGAATTCCCAGGTCAGCTTAATGCAAGGCAGCCACTTGCTCTGCCTTGTGTTAATGCAGATTTATCAAGTCACGCAGGGCAAAGCAAGGGGGCCTTGTGTGGCTTGGTAAATCTGATTAATGGATTGATTGCCCTTGGCTTTGTCAGTGCTTGTTTTCTTTTATCATGGTGTTTGCAAAATCTTGTTGGGGACGGAGTCAGATCCGCATCAATCTAAAGACACATTGGCTAAAAGAAAGAACATTTTTGGCCTCAAAAAGCACACATTTCCATAGTAGTCCCTGGCCCTAAGGGGAACAACATTATGTATGAGTGTGCTTCTTGTGAAAGGGCAGGATGTTTTCACCCACAGTGAAGTAAGTCGATGACTGACGTGAGCAGACCATTACCCATGATGTATGCTGTAGTGAGTGGAAGAAAATAACAGCCCATCGATGAAGAGAGCTTGCTGAAAGCTCCTTCTGGTTATAATATTCACATAATTTTAGTAAAATCTAAACTTCTTAGCTATTGCCACAACTAACAGTCATCATACACTTTGCACATAACAAAGGGCTGTTTTATATATATTTACCCACCCAGGCTTGCTTTTCCTATTTTGCTCACACACACCTGTTTGAAATAGAGCCCAGGCAAGCACGATATAGTTGTCATGCATCTGTAAAATATGCGTGTGAGTCCCTGCGGTACACAGAGGCTTGCTTGACGCAGAGGCAACCCATTCCATTCATCAAGCTGGCTCTACAATGGGAATGAAAGATGAAGAGAAAGAAGGAGAAACAGTGAAAAACATAGAAAGCAAGAATCTATAAGAGCGGAATAAAGAGGCAGGAAATATATTTTTGTGAATTAAAAAGACATGAGGTGAATCAAGGTTAAGCAGCCTTGGCCTTTCGTACCCTAGCCTTTAATAGCACCACCTGAGGGCTTCTAAACTAAACATCGAGCCCTGGCACTTATTGTTTTACAAATTAAGCACTGAATACTTAGGATAGGGGCATGCAATCATGAGAAAAGTGCTTTCAGAAGTAATAACTCAAAAGCCAGTCCGATTACCCTGCCCCAAAGCATTGCAAAGTATTGGGACAGTTTTTGTGTTTTGTTGGCTTCTTAGGAAGACTCGATCAACTGCCCGGATTTCATAAACTGATGAGGGACAGCCCAGGAACTTGCTATTTGAGCAGAAGCTCTCATTGCACAACTACCTGGATTTTGATTGGACTGGCACAATGCCAAGCCACTGGAGTCTAGAGCAGCAGTTCAATTCTCCAGGGTGTCCGCCTTATGATGTACAGTGGCGGGAGCGCCCGCTCGACTGGCTGAGAAATAGTCCTACTAAAAGCACGATAATGACTAATGAATATAAATTGCAGTAGGCCTTGCTTTAATGAATTATCAAATGGTGTTCTGGACCAAGCCTAATGAAAGCTCTGCAGTCAAAGAGATGCTGACTAAATGATGCTTAAGCCTCCCCTTGCAGACACGGTGAATGTAGTATGAAGGATCAACCGAGAGGTAAGGAACAAGGGGAGATGTTGCCTCCTTTGTTGTAAGACAGGGCAGGTTCTGACCCTAGAAGGTGAGAAACAACAACTGAATACAGAATTGAGGGGCACGTGGGAGTACTCTTAGCAACAGCACTATCTATTCTGACGTGCCACTTGTCACCTTTAAATCACTGTATTTTAATTTTGCCGCATTGTAGCAGATGGGCTCACCATCACTCTGTGTACTGCAGTGACTCACAAACATACTTTACAGATGCATGACAACTATATCATGAATTCCTGGGCTGTGTTTCAAACAGGTATGTATAAGCAAAACATAAAAAGCAAGTCTACGTGGGTGAATATACAGAACACAGCCTTTTGTTACGTGCACAGTGTATGGCGACTGTTAGTTCTGGCAGTAGCTAAGATCTTTTGATTTTGCTAAAGTTACATGAATATTATAACCAGTAGAGGCTTTCAGCCAGCTATATTATTCCATAGGCTGTTAATTTCTTCCACCCACTACAGCATACATAATGGGTAATGGTCTGCACATGTCAGCCGTTGTCTTAATTCATTGTGGGTGAAAGTATTCTGCCCTTTCACAAGAAGCACGCCCTTACATAAAGTTGTTCCCCTTAGTGCCAGGCACTACTGCGGAAATGTGTGCTTTTCAGGCCAAAAAATATGCTTGCTTTTAGCCAATGTTTCTTTCAGATTGATGAGGGCCTGACTCCATCCCCAATAACAAGTTTTTGCAAACACCATGACAAAAGAAAACGCACACTGACAAAGCCAAATGTAATGGCCAATGTCGGACCTAATGGTTTTGCCATTGCTTGATTACATTTCTTCTGAAACTATGGGAATGTTTCTGGAATCTTCAACTGTCTTCGGGCGCTGTAGGCTGTGCTGGATAATGGCAAAGAAGCCAGACCGAGTATTCTAATATATTACGTTTTTTTTTCTCATTTATTCCTCTCCCCCCTCCATTCTTCTGCCCTTCACTTGACAATTTTGATGTATTTATTAACAAATGTAAGTCTGGATCTCCTTTGGATCCGATCCCAGTGCTTCTGTTTCACAAAAATAGTATTTCCATTAAGAACGTTTTGTACAACATTATCTTTAAATAGTGGACTGGTCCGTAGTCCACTGAAAGAAGACATTGTTAGACCATAACCGACTAGGATCATTCAGATCTCCAAATTTATAGTTCTACCAAACGTTTGCTGGCTGCTAAAATTATGGAAATAATTGTTGCATCTCCAATATGCAGATTTTGGTTATCTCAGCAATATTGTAGTATTCACAGGCTGTTGCCAATCCCAAAATAAGAACTGAAGCTGCATTAATAGCTAAACAAGACTGCCATAACTACTTCACTTGTGTCCTAATATAACTGAACTTGATGGCAGCCGTTGACACAGTCGATCACAGAACAATCTTAGCTAGAGTGGCTAAACGAGGCATTTCTCATACTGCTCTTGATTGGTTTAAATCATTTCTGTCAAGTTGTACTGTAGCAGTTATGCTCCATAAATGTTTCTATGACACTTCAGATTTAGCTACAGGAGTTCCCTAAGGTGCAGTCCCTTCTCCATTTCTTTTTCGATCTTTATACTTGCTCTTTTTAGGTCGAGCGTAAGCATACGACCTCTTGTATAATTTTAAATATACTTCTGTGGGCTTCCAACTATTTCATTTGTTAGTTTCAGTGTCATTTAAAAATCCTTGCTTGCGAGTGGTCAGTCATGCCTCTGTGTCCCTCCTTCTTCTGTGTGGGAGCAGGGACCGACTACTGCATAATTATGCTTTGTCCTGTTTATCTGGTTTGTAGGGGACTTTTTAAACTTTGTTTCCAGCTCCTGTCCAGGGAAGCTTCCCTTTTCATTTGCACAGCATTCTTCCTCTGAGCTTAGTTAGAAACAATGCTATAAATGCAGGCTGTTATCTTGGTCACATTTGGTCTTTGTGGGCTCTCTGCACCCTCTCTCAGCTGCCTGGCTCCCGCTCTTCCTTAGCTTGGATATTATTTATCAAGTGTGCCTGCCTGTGTGTTGAGAGCAAGGGCGGAGGATCTCTTGTAATTGCTTATGGCCTATGCACTCAGGTCTACCAGGGCTCCACAATCCTTAGAGATAGTGCCCCCTTTTGCTCCATACTGGGATCATACTCGCAACTCCATCAGTGCACCTCAGTTCACACAATCCAAGCCCTCAGCCGAGCCAGTGCCAGGAACCCCGCACAAGCTGTCTCCCGGAGCACCTCAGCTCTTGCAGTCAGTACACTCTGCTGCTCCAGTTCTGGAACCTCGGGCGCAGCTCCTTCAGTGCACTGCAGTTCACACACCCTAAGCCCTCAGCCATGCCAGTGCCAGGAGCCCCACATCTGCTGTCTGCCAGAGCATCTCAGTTCTTGCAGTCAGTTCACTCTGCTGTATTACTGGGACATCCGGCGCAGCTCCATAAGTAGTTCACACACTCCAAGCCCTCAGCCGTGCCAGAACCCCACACACACTGTCTACCAGAGCACCTCACTTCTTACAGTCAGTACACTCTGCAGTCCCAGTACTAGGGCCTCGGGCACAGTTCCATCAGTGCACCTCAGTTCTACCCCCACAAGGTCACGTCCTTTCCTATGCTGGGACCCCGCTCACATACAGTTCTATTACAGCAGCTCAATTCTAATATTCACTCCCACTGCCAAGCATATACTGGACCCAAAAGAGCAAAACACAGCTCAGCCAGTGCACCTCAAGTCTAACATCCAACACCACTGTTGATAGGAACCACAACAGCTCAGCCAGAATCTATCAATTCTAAAATTCAGTGCACATTTCTTCTCAGTACTAAGGCTCACACACACACGCCCTTCAGGACTCCTGCATCTGTGGTTCAGAGCCAATGCCACTCCCATAGTGGGTCCCACTCACAGCTTCACCAGGACACCTCCAGGCTAACACTCAGCAACACAGTGAAACCAATCCTAGGTTCCACACATAGCTCCTTTAACATACCTCACTTCTGACCTAGTGTGCCCGTTACTATTCCAGTACCACAGCCCACATACAACTCTGTCAGTGCACCTCAACCCTGACCTGTAGTGCCCCATTTTTCCAATACTGGGAATTACACAGCACTCGGTTTCTCATTCCTCACCTGCTGCCTTTCTGTTATTCCAGCACTGGGTGGGGACACAGCTCTGCCTATATCTCCAATCCTGATCTGAAGCACCCCAATATTGCTGTATTGGGGTTCACATACAACTCTGCTAATGCACCTCCTGCTGTTCGGTATGCGTCCTTTCACTTTTTTTTCAGATCTTTCTTCCTTCCTTTTCTCTGGTGTTTTTCTTATCTTTATCTGTCAATTCATGTTTTACTATAAATCCCTCGTTTTCCCATCTGTATGTGGAAGCCAGAAGGTGTCGAGCCTGAAGTGTCAAGGTGGTTTTCCCATTCTGTGTTTGTAGAAAATGTGTCAGTACATACATGCCCTGGTTCTTTGGCTGCTTGTTTCTCTCACCACCTCTCTTTTTTTCTCTAATGTTCATTTTTATCTTTCTTTTCACACTTCGCTAATTATTTTTCCTCTTAAGCTTTCGTTTGCTAGCTTCCTTCCCTTTTTAGGGTCGAGCATAAAGCGCTCAGTACCTGGTGTAATCTCTCTGTGGGCTTTTAACCACGCCCATGTCACACCCATCAGTATGGTTGGTTTGTGGGCTTGCCTTTTAAAAATTGCTTGATTTCATTAGTGAAAGGCATGCATACGTCATGCCTTTTCCAGTGTTTAACCTGCCTCGAGTGCACCGGCCAACTACTAAAAACATACAAGGCTCCATGTTTTTGGTATGGTTTCTGGACTACTTTTTCTCTTTAATTCAAAGGTAGCGTGATCTCGCTGGGCAGTAGTCAAGTGCTTTGCATGACATCAACCCTGTTACATGTATATTTGCACTTTTTGCCAGTTACATGGATAATTGCACTTTTGCTGATACATTTCACTGCAAGCGAACTTCTCTTTCCTTTTGTGTGTCTGTTTCTTTTTGCTGTGTCTGCTTTGCGCTGATGGCGGCCGTCAGCTCACTTATGTGAAACTTTTGTACTTTTCATTTTCAGTTTATGTGGCAAAAAAAGTCAGGTTAGTTATGTGAAACTGTTTTACTTTTCATTTTCAGTTTATGTGCAAGAAAAGTCTGGTTAGGAATTTACAATGCTAATAACTTTAACTTGTTTCTCTTGATACCATTATTACACTGCTTCTAAGTTCAACACAATTTGGCCTGTGCAGCTGGCCCTGTCTCACAGATACCAAACGTGGACATCCCCGAAAACCAAAGAGAAGTAAACAGCTTGTTGGGGAACCAGAAAATGTATTCTCTTCAGTTTTTAGACCATAAATCTTGCCTAGCCGAGTAAATTTTTGCTTCTAGAGCCCAATCATGAGTTCAGTAAGGATCTGATGCATTTAATATCTGGTGGAGACTGTAATGTTCCTAGAGGGGTGGTTCCACAGCACCCTGGAAGAAATAAGATTAGCAAGTCACGCTCCCTTTCTCCTGCCATCTCCGCCTCATGCCCTTAAACGTTTGTAGCCTCCCCTCCTATCTCTCCACTTTCCATCAAGAAAACAAAGCCCTGATCAGGAAGACATTCTCCCAGTCTCCTGCTATCTGAATACTTTGAAATCCCTTATTACATGGGATCTTCCCCAGAACGGCCCTGTCTCGTTTTCCACCTCTATCCTGATCGGCCCAGATACTGAGGGGTTGTTTCCGATATAGAAAGCAACTGTAACAGGTGTAAGGACAATTAGGACCTGCCTCCACTCCTTACTTGGAAACCAGACCACGCCTCTCTCCAGCCTCGTAGGTTGTGGAAAACATAGCGTCTCAGGGCTCTACTTTGCATATTCTTTGGTGATATTTAATTTAGAGGGTAGGAAAATCTCAGTAAGTAGCATGTTGGGCGAAAGATAGTGCCAGTATTAGTACCACTAAAAAGGATGTTTGTTTCCATTGCACATTCTCAGAGGGTACATACATTTTGCTAGCATTTTGTGCAATTTAATGCTTCGTTATGGGGAAATTTTAGAACTCCTGGTTTGGTGGACTGGATACACAGTACAAGGGATTTGCTGCAGATAGAAAAAAATATGGTGTATTTGATAGGGCGGGATGACACTTGCAGACCAGATTTAATGCCGTTTTTAGGGTTGAACGCTCAAAGTGCTCTGTCATTGGTGTAACCTCTCTATGGGCCTTTAACCATGCCCATGTCACGCCCATCAGTTTGTTTGGTTTGTGGGCTTGTCTTTTTTAAATTTGCTTGATTTCAGTAGTGAAAGGCATGCTCACGTCATGCATTTTCCGGTGTTGATCCCTCATCAAGCACACCGGGCAACTACTGAAAACATACAAGACTTAGGCCCTCATTACAACCCTGGCGGTCAGTGGAGAAGTGGCGGTAATACCGCAAACAGGGCGGCGGTAAAAAAATTGGAATTACAAGCATGGCGGTGACCGCCATGCAAAATCGCCACTTCTCCACTCCGACCGCCAGGGTGGTAAAGACCGATGGGCTGGAGACTTCGGTCTCCAGCCCGGCGGCCATCACTACACCGCTGGCGGTATCACAACCCCGCATACCGCCATGGATTTCGTGGGGTTCTGGACCGCCACGAAATCCATAGCGGTAGGCACTATCACTGCCAGGGAATATGTTCCCTGGCACTGATAGGGGTCTCTCCCTCCCCCCCAGAGTCCTCCCCCCAAACCCACAACCCCCTACAACCCCCAAAGGTGGTAGGACCCCCTCCCCTCACCCCTCAACATTGACACCCCCCTACACGCACACTCACACAACAACTACACATACACGCACACATACACGCACACATACTCGCACACATACACAAAGACATACACGCACACATACACACAGACATTCACGCACACATTTTCCATACACACACCACACCCCTGCATGCATACACACACTTACACACCCCCTCCACACACTCACACTCACACCCCCATGCAAGCACACAATACACAACACCCCCCCACACCCCTCCCCTAACGGACGATCACCTTACCTGGTCCGGTGATCCTCTGGGAGGGAACGGGATCCATGGGGGCTGCTCCGCCGCCAGCTCCCCATCACCAGAACACCGCCACACCGAATCATGGGTTGTGATTCGGTGGGCGATGTTCTGATGACGTGGTGGTGGAGGTGGAGCAGCCTCCACTTCACCGCCGACCGCCAGTATGGCTGCTGGCGGCTCTCCGTCCGGAAAAGGGCAGACGGCTGCCAGCAGTCATGATACACTGTGTGGAAAACCGCCTGCACTGGCGGTCTTCAGCACGGCGGTACCTCGGCGGTCTTGGCAAAAGACCGCAAAGGTTGAGATGAGGCCCTTAATATTTTCCGTATGGTAACTGAACTACTTTTTCTTTTTATTTCGGAGGCAGTGCGATCTCGCTGGGCACTAATCAAGTGCTTTGCATGACATTGATCCTGTTACATGGATAGTTGCACTTTTGCCAGTTACATGAATAATTGTACTTTTGCCGGTGACAGGGATAATTGCACTTTTGCTGATATGTTTCACTGTGAGCAAACTTCTATTTCCTTTTGTGTGTCTGCTTTGCGGTCATGGTGGCTGTCTGCTCGCTTCTGTGAAACTGTTTTACTTTTCAGTTTATGTGTCAAGAAAAGTCCGGTTTGGAGTTTAAAACGCTAATAGTTCTAACCCGAGCAAATGCAAAACCCATTCCATTGCAAATGCTTGTTTTCTTTTGTCAGACACATTTGCTCTATTTCTTCTTTTAGTTGTGTTTGCATTTTCTCATTCTTTCTTTCCCTTCTTTCATTTCTTTGCAACCCCTTCTCTTTCTTCTTTGGTCTATTATATTCCTTTCACTTTTCTTTTTCTGCCCAATCTGCTTTCTGTCCTGAGGCCTAGTTATCAATAGATCAACAGGCGTAGTAGCTCTGGGGTCTAGAGACCTGTGGACCTCACTCAACTCTAATTACTGCTCCATTTTCCTACCGAAATCACAGTCAACCATTTTCCTTTCTTACTGCAGGGCCCATGACATCGTTAATACGCCACTTGTCTTCTTCATCTTTACTCCTGACTCCCTCTTTCCTTTCACCCTCCAGTCCATCCCAAATTATATTTTTGTTATGGTGTTTAGAGCATTACACTCTAATGCCAAAAGTTAATTTCTTATAAAGGTTTATATTGTACATGTTTTAAGATATAGAAAGAAGGTCAATGGAAGTGCTTTAGTTGAATGCTGGCCCACTGGAATTATACGGCAGGAAAATACAAAATTATAAGGAAGGGTTGAACAATTTATGTGGCAAGAAAAGTCCAGTTATGAATTTACAATGCTAATAGCTCTAATTCAAGGAAATGTGAGACCTATTGCATTGCGAATGCTTGTTTATTATATCTGAACATTTTTGGATGCTGCTTTTATTGTTTTTTGGATGATACCTACCTTATATATAAGCTTAGTAGGGATGGGTGCATTTCTAAACGATTTCCTTATTGTCTATAATTTTTTAAAGGCTTGATGGACAGAAACTGTTTAAAGATAAATATGGAAAAACAGAGGTTCTCTTAGTTGGCAGTGACCTATTGATCTGGTTTTGAGTCACATGTCCTTCAAACTTAGGTTCACGTCCACAACCTTAATCTCTAGTTAGGCTTCTCAGTTTTAGACTTGAATCATCCCTCAATTTGATGTTCAGATCTCCTCAGCCATATCCTCCTGTGTCTACATCTCTTAAACTTCTTTTCTGATTGTTGTCACAGGATGCCAGAAGGACAGTGATTGCAGCCACTATAGTCTTATGAATAGATTATTGCAATGCTATATATTTGAGTATATCCACACAGCAAATACAAAAGCTACAACAAGTTCAATCAAGTCAAGCAGCAGAGACTATAATGCAGTCTGCAATATGATCTCATGCCTCTGCAATCTTGCTAGGCATCATTGCCTTCCAGTTAGCAAAATACTGTGCATCATTCATAAGTGTATATGTAGATCAGCTCGGCCTTTTTAAAATAGCATATTACATGTCACACTACTCAACAAATATTGTGCTCTTGTAACGTAAATGTTATACACATTTTTTGTTTTAAAATACCTAGGTGGGAGATCGTTTTCTGTTCCTGCTGCTAAGTTATGAAATCAGTTATCACCTCCTCCTAGGTTGGTTCCTTCACACTCATTGTTTAGCAAAAGGCTAAACACTGTACTTTATTCCAGTTAATAATAGTTCATGAGCTTCTCCCTTAATATTAGTGTTAGAGCTTCAGTGCCATGGGAAAGTCAGGTGTAAGCAGGCTCTATAAATCTGAAACCATAACATATCCTTCCCCTTTTTGCTGGGATAGGTCATAGCTTTTAAACTTCATCATAAGTCTTATGCCTGAGCCTAGTCTAGAGAGACACCACAAAATGCAGAGTCCGGGTTCTGGAAAATGTTTCTCGGGGCTGGTGCATGAAGTCTCCTCTCAAAAACCAGATGATGTATATGTACTGACTTCAACTAGGCCTATATTTATACATCCTTTGAAATAAGGGGAAGCCTGTTTTAACAAAAGCCAAAGGCATCTTTAAAATTTTAACTCTTCCAATCAGGGCATAATACATCTTCATGGGCTTTCCCCTGCCTTCTAAGCTTTTGCAGAAAGGGGCAGGCACCAACTGGTCAATGCAATATGTATTCTACCTAACAGTCAAGGCTTTCAATGTGCTAGGAGATGCCCAGCACAGGTTAGGAGGGAAGAGTTGCTTGGGAGCCCTTGCTGGGATGAGGGAGCTTGACCGGTATGGGATGTATAGTTTCACAGTTCCACCAGACCACTAAGGCATCTCTGGGCCTCGTTCAAAAAGGAGAACTTGTTCTCTGCTTATGAACACCATTAAGAAACATGGTGCACTTCAAAGCGAACTCATAAATTGACTCTAGCCCAGGGCTAGTCTAGAAATGCGGATAACTGGCATGTCAGTAATGTGACCATTTCCCTTCAGGTCCTTACCAACACTGTTTCCTGTCTTGGACTTTTGTGTTATAGTCTAATGTGTTCTGGTTCAGCTTCCTTTGAACTGATTGGCTTAAACACTGGAAAACCCGGATTTGTAGATGCAAATTTCGGGCTTGGAGACAGTGTCCGTAATGACGCGGAGTGAGGTGGTCATCCTATTTCTCATTGATCCAAGGACTTTTGTCACTATAATGTGTCCTCAAGTCTAGTTTTTTTGGCTATTACTTGATAACTAAATCAAAAATGCAATGTATCACTTTGTGAAAAAAAAGTCCTTGAGATACAGAAGCCTCAATTGAAAAGAAACAGGAAGGCAAAACAAAGATGAAAAAAATCAGGAGGAATAAATGTAAGTAATGACAAATAAGGCAATGGGTAGGGTAAGGTATGCAGTAAAAGGAGTAATAATGTATGAGATGAAGGGAAATGACTGTGTTGAAAGGTTTGCTCCATAACAAAATAAAGTAAAATGTGACAGCTACGTCAGGAATTCCCCAATGAAACAAAATTTTTGTAAAAATTATGAAAAACAGGAACCCAAACATTACTCACCCCGAGAAATCACCTAGGTTATTATTAACTTCCCCAAAAAGACATAGAAAACACAAAAACATAGGCTTCTGCACATACACCAGGGCAGCATTCTTTTATTCACCATCTCTCTACAGGATAACATTGTGATGTATTTGAAGAGGTTATAGTTTGCCATTGGGTATCCTTCTACCTCTGAAATCACCAAATTATCTGGCGCTTAGGCAGTAAAGGTTTAAGACCTGATTATGAGTTCAGCGGTCCTGAGACAGCCGTACCCATGGTGGTAGTCCAACCGCTGCATCCTTGGTGGTCCAATTGCTAGATTTGTAGGATAACAGTGGGACCGATATAAGACCACCACCACTGCCAGGATCACAGATCGCTCAGTTTTGGCAGCACAGAAAATCATGGTCAAGCACGGCGGTGCAGATGTTGACACCCCCGTGCTGATCACAACTTGCGTTTCCGCCCGACTTTTTCATAGCGGGGAAATCGCCATGAAAAGATTGGCAGAAAGGAAGAAAGAGGGGCCACAGGGGGGCCCCTTGCACCACCCATGCCCATGTTTTGGGCAGGGAAGGGGCCCCACTGTAAGCACAGTCAGAATGTGCAGTGTCTGTGATGGCAACAGTGCACATTCCGACTGTCCTGGCATTGGCCTCGGCTCTCCCTCAGAGCTGAAGCCAATGCTGCTGCACTGTCTACGCCATCCAGCCCGATGTGAGCATCATAATACTGCGTTTGGGAGGCCGCCGGCTTGTTGGCGTCCTCCTGACAGCCATATTGGCAGTCTGTTGGTTGGACTGCCAAAATCATAATCAGCCCCTAATGTCTGACCCAAGGAAAATACCATAATGGGTTAGCAAGTCTGTCTGCATGTCAGTTGTTTTATTTTATATGTGCCTCTTCCTCAGTTTATGCGGGAAGTATTTGGAAAGAATGAAAATCTGTTTGGAATTGAAACAGTGGTTGTGAAGATTTCTGTGCGTGAAACTATTGAGCATCACGCTAAAGTGCAAAGTGGAGTAGTCTAAACCGAAATATGGGGTTGACCTCAGTGATCTGAGACCCATGATTTTTTTTTAAATGCATTTTATTTCATTTAGAGAAAATGAACATAAAGCTTACATCGCATAACAGCATTTTGCATCCATATCTGACCAATAATAGCTTTTGTAAATACAATTATGGTGTATCAAGGAATAAGAAATAAAAAAGGGAGAAAACATATATCACACTTGCAAACTTGATAACATCTCAATATAATTAGTCATGCAAAATAAGAGAGGTATAAACATAAAAAATAAAAGAAATGAAACATACACCACTCCCAACCCACCTGCCTTGTTGTTTCATGGATTATTATTGTCTATTTACTATGAGTAAGAGTGAAGCAGTCCCTGCATTCAAATTATTGTAGGAGGAACTGTCACACGTCAATGTTGTGTAAAAAGGCGTGGTGGGTTTACACAAGTCTGTCATAGTTGCATGTTGTGAGATCAGTCTGTATCCTCGTCGTGTGTTTTAAAGTGTTTCAGCATGGCATCCTCATGGCTGTGAGATGCTCATGTAGTCCACTGTGTTCTTCTCTACAGAGCACTAGGCTCTCAGCAGAGCCCCAACGCTATACTTCTTAATGCCAACCTACAGCTAGGTGTGCTGTGGGGGACTTCCAGCATCTCGTTATTTGCCTCTTAGCAAGGAGAAGAGCTAGGTCCAAAAATCGCGCTGTTACTTTCCAGCATTTGGATCTTGGGTAGAGCCTCTAAAGACAGTGTTCCATTGTGTCCCAATGTGTACTACCCGTTAGGGATCTAAGAGATTCCAGGCCCTCTGCTTAATACATGAGTAAAGTGAGGCATGACCATAGCATTCGTGCCTCTTCAGTCCGGCATCGCAAACATGAGGATGGAACCGAAGGGAAAATCTTATGTTGTTTAGAGCCGTCAAGTATGCTCTATTAAGGGCCATAAACTGAATGAACTTGAAACGTGTGTCACAGGGTATTATGCTAGGGTATCCCAGAATAAAGCACCATCCCTTGTTGTGCGATGCATGGCCTATGTCTGTCTCCCACTGTGCTCTCAACTTGGTGAGAGAAGTGTTTAAATGGGAGCGTAGGCCTTTGTATAGCCATTTGACTAAGTGTCTGCCAGTGCCTATCTTGTGTATTGCATGCACCAATGTGGGTGTGGTAGGTGGTTCAGAGCCCGTTGGTTTCCACTGTGTCCTGACATAGTGAAATATGTTAGCGTACATCTGAAAATGAGCTCCGGAGAGTTCATGAGCTTGCATGAAGTCCTGTTGAGATTTTAGTAGGCCATCCTCAAAGAGGTCTCTAATGTCTGTCGCGTAGGTTCTCATTATCCTAGTGAGACTACTGGATTCCGGCGGCACAATTACTTGCACTGTGGGGGACTGAGTCTGAACTCAATACAGGTGACACTTGTCGGCCTAATTCGGGTTTTGTTCCGGCTATCTACCAGTGCCTCACTTCTACCCAAGAGCAGTTATGATTGGACAACCGAGCACATGACCCAAATGACTCTTCAGGGAAATTGTGGTCACTCAGATCTCATCCGTTTCTCTCAGTTACATTAGTCTTACCTATGCAAGGACAATCAGAGGCAGAGTATAGTTCAATAAGGTTTTATTGAAGTAACTGCATCTTAGATAATAAAGCATGCATTGTAATAAATAGGACGATGAAGCACACTAGGATTAAAATTGTGACAAGGAGAGTGAAACAGAAAAATAAAGCTACCGTATTTTCACTAAGGTTGTTACAAATAGCTCCTACCTAGGCTATGTTAGAGCACAGCATGTTAAGCTTGAATTCTGCCCTTCCTACCTGAGCAAGAGGCCTGTAGTCTACATAAGCAGCTGCAGCAAAGCACTCATCAATCAGCATACAGTCGTGGTCATCTGGCTGGAATCTCCCTCTAATGTACCTGGGTCAAAGTAATGTTTTTATAATAAAACAGCTGATGTTCCAAGAAAGTATCCCCACATAAGAGTGTATATGTTTCTGTGAACATTACAGACAAAGCGTACCACTTTTGTGGGCAACCTATCTTTACTGCAGCCTTGAGAAAAGTACAGAGTGAAAGAAATGTCTTGTTTAAGAACTCAGTGCTGGCCTAGGCAAAGAACAGCTAGATAGAGAAAATAAAACAAGACCGCAAATGCGGCTATTGTTAAAATAATAAAACAAAGCTGATCTAGGTTAAAGTGCACAGTGGCAGGCTTAGGGCCATATTTATACTTTTTGACGCCAAACTGCGCTAACGCAGTTTTGCGCCAAAAAAATTAGCGCCGGCTAACGCCATTCTGAAGCACCATGCGGGCGCCGTATTTATTCAATGACGTTAGCCGGCGTTAGCCACCGGCGCTGTCTGGTGTGCGTTAAAAAAAACGACGTACAACAGGCAGCGCCGGCGTAGGGGGAAAATGGCGTATGGGCGTCCACAAATGGTGCAAGTCAGGCTGAGGCAAAAAAATCGCCACAACCCGATTTGCGCCATTTTTTTACGACGCCCATCCCCCATTGAAATGACTCCTGTCTTAGCAAAGACAGGAGTCATGCCCCCTTGCCCAATGGCCATGCCCAGGGGACTTTTGTCCCCTGGGCATGGTCATTGGGCATAGTGGCATGTAGGGGGGCACAAATCAGGCCCCCCTATGCCACAAAAAAAAAAAAAAAAAAAACTTACCTGGACTTACCTTAATGTCCCTGGGGTGGGTCCCTCCATCCTTGGGTGTCCTCCTGGGGTGGCAAGGGTGGCACGGGGTGTCCCTGGGGGCAGGGGAGGGCACCTCTGGGCTCATTCTGAGCCCACAGTCCCTTAACGCCTGCCCTGACCCAGGCGCTAAAATCCGGCGCTAATGCGGGTTTTTTAGACCCGCCCACTCCCGGGCGTCATTTTTGCCCGGGAGTATAAATACGACGCATATGCATCGGAGTCATTTTTTAGGACGGGAACGCCTACCTTGCATATCATTAACGCAAGGAAGGTGTTCACGCAAAAAAATGACGCTAACTCCATGAACTTTGGCGCTAGACGCGTCTAACGCCAAAGTATAAATATGGAGTTAGTTTTGCGTCGAATTTGCGTAGAAAAAAACGATGCAAATTCGGCGCAAACGGAGTATAAATATGCCCCTTAGTTTGCTAAAATAACGTGTATGAAGCTATAACTAAAATGGCTACACAACACCCTCCCCTTGCCAGTTCAAAGGTGGTACAGAGCCTAATTTTGTATGAAAGCTAATAAAATTCAACCTAAGGCATATATATAAGAATGTCAATAATGAAAAGTTAAAAAGACACTTGAGCAAATATTAGAAGGACAATTTAAAATGTTAAGTGTGCCATTAAAAAGGCCGAATTTCAAAAGTCAAAGGCATTTTGGAAGTTGCCAATTGAATACGGGATAATTGAAGACAGGAAATCTTCCACTTCGGCAGGTGGCAAAGTAGGAAGTTCATCGCCAAAGAAAATCAAGGAGCATTCGTGTTCCAAAGCCTGAGCTCCAGCCAAGGCAGCAGCATTCCGTGGTGTGCCCAACAATGTGTTTAGAGCTGCATAATCCACAAAGGGCAACTCAACAACAGCTTCCCGTAGCAAATGCACCCTCAACGTACATGTCTGGTAATGAGCCCTCAGCGAGAACATCAAGAGATCAACGTCCAATGAAAGCAAGCACTGAGTAGAAAGACAAACTTTCAGTGCATGTTCAAATGAGCACCAGAGGCACCTAAACATGTGCTGCACACAATGCAAAACCAGTCTGAGTGACAGAGACCAGTCACACTGCAATTGCTCCAGAAGTGATGCTCCAAAGTACTGCATCATGCATTCACGACACAGCCACACTGGTGGGCGCGCTTTCAGTCCTCCTTGTTGTGATGGGACAGCCATTGGCAGAAAAAGTAGCAATAGCAAAATGTCACCTATTATAGCCAAAGTTATCGGAAATCCCCCGAAAATACTGGAGAATATTGAGTGGATGGATGAAGGTATTAAGCCGAATATGGAGGAGAAGGTGTGAACGAAACCAGAACCAACAGCCTTAAAGAAATTTGCAATTCCAGTAGTACTGGATGCATTAAATATTTGTCCCATGATCTCACCAAACTGTCTCGGAAAGTTAGTACTTAAAAGGGACTGTATCTCTCCTGATGACCTTGCAACCTGAAGCGCATAGGTCTTGTATGCAGATGTAAGTGCCACATGTTTTTGAAACAATAAAGCCTTGAGTCTGCTCAACTTGTCAAAATTCACATTTGAAGTAGTCATATGGGGCCAAATCTCAGCTACTTTCCTCTGTCGTGTAGGAGGAAAAAGTACGTTCCTGCATCATGTAAAAATCTTAGAGACTGAAACAACATAAACTATTCCGGCTCGCATCCCACAACAGTTTTCACCATTGAGGAGGACATAGCTGCCATTCGAGAGCACCTAGAATGCAGATCTAATCAAGGGGACTGGAACTCCCTTCAGAGAACAAGCCAAGTTCGCTGCCAAAGCATTCCACGCCCCGTGCAAGGACAGCTGTTTACAAACCATTGAATGGCTGACAGAAGTCTTGCATTCACTACTGCTAACAAAGACCTCTTTCATGCGACTGAGCCATTTGCACACGAAGGGCAGCTCCCAAACCTCATAGATGTAACTATCTCCTAGCCTTTCATATCTGCCCACTGGAATGTGTTTTACACAGGAAGTGAATTGAAGTTTTGAAAGAGGCAGATTAATGACCAGTGTATTAACCACTCAGCAGATGGTATTTCAGCCACAGCAAAAGGCAACTTTTCTAATTTTTCCATATTTATCATGACATAAGTCGCTTCTTTCTTAGCCATTAGTTTTTGTTGTCGCGTTACATTAAATGTGGAAAATATGTCCCTTGCACTAATGTGTCGCCAGGGAACGCGACCTGCCTTCAGTGTTTGTAGTGTCAAACCTAACTGCATGATGGACCTTAGTTGACTCTGTCCATGGTGTAAAGAGGACATATCACTTTGTATTATGACTATGGCAGAAGAAACAATGTTGTTTAAGGTGTATATCCGGTCGGACAGGGTATTGATCCCATTATCTACAACAGCTAATGCTTTCTGTAAATTTTCCTGATCTATTTGCCTTAACCGGGCAGCAGCTTCTTGTTGAGAAAGCTTCCAAATGTCATTATAGACTGCATATAAGAAGCACTTTCTGTGTTGTTTTCTGGCACCTAACAGGAAATCCTATAAGTCAGTGTTATTAGACAGGAGACTGAGGTGTTCTCTAACAGCATCTAGTGAGGAACTCTTAAACCATAGTTTCCCTACACTGTATGTTGTTCCTATACCCGCATGTTCAGATGACACATAGCAAGGGTCTGGCCTACTTGTTCTAAAACCCCCTGTGGAGTTTATAAAACGTTGATGACGCCCATTAGTATCTATATGGTACCAATAACCACCCACCAGGATGTGAAAGTGAAGCATTAAGGGCCATATTTATACTTTTTGATGCAAAACTGCGCTAACGCAGTTTTGCGTCAAAAAAATTAGCGCCCGCTAACGCCATTCTGAAGCGCCATGCGGGCGCCGTATTTAATCAATGACGTTAGCCGGCGTTAGCCGCCGGCGCTGCCTGATGTGCGTGAAAAAAAACGACGTACACCAGGCAGCGCCGGCGTAGGGGGATATGGAGCTTGGGCACCAAAAAATGGGGCAAGTCAGGCTGAGGCAAATTTTTCACCTCAACCCGATTTGCGCCATTTTGTTCGACTCCCAACCCCCATAGAAATGACTCCTGTCTTAGCAAAGACAGGAGTCATGCCCCCTTGCCCAATGGCCATGCCCAGGGGACTTCTGTCCCCTGGGCATGGTCATTGGGCATAGTGGCATGTAGGGGGGCACAAATCAGGCCCCCCTATGCCACAATTTTTTTTTACAAAAATACTTACCGGAACTTACCTTAATGTACCTGGGATGGGTCCCTCCAGCCTTGGGTGTCCTCCTGGGGTGGGCAAGGGTGACAGGGGGTGTCCCTGGGGGCATGGGAGGGCACCTCTGGGCTCCTTCCAAGCCCACAGGTCCCTTAACGCCTGCCTTGTCCAGGCGCAAAAAAACGGCGCAAAAGCGGCCGTACGTCATTTTTTTTTACCTGCCCACTCCCGGGCGTGAATTTTGCCCTGGAGTGTAAATACGGCGCACATGCCTCGGAGTCAATTTTTTAGACGGGAACGCCTACCTTGCATATCATTAACGCAAAGTAGGTTTCCACGCAAAAAAATGACGCAAACTCCATGGACTTTGGCGCTAGACGCGTCTAACGTCAAAGTATAAATATGGAGTTAGTTTTGCGTCGGCATTGCGTAAAAAAAAACGACGCAATTCTGGCGCAAACAGAGTATAAATATGCCCCTAAATGTGCCATCCGGACCCATTCATCGAGTTGATCTTCAGTTGCATTGATATATTTTTGCCATTTGTAAAATTTTTCAGGGGAAGGAATACTGGGGGCATTCAATTTCTTAATTTTTTCTAAGGCTAAACAGCTTTTTTGTTGTACAGTTTCATTTAAAAAAATCATTTGAACAGGTATCGGATATGCTCTGAATAAAGCCTCCTTTCCACTTATTTGGCAATTTTCTGATCCCCACACACTTTTTAAGTCAATTGACTTCAGCCAATATTCATAGCCTTCTATAGCCAACCGGGAAACAAAAGAATCCGAATAAATGCATTTGTATCTGTCAATAATATGTGTACATTTTCCATAAATGGCAATTTGAAATAATTTGACTCAGCATTTTTAACATTGCGCCCAGAAAAATATGCAAATTTTTCTGAATATGTTTTAGAACTCCCTTGTGATGGAGTTGGGCAATGTTCCCATTGTGTGTAATTGAAAATAGTTTTTGGGGTACTTCTTCTGGGAATGAAATGGTGTCCATAATAATTATAGCAAAACATGCCACCATAATTCTCTTTGGATGGATAAACATCCTCACTTTCAAATACAGTAAAATACAGTCATCATAGAATCAACTGTTTTCACATCCCAGTCATCAGACACAACTCGGCTATTATTCCATCATTTATAGAAAGTTTAAACACATATGGTATTTGAATGACCTCCGTGGTGCCGTATATATAAAATGTGATTTTATCCCAAACAATCCCCATCAGGAATTGGTATAGCTGAAATGTTCACGAAAGACAAGTCTCTGCGGACCTTGTGAGAAGAAAAATGGGGTTTTAGGACCTCATCCACCAGTTCAACTGTTGACCTTTCAGGAAGGTAATGACCATGTATTACTAGAAAGAATGTAATGACAAAGCCAATCCAAAGGAGGAAAGCTAATATAGTCAAGAAAATCCACAGATAGTTCCATGGGAAAATAAAGTAAATTGCTTTAAGCCAATTGATCAACTTACGTGTTTTTGGCAGTTCAGATGTAGAAGAGGCAAATGAGTCCGAAAAGGTGTCATTGATGTCAGCAAAATATCCAGAAGCAGTTCATACAAAAACTGGAGCCATATTTGAAGGAGGAGAACTGGTAGGGGTCTCCTGCAGTGGTTCACTGTAAATTATGCCATCCACCTGTGTAGAAGTTGAATCACATTGATCTGCAATATCTGTGTTACTTGTTACATTGATGTTAGTGGAACTAATGCAAGATCATTTTCCACCCTCCCCAAACTCGGAGAGGTGTCAGCCTAGCTGCTCAAAACTTGTAGAGGGACATCTTGACCAGCAGTGAGACGGATTTGGGAACTACTGGTTGCACCTCTTGGTCTGCTGTGCAGGATTGGTCACATGGTGTAATTTGACATTGTCGACGGAGACAAAGCGATTTTCTTTAGCACCAGGCAACGGTGGTAGAATGACAGTTCTAGTACCGTGTATTCCCAGGACTGGGACCGATGTACGATCAGAAGGACTGAACTCCTTTTTCACAGCAACTTTTTCACGTACTAGATTCCCAACCTTTGGAATCCAGCCAGTAGGTGTTATTGGTACATCCTTAATTCCTACAGAGGCAGCACTGGCAGAAGCGTTGTTGTCACTGAACTGTTGTAATCCTTGCAAGACAGTGACAGGTTCATTGATGTCAAAAGGTGTTTCTGCTGCCTCCACACCAGGACCATCAAGATCTGGAACATACATTTGAGTTCCAAACAGGCACTTGTATGAAGTACGACACCCCTGGGACCTTCTAGACAGATTGTTAAGTGCTCTCTGGACTCCATACAGGTGATTAAGCCAACTACGACCCGTACCTAATACTTTGGCTGTTAAGGATTGCTTTAAATCTCAGTTTCGTCACTCCACAACACTATTTCCCTCGGGATGAAATGGAGACGAGTAATAGAGTGGGTTCCCTAACGAAGCCATGGCGTCCCTGAATGCCCTTGAGGCAAAAGCAGGGCCCTGGACGAAGTGGAAAGCTGCAATTGCATATGTGCCGATAAAGACTTCTAAATCTTTAATAACAGTCCGAGCGTCAGCCGAGCGTTGTGGCCACACCCATAGAAATCTGGAGCAGGAGTCAACAGCGACTAAAATGTATTTGTATGCATTGTCTGGTGTTAGAGGACCACAATGGTCCAAGTACACACTTTGTAAAGGTTTGTTGGAAATTAGGAGGGGCGTCTGCGGTGGGCGTTTGACGGTGGACCCCATAATTTGTTGGCAGATGTCACAGCAAAGTACATACTGCATGGTCTGTTTGTATAGACCTGGCCACCAATAACATGCTTGCAATAAAGATATTGTAGCTGCCACACCAGCATGGGCGGAGCAACCCCCTCATGCGCTGCTTTATTCAACTCTGGTCTTAGGTCTTTATTGGGAATTACTTGAACTCCAACGCCTGGTATTTTTACTTCTGCGTCTAAGAAGCCTCCCATTCAGTAGGAATATTTAGCAGGAAATGTTTTTGGAAAGGGCGTGCCTTCAGCCGTGGTTTTCACACCAGCCCATATGTCATTGTCCGGTTTCATTCTAGAACGGGTTACTGCAGCAACAGAAGCCGTAGCTACTGGTGATTTGGCTGCTTCATCAGCTAGTGTATTCCCAGCAATGTGTATTCCAACGCGCTGGTGTCCAAGTGCATGTACAAGATGGACATTTGGTAGCCTTTCCTTTAGATCCGCTATTTTCCCCCCCAGAAGTCTGTGTTTGATGGTGTTAGCTTTGGAATCTCTGAATCCATTCTGGCACCAGTAATGCAGGTATTCATTGAAGAACAGGACACAATAGTACAAATCACAGACAATCAGCGTTAGCGGTGCGGGATCCGTATGTTCCAGTGCTATCACCAGAACCTTTAGCTCTGCTAATTGTGCAGTGCAATCCCCTAGGGTTTGCGTAAAAAAGTATGTTGTGGATAGAATTTACTACCCTCCATGTAGCCTCTTACGACAGCGCAAGCAGTGGAGTATTGATGCTTTGAGCCTATTGCAGGTTGTGCTGAGCCATAGGTGTATATGACTCTTTTACATTGATCAATAGGCAATGTATTTGCCAGAACTGGGTATTCTAGTTCATACTGCAAAAATTCTTGAGTTTGTAATTTTGGGTCGAAGATGTAGTCAACATCAGTGGCTGTCAGAGACTTGGCCCATTGGATCCAACGTGGATGTAATGCTTTAGCATTTGGAACGCTGGCTTTGGCAGGATTAGAGATATGACACTAATGCATTTCCCCCTGGGCTAGTGGTCCTTCTTTAATGACAGCCATCAGAACAGCAGTGGGAATTTTCTCAGTGGGAGTAAAACGTTGTTCTGCTGCTGAATACAAATGTGATTTGTATGCAATCGGGACCATCTCACCCTCATTGAATGCTACATAGGTGAAACCAATGGCATCAGCAATTACTCTGATGACCAAATGTTTTTTATTGTCCCTTGTGTGTAGGTGTTGTGCTGCAAGCATGTCTGTTTGCAAAGCTCTGAGAATGCGTGTGTGTTCGACTGTCCAAAATTCACTGGAAAAGTCAGGATGTATTAAGTCATATAAGGGTATTATGCATGGTGCGCAATCTGGAATGAAAGTTCTGCCAAAATTTAGGAAACCCAAAAGGGATTGGAATTTGTTAATTGTATTTGGAGGTTGTAACTGTGTGCATTTTTCCAAGAATTGTGGCTCCAGGCTCTTTCCTTCACTTGAAAGCTTGTATCCCAGAAACAGAACCCTAAGGAAAGATATTTTTGTTTTTTTAAATTGAATTTATAACCAAATTCGGCAAAACCCACAACAATGCAGGCTACACGTCTTAGATGTTGCAGTACTTCGTCATCTGTGTGATAGATATCTTGTATATAGGACAATGCTTCAGGGTCAATGTCGTGCAATATTGAAGTTACATGAGCCGCGAACAGTCCTGGACTGTTCTTGTACCCCTGTAGTAAACAACAGATTTTTTTCTGAGAGCCTAGTGCACTGAAACTTGTTAAACCTCTACTCTCAGGTGCTATATTTTGGCAGAAAAGTCCATTGGAAATGTCCAGTGTTGTTTTGTATGTTTTGCGCACTATGTTGTTCAGAAGTGCTGTGCTGTGAGAGTTTTGTATCACAAATGTGCGTGTATGACTATTTAAGTGTCTAATCGAAGTAATCTAAGACTATTCTGCACGAATGGTCCAGTTTAGCTACAGGGAATAAAGGATTATTCATTGGTGAGAAACACATTTCAATTACGCCCTGGTACTCCAACTGTGTGAGGATTTCCCTCACGGGTGCTTTAGCATCATGTTTTAATGGGTATTGGGGTTGAGGTTGATTTTTAATTGGAATTACATGATAGGGGGAATCTTTATCCCACCCTACATGGTTGCGTTACAATGCGGGTGCCTGCGCCAATGCCCAGACGATGGTGTAGGATTCTGCGAGCTCATCGGGAACAAGGGGCGAGAAAGAAGGTTTGATAACCTCTTCCTCATATGGGCAAGTATGGACAAATTCAGGTGGCCAATCCCTTTCGGCCAGTAGAAGATCATATATGTTTACGACGCAGTCCCAAAAGATTGCGTCTATTGTGCATTCAATGTCTCCTTCTAACCTGTAACGTTGTACACCCTATAAGGCGTGGAGACACGCATGTCCACAGTTTCAACTTGTAAGAAGTCATCAGTTACTTTCACCTCCAGATGCTCTTGAAGATTCCGGCGAAATGTTGTGACCTCTGCTGCACTGTCTAGCAGAGCTAGTGCCCACTTCTTGTTCTTCAATAGAGCCCTCTTCTTGAATGGCATGACGAATCGCAACTGCTGCCACTTTCTTCTTTTTAAATTGGGGTTTTTGTTGGAGAAGTTTCTCTTCTTTTTCAACAGAAACTTCTGTGGAGAGTTGTGATTCCTGTCTCTGTTTCACGTACTCTGTTCTACGCTCTGACCGCCAACCTCTCTCACTGCGTTTTTCCAGTGAGTCCTGATAGGAACAAGAGTAGCATGTATCAGTATATTGATATCTGTCAGGTGTTTTTATATTATCTCTATTTCTGAGATTATACCTATTCTGTGGGGTCTCTGTATGTGGGAGTTCTCCCCTTTCTTTTTTAGGTGTTTGTTGTTTTTTATGTCAGGGCTTTTTAGAATCCGCAGGAGCGTGCTTGGTAGAATCTTTATTAGATTTACCCTGAAACTGTGGTTTTGTGGGTCTAGCCCCCTAACTATCTCAACCAATACTGGAGTAGGTCTCCGTGTTAATCTTTGGCAGCTCACGTTCTTGATCCTGTGGATGAATGTCCCGGAGCCGCATGCGCACTGCTAGTGCAACTGCTTCCCCTTTAAGGTTACTTAAAATCATTGAAGATACAGTGGCAAAACTGCCAATTAGTTGCATCCCCAAGTGCAGGGCCGGGGCAGCCCCTTATTCATCTTGAATTTGTTTTAACACTTCCGATAGATTGGCAAGTGTCGGTGTACCGTGTGCGGTGGTATAGAGCGTGCAAATACCGTGCCCCAAGTATTACAGTTATCTTCTGTGGGAACCATCCCAAATGGCAAGCACATAGTTAATATTCTATGCTTATCCTGAAGTCCCGTATGGGGAAATACTGCTTCCAGTGCATTTTTTTTTAGCTAACCAAAAAGGAGTCTCTTCTTGTTTGGGGGGTACTTTACCCATGATCGAATGTACAGTCACATGATTAATACCTCACGTTACTGTATGTGGTTGTGCCTGGGCAGCACATGCTGGGTTTGTATTTAATCTTTGCATTACAAACTGTACTAATCGTCTGAATATTGCTGTAAGCTCAGCAAATAAGCGACGGGCTTCAGCTACCGTCAAGGTTGCTGCAGCAGGGTGCGTTGTACATATGGCCAATAAAGGCCTGTTAAGACCGTCATTACTTAGAGGACCTAACCTAACATGTAAGATTGTATGTGGTAGGGCGCCATCAAGCCAATTATTATGTTTTTGATAAGATAGAGGTATTTCTAGATATGTATATGCTCTATATTGTGCAGGTATGTTTGCAGCTGTATAGCTCCTGGAAATGTGACCCAAGAATAGAAAATTTCTGTTCTATAGGATGGATGAGCCCCAACAACAAATGTAACAGGACCCCCCGGGCCGTTAGGCCATGTACCAATAAATACGTAGTAAGGGATGGTTGCACATTGACTGCAATTGCTACCTGTTGCAGGTTCGCCATGATGAATGGTTAATTCTGTTCAGAGATAAGCACACCCAATGAGGATTATCCTTTTAGAGTTCAAGCTTGAACAACCTATAGTGTTAGTTAGGTATTCCCTATTTAGCTGAGGGGGAAAATCCTCAATACCACGGACGTCTCCGTCTACAGTACTGAGGTGTCTTTGCATGTAGTGAGACAGAGATACTCAGGAGGACCCGCAAATTAGTGCCTGACCAAATGTTGATTGCGCCATGTTGTGTAGGCTCTCATTATCCTAATGGGACTACTGGATTCAAGCGGCAGAATCACTTGCACTGTGGGGGACTGAGTCTGAACCCACTACAGGTGACAATTGTCGGTCTAATCTGGGTTTTTGTTCCGGCTAACTAGCAGTGCCTCCCCTCCACCTAAGAGCAGGGATGATTGGGCAACTGAGCACATGACACAAATGACTCCTCAGGGAAATCGTGGTCACTCAGATCTCATCTCTTTCCCTCAGTTACATTAGTCTCACGTGTGCAAGGACAATCAGAGGCAGAGTATAGTTCAATAAGGTTTTATTGATATAACTGCATCTTAGATAATAAAGCATGAATTGCAATAACTAGGACGATGAAGCATGACAGGATTAAAATTGTGACAAGGAGAGTGAAACACTAAAATAACACTACCATATTGTCACCAAGGTCGTTGAGAATAGCTCCTACCTAGGCTATGTTAGAGCACAACATGTTAAGCTCTAATTCTGCCCTTCAGGTTCCCCTGGGAAGACATCATCCCTCATACCTCAGCAAGAGGCCTGTAGTTTTCATAAGCAGCTGCAGCAAAGCACTCAGCAATCAGCATACAGTTGTGGTCATCTTGCTGGAATCTCCCCCTAACGTACATGGGTCAAAGTAGTGTTTTTATAATAAACCAGCTGATGTTCCAAGAAAGGATCCCCATGTGAGAGTGTATATGTTTTTGTGAACATTAGAGACAAAGCGTACTATTTTTGCCAGCAACCTATCTTTACTGCAGCCTTGAGAAAAGCACAGAGTGAAAGAAATGTCTTGTTTAAGAACGCAGTGCTGGCCTAAGAAAAGAACAGCTAGATAGAGAAAAGGAAACAAGACCGCAAATGTGGCTATTGTTAAAATAATAAAACAAAGCTGATCTAGGTTAAAGTGCACAGCGGCAGGCTTAGTTTACTAAAATAACACATGCAAAGCTATAACTAAAATGGCTACACAACATGTCTATTTCCTCCCATGGTGCTAGTCGTGTAGACATAAGTGTGCCCAAAGGAGTAGGCAGACCTCAAAGGGGGATGTTCGGGGCATAGGGTGGTGTGTTATGTTTGGAACCGAGTGCTTGCTTCCAATATGTTATGGCATTATGGGAAGTGCAGCGGGACATGCGACTTCTGGCAATAGGAGTTTATGTAAGCGACCTGTGCGTAGCATGAATTATGTAAACATTTTCCTGCCAACCAGTGAGAAAGCCATTGTAATTGGGCTGCAAAGCATTAAAATCGGAAATCAGGGGCTCCCAGTCTGCCACTGTCTGTTGGTAATTGTAATTTATGAAGGCTGACTCGATGTCTGCCAGGGCCCCAAATGAGATTGAGAAGAAGGAAATCCAGTAATTTGAAGACTGAACGCAGAATGATTACTGGTAAATTGACAAAATAATATAATAATTTTGGTAACATGACCATGTTGGAAAGAGCCAGACAGCCTGCTACTGAGAGACGCTTAGTAACCCAGACATTCACCTGTGCCCAGAGAGCTGCAGTGACCTTAAGCAAATTCCCATCTAATAAGTCCTTGGGTGTTCTATAAACCTGGATTCCCAGGTATGTGAATATATGATGTGCAACAGGTATAGTCTTTGTGCCCATGGTGATTATGTTGTGGGGAATGTTGTTGCAGAAGGAAAAGGCATATGATTTAGAATGGTTGACTTGGAGGCCGGACAGGGCCCCAAATGAGTGTAGTATGGTGGCAATCAGTGTAAGGTCCATGTTAAGGTTTCAGGTATATACTAGCATATTATCAGCATAAAAGGATACTCCATGTGTTTTGGGCCCTCTTGGGATATACCAGTTTGTTGCTTCATGCCTAAGTTTTTGTGCAAAAGATTTCATTGCTAATATGAAGAGCAGGGGTGACATTGGACACCCTTGATGTGTACCTCTCGACATTGGATATTGCTCTGAGATGTGTGTGCTAGTTTCGGCTCTTGATGTGGGAGTGGCATACAGTAATTTAATCCAGTTGAGAGGTATATTAAATATTTTCAGGACTGAAAACATATAAGCCAAATCTAAGGAGTCGACAGCCTGTTGAAGGTCCAATGAGAGGCAACCAGCATTCGGTAATGAATCATGCACAATTTCCGTCACCTGATATAAACATCTATTGTTCAGGGAGGTGCTCTGGCGAGGCACAAAGCTGCATTGATCAATATTGACCAACTCAGGGAGTAAAGGAAGTAGCAATAAGGCTAACACTTTGCTAAGGATCTTATACTCTGAAGTTAAAAGGGAGAGTGGTCTGTATGAGAAAAGGTTGTCCGGTGTCAGGCTCAGTTTAAGAAGGGAGGTGACTAGAGCCTGTTTGGTGGTTGGGGCAAGGAACCGGCTTCCATTGGCCCAGTGTATAACTTTTCCAAACATGGAACTAATCAGGATGCAGAGGTTGAGTGGAATTCAATGGGCAAGCCTTCTATGCCAGGTGTTTTGTTGCATGTCATCTCCTTTATTGCTTGTCTTAATTGGTCAGGTGTTAAGGGTGCCTCTAACAATATTCAGTGCTGATAGAGAAATTTCGGGGAGTCTGAGGCTATGAAAGGGAATGTAGGTCGAGTCCTGTAGAGCTCAGTGTAATATGATCGGAAGGCTTCATTAATCTCTGCTTGTGTAGTGCAATTTATTCCAGACGGTGTGATGATGGACAAGATCAGGATTAGGGACCGTGGCGGATGTGTCATATGGGCAAGCAATATTCCAGCCCTGTTGCCCTAGGAGTGGATTTGCTGTGTTTATAACCTATAATCAATTACTTACAGACATTCTAATAGTTCCACATGAGGTATCTTAGTTTTTTGGAGGTTCTTGAGGCGTGTGGGATCATGTAAGTTCACATTCAAGAGGTCTGAAGTGTGATTCTGTGTATTGTAGATCACAAAGTATAGAGTATCTAGCACCTGTTGTAGTAGCTATGGATACTCCTCTTATTACAACCTTGAACGCCTCCCATTCTATAAGTGAACTGGAGGCCATACCTTTGTTAACAGTGAAATAGGAGTCTATTGCAGTGCGTAGGTAGTCTAGTAGTATTGGGTGCATACACCATGTAGGTATGGATGTCAGGACTCTGCCCCAGGTCAAAACGGACTCTAGAGTATTGTGATCTGAAGGGGTCTCTTACCCAGGTAAGTGGCATTAGTGAACTTTTGAATCATGTGGGATGTACAAAGGATGTAATCTAAATGTGCATGCAGATTAGGTGGGGGAGAAAAGAACGAGTACTCATGCATGCCTCTATTATATTCCCTGCAAACATCAACTAGGGACCGATTGATACCCAACCAGAAAGAGCCTTTGATGTTTGGTGGCCCCTGCACTCAGTAAAGGGGAATGTGATTGGTCTAGGTTGACATCCATGACTGCATTAAGATCCTCTCCTTACAGCCAAGGAAGATGGAACTATTCTGCTAAAACTGAGGATATGCCTCGGAGGAATATGTCTTATTCAGTGTTTGGTGCATACATATTACCCAGGACCAACATTTCACCATCTAAGGGTCCTCTGCCAAAGATATATCACCCTTTAACATCGGTTTTCATGCCTTGTGCATTGAAGGGGATTCTAGCTGACAACCAGATGGCCACTCTGCAGGCAAATAGACTATGTTTCCCTTGCAGTGATGGAGATGTACCTGTATTCTATGGCACTTGTGGACTGACCACATACCCCTGACATTCCAAGTCAGTATCTTATAGTGTTGAGGTGTAGATGACATGATAGTTTTTCATATTCAACCCATTTGGCGGGGACCCTCACATTAACTATCCTTTCATGGCAGGCGGAGGAAATAATATAACAAACATAGGAGCAAATGCCAAATACTGGGCCCAACGGAAACCTCACTTTTAACCCCAGATTCCAATAATGATTCAGTGGGATTCCCCGGGTTCCAGTAATGATAAAGTGGGGGTCCATAAATGTCGAAAGGTTGGGAACCACTGGTATACAGTATGTATTGCGCCGAGACTCCTGATCAATGATAGCATACAAATAACCATCAATACAATTAAAAACTATAGGGACACAGTGATGAGATATAGACATTGCAAATTACCCATAAGTTCCCACTGAGGTAAGGAAAAGGTAATAAGGAAGGGGAGCGGTGAGGTGAGGGAAATGTAAGAAAGTGAATTGTAGGGATAAGGTGAGGTGGGAATATGAGTAGGCAGGATGTAAACTTATCTGGACCAGCTGCGTGATGTGGCAGTGGGAGTAACAAAGTATTTCCAGTCTTAGTGGAGCTCAATTTACTATGTCTACAGTCTGTGGTGTCATTGAAGGGAAAAGAGCCAGGCTTGCATTTGAGTTTGAGTCTGAGGCATCACTTGCTGAGGAGCTGGAGGAAGGCTGGCGGTATTGCAAGCTCATTGATGAGTAGCCAAAGCGACCCTCCTCCTCTCCAGGGCCTGCTGTGAGGATGGCGCTGCACTAGAGGATCCTTTGCGAGTCAATCTGCATATTTGGCATTAGGGAGGTTATCATGGTTTCCTTTGAGAGCATTCTGGGAGAGGAGGGTATCGTGCATTGGGACAACGTTGCTCAAGCCAGTCTGACATTGTGCCTTGGGAGTCGAAGAATATAGTGGTTTGGTCATGTACTACTTTATGTCATCCCAGGAACATTAAGTCATATGTGAGTCCTTTAGTATGCAATTGATGTTTAACCACCAGGAAGGAGGCTCAGCGACATTGTACTTCCAGTATATAATCTGGGAACAGTGATACTGTAACACTGTCCAACATTGGAGCCTTTTCTCTGTCCTTCTGATGGATAGTATCATGATCTTTGAAACTGAGGCTACATGAAACATGGGGTGTGGTGGTGCTCCAGTAGGGGAATGTCTGGTTACTACCCTATGTGCATGTTCCAAAATTAACAGAGTGGAAATCCCCTGGGAGCTATGGTTGACTGGAGCCACTGTGCAACAACTAACATTGGGTATCACCCTTCACCCCCTCTGGCATTCCCACAACGTGCATGTTATTGCAATGTGCATGACCGTCGGCATCCTCAGCCTTCTCCTGTAGAGTCACTAAATGCATTTAACGGTCAGCAATTGTAGTAGAATGCAAGGTTTATTGGGAGGCCAAAGTAGCTAATGTGGTTTCCGCTATCCACACTTTCTCTGAGAGTTTTCCCTAGTTTAGCTGTCAACGTGTCAATGCAGTGTTCAATGGCAGATCTAGAGTTATCGATTTCTTGGAGAGTCACATTTAATTTATCTTAGGGGGGAGCCAAGTCTGGGGATGGGATACATTTTTCAAGGGTATGTATAGAGGAGGCATCAGAGTGACTATGTTCGGACAGTCCCATACCTTGTTCAAGTTCAGTGTGGTGGATTTTGTATGCCCCATTTTGAAGCTTATAGGAGTAGAGTTGCGGTCCCTAACAGTACAGGAGGAGTGTTGCCTGCTTAGTAGTGTAAGAAGAGCTTGACCACATAAAATTTCACCATCCAGAATCTGCACTCGTGTATGCTTAAGAGACTTGGTGAACCTTCTCATATGAGGGCCAGGGTGTACCATAGGGTCAAGCACTGTTCCAGAACACGCACTTGTGGAAGGAAGAGGATGTGAACACCTATCAGTTTATCAGTGCTATGAGATAACAACAGGGAGGCCTGTCTTTTAAACACTTTCAGCCTCCTATGTAGTGCTGCAAAGTGATAGGACTTTGGAGTCATCGGGACCACAAACCAGGGGAGATGAGCAGATGCTTGTGTGGTGTGCCCAGTGTGGGAAGAAGGCCACTGGATGGGTGCTCCCACTCACTAGGGAGTTATAGACCAAGTTTGATTCTTAGTATTTAGATCTCTGTAGTCTGGGCACTTGAGTGGGTTGTGTAGTGAAAAGATCAAGTGGTGTATGGGTAAGATCCGCAGGCTCCAAGGGAAGAAGCGATGAGCCTCCATGGATTACTAAATGAGTGTCTAGGAGTCACTCAGAAGATGGGGTGAACCGACCCGCTATAGATCAGGAGAATCCAAATTTATAGTGCACCAGTTCCAGGGGCCTAAACAGTTTTGGATGTGCCAGGGTCGGGCCCAAGTGATTTCCATGTTGTAACTGCCTCCTTCAATTATGCATCCAATGCATGACGGGAGTGGTACATCACCTTACTTCACTACAATCACAGTGCCTAAAGGCATGGCTACTGTTTCTTCACTCTCAAGGTGGGGTAGGATGGCCCACTAGGGAGCAGGAGAATCCAAATTTATTACATACCATTTCCATGGGCCTAAACAGTTTTGACTATGACAAGTAATCTCCATGTTGTAATTGCCTCCTTTATTTATGTATCTCATGTGTGGCACTCAGGGCACATCACTGTGCTTAATGTGTGGTAATGCTGCTTATATGGTGAGGCCCAGCCCGGTGCATGCAGCATCAGGGATCAAGTGTATTAAACAGTGTAGGCCCGGGGAGGAGGAATCACCGCTGCTGCTGCTGAGTGATTCTGAGATCATTGCGCTCAGGGGCTACAGCCCTAGGGCACACACTCACCCCTGCCAGGAAGTCTATCCCTCATGGATGCTTCAGGGTCTGCTGCAGCAATGCTGCCAACATCAGCTGTGCCAGCTGCACCCTCTGTCCTCCTTAATTGGGATCTTGTCCCTGAAGCTCAAACTCTGTGGGCTGATGTATTGGCCTCATCCAGCACTGTTGATCATGGGGTCTTGCCGATCACTGCTCTTGTGGCCTCGGTGGTGACTTAGGTGAGGGGGAAGGTACAGTGGGGGGCCCGAGCATGCCAATATTAGTGCTCAGAGGTCAGCCAGTATTCCACTGCTGACAGGGTGATCAGCAGGCTGGCACACCGCCTCGGAGAAGTAGGCCATGTCACACACTGAAAACAATGTAGGGCAAGCCAGCGCAGCATCCTGAATGCACGGCACACAGGGCACATCGCAGTGCTTTACATGTGTTAATGGTGCATATATGGTGAGGCCCAGTCTGTGCATGCAGCACCAGGGATCAAGCCTATTATACAGTGTAGTCCCAGAGCGGAGGAATCACTGCTTTAGAGGCAGATATATATCATGATATTCTGCGTCCTGCCAGAGCTCTAAAGAGAGACGTCCCCATCTTGGTCGGTTGGCAACCCCCCAACTTGAGACCCATGAACATAAAGTGTAAATGTTTCTAGCATTCACAACAAGAATGTTCAATTTCATTAACGGCATGGAGCAAGGATTATGCTTCTCTTTCTATGCTTTTATTTTCCAGCAGCCAATAAGATTGAAAGTTTTATAACACTACTCGGCACACTTATACTCTGTTTGTGCCGGATTTGCATCATTATATATTTTTTACGCAAATCCAGCGCAAACTTAACTCCATATTTATATTTTGGCGCTAGACATGTCTAGCACCAAAATATTGGCGTTAACGTAATTTTTTTGCCTGTGGAAAACTACCTTGCGTCAATGAGATGCAGGGTAGGCGTTCCTGGGCAAAAAATGACTCAAGGGCTCTAGCGCCTTATTTATCCTCCCTTGGAGCCTAAGCCTGCTTAGCGCCATTATTTAACGCCTGGGTATGGGCAGTCGCTAGGGGACCTGTAGGCAGATTTCCAATGGTCAGAGACCATCAAAAATGCCCACAGGTGCCCTTCCGACTCATACCAGGAGGTCACCTACAGATGGGGGACCCAACCGAAGGTAAGTCCAGGTGAGTATTTTTTGTCCAATGCCGCTCGAGGCCCTGACTTGGGGCCCACTGCACGGCGCTGGCCCCAATGGCCATGCCCAGGGGACATTTGTCCCCTGGGCATGGCCATTGGGGTGGTGGACATGGCTCCTGTCTACTAACACAGGAGCCATGTCCATGGGGCTTGTGCGCCAAAAAATGCCACTACATTGCCTAGAGGCATTTTTTTTTGCCTCTAAACAGTGTAGCACCATAATTTGGTGCACAAGCCCCGGTTCCCCCTACTCCTCCCTGTCCCTGTTAGTGTCCTTTCCAAGGACGCTAACAGGGCCTTAGCACTGGCTATCGTCATTCCATAAATATGGCGTCCAGCCAGCGTCATGGAATGGCGCTAGCCGGTGCAAAAAAGTATAAATATGGGCCTACATTTCCCAGTAAACCATAGTAGACCATGACCAACCATAGAGTATGGCATTATAAAACCTTGCTACGTCAAACCACTTCCTCTTTCTTTGCTACTCCGCAGCCAGTTAAATACATGCTTAATTGTGTTTATACTCTGTGTGATTGTGTCAGGATATCATTTGTTGCGAGACATACTTCAAGATGGGAATTGGATGGTTCATTTAGATTTAATGGATGCTTATCTGACCATTCCAATTTTTCCACTGACCCTTCCTTCAATTTCGGTGGAAGGGCAAATATTATGAGTTCAAGGTCCTCCCCTTAGGTCTATTGTCAGTACCATGGTGCTTCACGAAGATCATGAAGCCTGTAGTAGATATTCTGAGATCCTGATATATATCTCATTATATATCTGGATGACATAATCATTATGTCCCAATGTCCACAGACATCCATTCTGCATCTGGAGTGGTCTATGTCTCTTCGCCAAGATCTGGGGTTCGTTATCAATGTCCGAAAATCCATTCTGATCCCTTTTCAATATGTGAAATTCCTGGGTTTTCAGGTAAATTCTGAGTGAGCTCAACTGGTTCTCCCTCCTCAGAAGGTGAAGAATATAAAGAGAGGGATGAGATTAGCATTGACCAAGATGACTGTATCTTTGAGATCTCGAGCCCAGTTGGCGGGCCTCCTTGAGTCCTCCACCCATGTGATATTTACGGGCCCCTCCATTACAGGGCCCTTCAACATTTGAAAATCCAACATCTGAACAAGGGTCTATTGCATTCTCAATACGTCCTACTTTCTGGGAACGGAAATTCATATCAGTGACAGCAGAATATCCTACGGGTCAACACAATGTGGTGGCGGTTTGTCACTTTCAACATTTGAGAGACTTCAGCGATTGGAGACTTCATCCAAAGATCTTCCGAGCTCTAGTGCACAGATGCGGTCCCTGCAATGTCGACCTGTTCGCATCATGTTTGAACAGTCAACTACAGATCTATTTCAGCTGGCGACCGGATCCGGGTCCGAGGGCGACGGATGCATTTCTGCCAGATTGGAGTCTTTTCCGCTCCTATGCCTTTCCCCTGTTTATGATGATATCCAGGGTGCTAGATCAATTGAGACAGCAGGAAGCAGAGATGGTATTGGTAACCTCACTTTGAAGGGCTCAAGTGTGGTTTCTGAATGTGCTAGAGTTGACTTGTGACGCTCCTGTTCTGATACCCTGGTGTTGGAATCTGCTTTTGGACCCGGTGTGTCATCCACATCCTTTGATTCACACAGGTCAATTGTCACTGGTAGTTTGGCATCTTTCAGGCAAATGTGGAGTCTCCTAGGTCTTTCACGAGAGGCTCAGGACTAGATTAATCAGGCGTGGGCGTCTAGCACCCACAAAGGATACACCTTTGCTTGGAGAAGCTGGTGTTGTTGGTGCAATTCATGGGTGCAGAAACCTTTAACACAGATTGCACCATGATCCTAAATTTTCTTTCCTCCTTGGCAGTGTGGGAGATGGCATATAGGTCCATTAACAACTTCTGTTCGGCCATTTCTGCTGGTCATTCTTTTATAGATGGGAAACCAGTTGGTCAACTCCCCATTGTGTGCAAGTTGGTATGGGGCATTAGAACGTTGAATCCCCCTCTTCCCAAGTTTTTGGAACTTTGGGACGTCAATTTGGTCCTTAGGTTTTTAGATGTTTGGCCAAGCAACAAATATCTGTTCAGGAAGCAGTTGTCAGCGAAGTTAACTGTGCTATTATGTGTTATTTCATGTAAACAAGTTTTGGACATGAGAGCTCTGGACTTGGCAGGTCAATGTTTTTGATCAGTAGAAGTGCCATTTATCATCTCCCAAAGGACAAAATGTAATACCAGGTTGGTATCCTATCCTGCTTTTCCAGATAATCCCAAGCTGTGTGTGGTGCAATGCTTGAAAGATTCTGAGGTAAGTACAGCCGCATTTTTGACAGACATGCAGGGTCAAATGTTGATAGCCTTACAGAAACCATTTCATCCTGTTCCATATGCTACTTTGGCAAGATGGATGAGATGGCTCCTGTCGGAAGCAGGGAGTGCATGTGTCCAAATTTGGTGCTCATTCAGCCAGAGGAGCAATGACATCAAAATCCTTTTCTTTAGGGTCACGTTTGGAGGACATTCTGAAGGCCGTTGATTGGTCATTGAAATCTACTTTTAAGACTTTTTATTACAAACCTATAATGGAAGTATCTTCAGTAGTGATGCTCATCTTTAAACAAGCATAATCGGAGCCTCCATTCCTGACTTAGAATGTAACATTTTCTTGCATTTGTGACAATAATTTTTAATTGTATTAAGGACACGGAGGCGAGGATTATCCAACCTGTTTACGTCATACAATTGTATTAATGTTATGTATACATATGTTTCACTAAATAATAGTTGTTGTACTTGAATAATTCCCTCCCTTGATGGTTTCTCTGATAAATAGTCCTATGATTGTCTCCTTTTGATACTTGAGACAAGGTTTATGGCTTGTTCTTCTCCAATTTTTACTCAGGAGGACAAATATTCATCTTCCCTCCTGTTCTTCGCTATGTAATCCACATTTGTAGGAATCTTCAGCTATGTTCCAGGTCTGCATCTTCGGTTTGGTGTCCTGAGGCCTTGGATTCCCAGAATGATTTCTATTGAACTGAAGGTCTTTGTTCTTGTTTGGACTGTTTTGGATTCAGTGAATTAACTGTTTCTCTGATGAAAATAAAAGCATAGAGAGAGAAGCATAATCTGAGCCTCTGGTCCTGACATAGAATTGTGAGTGATGTGCCTGACACCTCAGCAATTCTTGGCAAGAGTTGGGAGATTCAGGCAATTCATGGGAAGAGCTGAACCAGAGATGAGCCAGGGGACCGGGTTGGCTCTGTGAGCTCAAATTCAAAACCAAGACCACAAAAAAAATCACCATGGGAACTATGAGAATATTTATTTTGTCACTCACAGTTTGTTGTGCCAGAAATACCACTCATGGCAGTAGAAGACCAACTGAGCTAATCACTCGTTTCTCTTTCCCCCTCCCCCTAATCTCCTTCCTTTTCCCTCCCCTCCCTGCCTTCTTCCTCCAACCCTCTGACGGCCTCTCACATCTAAATGAGCAGAATCTGCATGAAAACAAAACTTGCACTACGGGACTCCACTGAAATTACACCCTTTTCCTCATGTGCCAATGTACACTTTCCGTCCTTTTTTTGGTCTAGCAGTTCAGAAGTGGTCTCAGAGGCAGATCATTAACGCCAGCAGTGTTGGTGCCTGTAGGACTAATAGTGCTGGTAGAGCCTCAACTTTGGATAGGACTGGTTTACTACTTCCGAATCTGTAGCTGGTTTGGAGTATTTTATGTAGCATCTACTTCAGTGCTTGGTGCCTGGCAGATCTTTATACTAGTGGAGGAGCAGAGGAGGCACAGATTTTTCAGAGTCCTCTGGCAGTGAAAAGGATGATGTTGCAAGGGCAGTGCTTCTAGTTGCACAAACGTTGGATATATCCACAGCACCAGTTGAACACATCCACCTTTTTTTGTCTTAGTGTTTCCCAACCTAGTACAGAATAATGCTCTGAATCCTATTAATCCTATTCTTGGAGATGTCTCCAGTGTGAGAGCTACTTTCTCTATTGAAGTTCAGTTGTGTTTGTAGACTATTGTGTAGCAGATTGTCTTGAGGGCCAACTTCTCTTCCCAAACCAGCTCATTATCATCAGTCTCATGAGCCCTGCAGCCTTTGGTGCACCTGCACCTAGCAAAGGGACTGAAGCTCAGCCACAGCTATCACAACTTCCCTCGATGTCCCAGAAGCATCTGTTTTGGCTGCATCCCTCTCTTGTGAATTCTGACTCAATGAACCAGTGGGGTCCTCATCACTCCATGTTTTGTCATCTTGTTTTGTCCTCTTGTCGCAGACCAAAAATTCCAGAGGGAAGTATGCATGTCTAGATTTCCTCCTGTGACCATCTAAAACTACGACGTTCACCATTTCTATGTGTATCTCTTCACCTAGATGTCGTCTTAATACTAACCAATTCTCAAGGCAACGGTTAGACTCTCCTACTATTGAATTTATATTTGAAAAGTTACTATTGCTAACATTTCATTTGTTTGTGAAGATTTTCACAACTGGGGTGGAGATATCCGTCTAGAAAGTAATCTGGAGTTTTAATATGATTCATTTTAAATTAATAAGAAATAAATATTTTGAATTGAAAACTATCACAACACATTTCCCTTTTCCGTATTCACTTAGGTCTACCACAGTGTTAAGGGACAACACATCTGTACTAAAATCTAACACATTAACACATTATAAAATATACATTTTACATGTTTTATTGCAATATTTGAAATTAAGTTAATGTTATTAAAATGTAACTTTCCATCACCTACCCATAAGTGAATAATTTGTGCTGAATGTGTCACAGTATTTTATGCAAGCTATGTATTATTTTATTTGTGATTTAAAGATTTAAAAATAATTATTATTATTCCTAATATATTGTATTGACATTTTTTGTATATTAAAAATTAAAATTTCCTTTTTTAATTTTGAAAGATTATTTATTTAGAAACATAAACGTAATTTAAATACATTGTAATTTATAATGTTATTAATTTAAAAAAAATGTTATTTATTGAAATTTCTTGCATACGTTTCCCTATATGTTGGTTTTCCCTGCCTCCACTGTATTTGATGAGAGTGTGTTGCAGTCCGAGAGGCTGGCCATGTGTGGTGCTTCACCTATTTGAGTTGGAGAACATTTAAGCCTGTTTCTCAGTAGTACTGTTGTAGTATATCTAAATGCACATTTTGTGGATTGAAAATATCTTATCTTGTATTTTTTCAATTTTAGCTCTCACTAAACCCTGAAATAATTATTTCTCATTTTTCAACAACTTCCCGTTGTCACTTTCACATTTACTACTGAAACCTGTACTTACATATGCACAGATCTCTGCCAATGGGGCTGAGTTTGTGTATAGGAAAACATAGAAATGGCAGAAACCGAGGTCTCTGGTCAGGGGTTTGTGATTCTATTTTGACCTATATAACGTAATAGTACTTTACCTACTCCAAAAGGGCTTTTTTGAATAAACCCCAAAGACTTGCAGATAGGATTGTCCAGCCTTTATCCACAAGGGCCAGACACATGACAGTTTCACGTTAACTATGTAAGAGTTTCCACTTGAATGTGTTAGGTGCAAGATTGTTTCATGTGAATGTACTCTAGCAATATTTGATCCTCCTTGAGTCATCCCTTTGTAAGGAGCTGAGTTTTCACTCACATGTTCTCTTTTCCTAAGATATTTCTCTAGCAGTCTTTGTTGCATCTCTCTGTTGCAGTCATTTCATAATTTTTGTGTTGGATTTGGGTGCTCATTCATTCCTCTTCTACAACGATCCCAATAGATTTCTGCTCCTTCTCCCTCTCACTGTCCAATAGAAGAAATTTGGGGCCATATTTATACTTTTTGACGCAAAACTGCGCTAACGCAGTTTTGCGTCAAAATATTTAACGCCGGCTAACCCCATTCCAACGCGCCAGCCGGGCGTCATATTTATGGAATGACGCTAGCCGGCGCTGCTGCCTGGTGAGCGTAAAAGAAATTACACGAACCGGGCAGCGCTGGCGTAGGGAATAATGGGGGTTGTGCGTCAAAAAATGGTGCAAGTCAGGTTAGAGTCAAAAATGTTGACGATAACCTGACTCGCGTCATTTTATGACGCACAACCACCATGGAAATGACTCCTGTCTTAGCAAAAACAGGAGTCATGCCCCACGGCCCAATGGCCATGCCCAGGGGACTTCTGTCTCCTGGGCATGGCCATTGGGCACAGTGGCATGTAGGGGGGCCCAAGTTCGGCCCCATATGCCACTTAAATTTTTTTTTTTTTTAACTTACCTCTACTTACCTGTACTTACCTGAGATGGGTCCCCCCATCCATGGATGTCCTCCAGGGGTGGGCGAGGGTGGCAGGGGGTGTCCCTGGGGGCATGGGAGGGCACCTCTGGGCTCCTTCCGAGCCCACAGATCCCTTAACGCCTGCCCTGACCAGGCGTTAAAAAATGACGCAAATGCGGCTGCATGTCATTTTTTAAGGCCAGCCCCCTCCCGTGCGTCATTTTTGCACGGGAGTTTAAATAAGGCGCAAAGGCCTTTGAGTCATTTTTAGCGTGGAAACGCCTACCCTGCATCTCATTAACGCAAGGTAGGGGTCCACGCTAAAAAATGACGCAAACTCCAAGAATTTTTATGCTAGACGGGTCTAGCGTCAAAGTATAAATATGGAGTTAGCTTTGCGTCGGATTTGCGTAAAAAAAACAACGCAAATCCGGCGCAAACAGAGTATAAATATGCCCCTCGGTCTCTAGTGGGGACAGGGTTCACAATCGTTGGAGTCTGTCCATTGTTCACACGATAAACAACCACATCTCCTCTACCACAGCTGTCCTAGGCCCCTCTCCCCCTTGATGGACACTTTAGTGCTGTGCTGAATGACAAGACTAGTCCCTACTTGCATAGCTACTAATACATGATTATTTTCACTATGCCTCTGGGGACTGCAACCACCCCCCTGCGTTTTTCTAACTTCAAGGTGCTGCACTGAAAAAAGACAAAGACAAAGGAGTTTTGAGGGTACAAACAGCCCATACAATCAGCGACCAGACCAAGAATCTGAGCAAAGTGTTAATACGATCTGAGTATTTTATAGCTCATTTAAAAACCTATAACAGCAGAAAACAATAACATCTAAAACCAGGCAACTTTACAACAGCATCGAAACAAAGCTAGGATCCAGCATAATCCAATTACCCTCTCTCTAAACCATCACCATGGATTCTTGGTTGAAATTCAGGTATACGCATATATACGTATGTATGTATATCATATTTCTACAGCGTGAGCCAAAAGACAGCAGTCACTGTACGTGATCAAAGGCACGTTGAAAGTGTGAGTAATAGGGTAGGAAGCTGAGTTGTAGAAAGTTAATGCATTGTGATGTAGTGTTCTTTAAAGAGGTGAATCTTCAACTATTTCCTGAATTAGAGCAGAATTTGGGGTGGTCTTGATGATAGGGGGATGTTGTTTCAGGTCCTGTAGGCCTAGATGGAAAAGGCTGAAAGCTTGTGTTTTCTTTTTTACTCTTCTTAGTCTGAAGTTTGATGGTGGCCTGGCTGCGGGTGTGCTAAGAACCACCAGGCATGGTGCAAGATAAGCTTGGGTGCTCTGTGATGGCCTTGTAAAGGATGCAAGCTAACTTTCAAGCTTTGATAATGGTGCTGGTTAGCAAGGGGAGTCATTGGAATTCATCAGGGTCATCAAAAGATAGCAAATGATGGTGAAAATCAACAAAAGTTTTTACTCATTGTGAAAGTTCACTATGTCAATAACCCCAAAATCCGATAACTTTTAATTTCAATGCATGCTTAACACATTGAACTGAGCTTTGCTTTCTGACGGGATTAGCCATCCCTGAGTCACGTTTGTCACCTGTTTGAAGCAGAGAGGTGGCTTAACCTGCTCCACACAAGTTCTGTTGCCCAGATTGTTCTGGCTCCGTTGATGGATGGAGGACATCAGCTCCCTGTCTTGTTCCCTTCTAAGCAGCACTCACATTCGCAATTATAAATAGAAGGAAAGAAATGAATGCCATGCTTGTCAAAACAGAGCGATCTGTATCTGGCACGGAAACTTTTAGGCTTTCAGCCCACTCACTCCACATTTGCATGAAGAATGCAGGTGAATTTTAATGGCCACCTGTAACTGAATAAGCCGCGCGATTTTTATGTTCAACTTTCCCAGCATGGAATGCTTTAATCGGGAAACAGTAGAGATTAGATTCGAGAGGGAATATACAGTGGCCTGACTGAAGGTTACAAAATAGTTGAAACTGCCCACTGGACACTATTCTATGAGAACTCTAGACACTGATGGTCAGGTGTCCATTCTTTTACCGCTCTAGCAGCCACCTGAGCGAACACAAACATTTTTGGGGTTGATCGTGAAGAAGACATTGCTCTTGTTGGCCACTCCCTTGTGCCTTCGGGGTCAATAGGCCAACTACAACAGAAACACTTCTGTGTTTTACAAAGAAATAAAATCGATAGGAATCAAAAAAATATAAAATATATGTCCCTTTTTCCTACCTTTCTATATATGCCGATAGCTTTGTTCCATGTCTTCAATGATTTCTATGACAATACTCTTTAGCGAAAGTGAATGGTCTTGTGTGGTGTATGACTTACTCCAGTGCTTGGCTGGAATAGATTTGAGTCGATTTGACCAGTAGTACTACTGGAGTAGATGTGTGTGAGTTAAAGTTTGGAGAATTGCAACTGGCTTACTCTTTTGCAGGTGTTTTGATACTTGCACATGCCTCCCTATACCTCCCTTGATTGTACCTTTACTCTACCATTTAGTAGAAAATGTTCCACATTTTCCAGCAACTCTGCCTATCCACTCCCATATTAACATTAAAAATGTATACTTCGTGTGTGAGGTTTTCCGCACTTGTGGCAGAGAACTTTGCAGGTAGGGGCACACAGAGTCGGAGAGCTGCACCTGGGTGGTTAAAATAGCATTTGTGAGTATTTAAAATAGTGCTCCTGGAGTGCCACTTTACATACTCAAAAACGTTTTGGTGAATAGGCTCCATGGTGAAGTGTTTATTTTGATTATGATATTGGATATATGCGCTCAAGAAACAAAGCAGGCACATACATACAAATGACATCCTAATTAAATATTTAATAGATTTAGGGCCAGATTTACAAGGACCTAGCAACTCCTTGCACCACATTAGCATCATTTTTTTACATTAATGAGGCTCAAGGAGGCAATTTTCGCCACATCATATGAACAAAGTGGCGCAATGCATCCATTGCACCATTTTGAGACATCTTGCACCACATTATGACTGCACCAGGCAGAATGTATGCAAGGGGGGGCGTTCTGGCGTTAGGAGGCCCGCAAAAATGGCGCAATGAAATCTACAAGTTAATAATGTTGATGCTATTGTACTAACGTGTGCCATGGTGCACCGTATTGTAAATATGGTGCAACCATGGTGTCGTTAGGTGGCGGTAGGGGCACGCAATAAAAGTGGTGCATCGTGACAGATGCACTACTTTCTTGTAAATCTGACCCTTTGTTTCTTATTTTGTGTTGGCGGTTGGTTACTCTGTAGGAAACATACTGGATCTCCTGTCTACCTTATTGCAAGTGTCATAAGATATAATGTACATGTACTAAGGCGGACTGAGGAATCCATCACATTTCTGATGAAATAATCCATAAGTCAAACTCAAAATCAGGCCCAGTGTGTCAAATCCTGCCTCGTGTTGTTACAAAGCCATTTCTTTGCTGTGTTGGCTCTGCACGTTTAGAGGTTGTAATATATGCACCAGTGCAATGTCAGTGGCCTAACAAAAGCCTCCGCAGCCCCGCATGCAGGGGAGCATCAGCTCCAGGGGTCCCCCTCAGCAAGGTTCACTGTGCACAGGCAGCAGGTGATAGCGCGTCCAGTCCTTATAAATTACTTGTACTTGGACACGCTGGAGGTCGGTGAACCTTTTAACCGAGTTGGGTTCTCCTCATCCAAGAATAGTCGGATCACTCGAATCAATAATCAATACTCAATTAATAGATCAAACAACACATTAGTAATCAATAACAATCAGTATTTGACACACCATGACCTTTCAGCAATGAATAACCACACCAGTTTAGTAAAAGTTAATGAATTTATTTCCCTATATTAACAAAGCTAGCACAATATATGTGAGTCTCAAAATCAAATGATATATGTATACGAACATTACTAGCTGTCCATAGCGGCGGAAGAAACGCAATCTACGCAAAATCTGGATTATAATGCACTCGGTAATAGCAATACAAATCACTAAAATAAGTAACTGAATTTGACTAATTGCATACATCGGTCAGCATAATAAGATTTCAATTTAGCATGGTGCATCAAATGTATACCTTAACTAACCTCTAATTAGCATTGGCATGTGGGGCTTCATGCAAAAACGAATTTAGTCAACAGGAATTTAGAAAACTTCTAGCTTGGGCCCTATCAAAATAAGCAGTTGGTACCTAGGAAGGAAAACACAATGCATAATACAATTATCCTTTCATATTTACCAAATACAATCAGCATTCAAGGAAAAGTCTTCGTCCTTCAAGTATCGGTTCGATCAGCATGGGGCAGATTTCAAAGGGGGGGCAGAGTTAAAGCAAGTTTCCTTGCGTCAGCAAGGAAAATGGGGCAAAAGTTATCACATGGGCAAGACGGGGCAAAATTAAAGTTAAAGTCTCTAGGGTAAGAATTCTTATAGTCTCTTTCTCCGCGACAGAGAAAAGGCATCAAAGGGGTCGTTCTAAAATGTCTTCTTGAATCTTGCTTCAAAATGGCATCGTAGAAAATGGCTGACTTCTCTTTGTCCGGTGGATTTAAGTAGGAAACATTCCAAATTCTTCAGGGTCTTCTATTGGAGGGTTCATAGGGTGGCTTCAATTTGACCAATGAATTTTGTCTTTCTCTTAGTACTCATTTATGCATAAGGTGTCCTTGGAGCCTTGGAACACAAGTTGCAACAAAGTTTGCCAATTAATTTTATCACAGTGTCTTTATTGTCTGCACCTGCCGAAACTGACCTTGCATCAAAGAGGATGAAACCAGCCTAGCACGAAACCTTGAGATAAGTGTATTAGTCATTTCTACTGGAAAAATACAACCTTTAAGTAAAAGAATATGTCTTTGTTAATACAAGTGAAAACCACGCAGTAAAAATTTGAGACCAGGCAAACTAGGCCAAAACCTCTGCTAAATTTAAGCTAAGCATATAACAGTTTCAACAAGAAATCGTAGAATACATTTGCAATTATGATGGATTACTACATTTGTCGATTCTTCATGATTAATTAAGCTCGTTTATAATAATGGCGAACTACCCCGTGGGCACAATTTCCCACGTACATTATTTTTCTTTGCTAAAATCACACTTCCTTATACGATTTGGTTACATGATATATGAATATTTGTTAGTCCTTCTTTTTCTGCGTCATCAATCCCTCCTCTGATGACTAATTGTGTCATCACATCAAATCTTTCATCACAAATTTTATTTCATTAAAATTCTGTTTTAGTAATTTGGCACTTCAGTCAATTCCCTCTTCCTTTTTGTTCCCTTTGATTTTTCTCTGTATATTTCTACCATTTTATTTTGTTCTTTCTCTTCTCTTCTCTTTTTGCTTCTTGATATTTTAATAACTTTCCATATTCCCCACATACCTAATAAGCAAATCAATATTATTAATATTCATTTTATTATTTTCAGTAATATTCCGTTCCAAATGTTGCTGAGCCAATTTCCCATGGAATCAAATCCATTTCCAACCTTTTCCCATAAGCCTGGTTCCTTCAATTCCTTCAAATCTGCACTCTCGTTAGTTAAATTTGTAAGCATTTTCCTAATTTGCCCACTGTTGTCTGGAATATAAGAACAACAGTGACGTGCACTAAGCATTTTGCAAACGCCACCATCCTTTGCTAAAAGAATGTCTAAAGCAAGCCGATTTTGAAGAGTCATAGCTCTTTCTGCAGCAAGTTCAGCATCCATCAGGATTATAGCTCCTGAAAATGTTGTCAACATGTTATCCACAATAGTAGACAACTTTTGTATTTTGATTGAATTCAATATGACTCCTACCGAAGGAATCATTGCTCCAAATATATCTCCTACCACACCAGAAGCTGTCTCCCTTTTCTGAACATGATGTGATTCAGACAGCTTTGGAAGCTTCTTTAAGTCGTCTAGTTGATAAATCTTTGGGAATACTATTCCCAAATAACACCTCCCATACCATCCTTTTGGAAGACAATAATAGGCATTGAGTCCACAGATATAATATACCCCTGGAATAACTGGGTCTTGGCCATTTAACATGAACGTCCATTTAGCTTGAAAAAAAAACGTATGTTTACATTCACTCGTTCCCACAAAGATTGTGTCATAATATGATTTAGGTCTATATACACAAGGCCTCCCTACGTGTATTGCATCTAAAGCTATTTTTCCTTGTGTCTTTATCGCGGCAAAAGCATAATTTTTTGTAATTCCCTTTCTAATTTCTCCTTCCCCTCCTTCCTCCTATCGTCAGTGTGATCTAAAAAACATTTCTCTAGTGGTGAAAGCAAGCATGTAAGGTTTTCTCTGTGGGCATGAGCTGTGTGAAAAGGTGACAATGGCTCAAAGAAACCCCTAACTAACTTTATATAATAATCTCTTGCTGCTTTACTCAGGAGCTCTATTATGGGGATATATGCGAATACAACATCGTAATTGGAATAAAAGTAGTGAATATACTCCTGGCCATAAACTCTGGTCATTAATAAATTACATGAAATTCCATACGTAAGAGGCATGCTATGATATGTCACTCCTTCTTTTACTGAGGTAGGTATTTGTGTGCACACATAACAATCTTTCGCATCCATTGTCTCAACACACTCATTCAGCAAGCGATAGAAAACGTTAGAGGATAATTCTTTCTTGTCGTGTAAATACTTCTCGTCTTGTTGAGTTTCTGTTCAGTAGTAGGTTTAGAAGTAGAAGCATCATTCGCGTCTCTCTTATTCTTCCCATGCATTCCAAGAACTATTGCTACAATTATTAGTACACATGCAGTTATTAGACCTATACACATGTATTTACAACACTTCATTTTATGTCCCTTTGTACTGTGGCCTGTCATGATCTAAATAGAATCAGAAAGTTGAAGACACTTTATCAAATCAAATTTGCAGATATATATAAAGCTGAACGAGTTAATGTTCACACTGTTTTCTTTTAGCAGCTTAGTCTCTTATCGGTTTAGCAGCTTTGTCTCAAAATCGGTTTCAAATTCAATCAAGTTAGCAATGTCTTATCCAGCTCAAAAGTCAATCAGGTTGTCAATGTCTTATTCAGTAATGTTCATGGAATTTTACCTTTCAGGTACCAAAGTGTTGTTCTGCTTCTTCGTTCTCAAAACTGAGAGATAGGAATTTGTCTGACCAATCGTTAGTGGCTATGTATGCCCACTCCGGACCAGAATATCTTCTGCTCGGTATTCTTTTCCTTTTCAATTTTGCATCTCCTTTTGATTCTCTCTCGCTGGTGCCTTGTTCCTTGGCTGGGTCTTTCCCTTAACTTGGTGTTGTTATTGCAACAGACACTTCTTTTCTTTTCTCTTTCAACTTTGGCCCTTCACTTTCGTTTAATATTTCTTTAGTCCTTAATTTCACTGGCGATATGCTTTGTCTCCGTTTCGCACTGTTTTCTCCTGATGGACCTGCAACCGATTCTGGAAGAGTTTGAACAATTTCACTCTGTCCTGTCTTGTCTTCTCCCCCTAGGAGATCAATCAGGTTTTCCTTTTCTTTTCCTGTATCGTCTTCTTCTGGGAAAGCCCTCCTCTGATCAGGCTCTCCTGCTCCTTCACCTGTCTCAGGCTCTTTGTCACCTTCGGGATCTTCGTCACTTCCTGAGGCTTCTCCTCGGTCCTCCTCAAATGGATCAGCTGTTTCTTCCTCAGAAAATATTTCCCCTTCCTCTATTTCTGCTTGTTCGCCTCCAGGTTCTCTTTGTCCTGTCTCGGTGCCTGGTACTTTCCTGTCAGTTGCTGGTAACTTCAGCGCTTCAATTTCCTCTTCTGTGGGGCACGTCACCCTTTTTGTGTGACTGGCGTGAATCCAGTTGGGAACTCCTGCACACTTCACAGCGGTGGTAGTTGTCAGAATCACTTGGAAAGGTCCTTTCCAACAGGGTTCTAGACACAACTTCCTCACGTGCTTCTTTATCACGACCCAGTCACCTCCTTTCAGGGCATGTCCCGGACCTTGGATCTGTGGCAAGGTGGTTGCCTCCACCAGGTGAGAAAAAGAGCGGACCACATCAACCAGACCTTTGCAGTAGTCCAACACCATATCATCTGTAATATTTACAAGAGCATTTGCAGGAACTGCTGCAAGTCTCATGGCCCTGCCCATTAGGATTTCATGCGGTGATAGTCCAGTTTTTCTATCGGGTGTGTTTCTCATTGACATTAACACCAAAGGCAACGCGTCAGGCCATTTCAGGTTTGTGGATGCGCATATTTTCGCCATCCTCGATTTCAATGTGCCATTCATTTGTTCCACTAGTCCTGATGCTTCAGGACGGTAGCTACAATGCAACTTTTGTTCAATGTTCAGCGCTGCACACAATAATTTGATTACTTCGTTATTGAAGTGACTTTCCCTATCTGATTCTAAAGAGATCGGGAATCCGAAACGTGGTATCAGTTCTCTCAAGAGTAGTTTTGCAACTGTGAGACTGTAATTTCTGCGTGTAGGGTATGCTTCAATCCAGTGACTAAAAATACACACAATCACCAACACATACTTCAGGCCTGCATGCATAGGCATCTCAATGAAATCCATTTGCATCCTGCTGAATGGCCCACCTGCTCTTCCAGTGTGGCACAAATTTACTACTGTTCCCTTCCCGCGTTCACTTGTTGGCAAATGACGCAGCGATGGCAAACTGCTTCAGCAACTTGACGGAATTTAGGATTGAACCAATCAATTTTGAATAGTCTAATCATGGCATCCCTCCAAGGTGGGCTTGTCCATGATACAATCTGGCTAATTGTGTCAAAAGACTGTCTGGCAGAACCAATCTCCCTTCACTTGAAACCCACAAATCATCTGGTTTCTTTACGCATTGTAATTTGCTCCATGAGAGTTTCTCATCCTTACTGACATTATTTTGTAGAAATTTCAATTCTTCGATTGTATCTCCAACTTTTAGAGCAAAGGCTTCACTTTGTTCAAGTTCTGGCTGATTTATCAAGTTCCATTCGTCTCTGAGCAATATACAGTTCAATGCGCAAAACCTTGCGACTTGATCTGCATATCCGTTTCCCAAAGAAACAAAGTCTTGTGATTTCAAGTGTGCACTGCATTTTACCACTGCAACTTCTCCTGGTAACTGGATGGCATGTAACAACTCTCTTATTCTTTCACCATTTTTCACTGGTGATCCTGAAGAGGTCATGAAACCCCTCTGCGACCACAGTTGTCCAAAATCATGCACTATTCCAAATCCGTACTGACTGTCAGTGTAAATGGTGACTTTCATTAATGCGGAGAGTTGGCAAGCTCTAGTAAGGGCTACCAGTTCCGCTACCTGTGCAGAGTAAACTCCTTGAAGCCAAGATGCTTCCAGAACACCTGTTATTGTACAGACGGCATATCCTGCTTTCAATATTCCTAGTGCATCTCTTAAACATGAACCATCAACAAAAATAATCTGATCATTTTCTTCCAATCGGGTGTCTTTGATATCAGGTCTTGGTTTTGTACAAAATTCAGTCACCTGAAGACAGTCGTGCTCGATGTCTTCAGCGTTCTCAATTTCGACATTTTCACTGGGAAACAAGGTTGCTGGATTCAACGTAGTGCACCTTTTCAGCTGCACATTTGGTGATCCCAAAATTATTGTCTCGTACCTTGTAAGCATAGCACCGGTCATGTGCTGTGTTCGGGAACGTGTCAAAAGTATTTCGACTGAGTGAGGGACCATAACTGTTAAAGGATGTCCCATCACTATTCCTTCACTCTGATTGAGGCTTATACCAACTGCTGCTACAGCACGCAAGCATCCCGGTAAGGCTGCTGCGACTGGATCCAAAGTAGCTGAAAAATATGTCACTGGTCTGTTTACGCCACCATGGGCTTGAGTCAAGACAGACAAGGAACATACATCACGTTCATGACAAAACAATGTGAAAGGCTTTGTGTAATCAGGCATACCTAAAGCTGGAGCTCTGCACATGCATTCCTTTAATTCAATAAAAGCATCCATTTCATCTCTTTTCAACACAATTTCATCTGGTGCATCTTTCTGGGTCAGTTTCAGTAAAGGTTTGGCTAGAGCAGAGAAATTGGGAATCCATTGGCGACAGTAGCTCACCATTCCCAAAAACTTTCTCACATCTCTCCTCGTTTTGGGTGGATTCATCTGAAGTACACTTGTTATTCTTTCTTTCATGATTCTTCTCGACCCTTTCTCTATTTGGTGACCCAAATATTTCACTTTCTTCTGGCAGAACTGTAATTTTGAAGGAGACACTTTGTGTCCATTCCTTCCCAAATGGTTCAATAGGGCAATAGTGTCAACCGCACAGTCATTTTCTGTCTTGGATGCGATCAGTAAATCGTCAATATACTGTACTAAGGTTGATTCGAATGGCAATTCCAATGATTCCAAATCTTTCTTTAGAATCTTATTGAAAATTGATGGTGACTCCGAAAAACCCTTGAGGAATTCAACACCAACTGTAGACTCTGTCCAGGAACTTGAAGCAAAAGAGAAATTGGCTGTCCTCATGAAGGGGTACAGAAAAGAATGCTTGGGACAAGTCGATGACTGAGAACCACTCTGCATCACAGGGAATTTGAAACATTATCACAGCTGGATTTGGTACCACAGGACAACATTTGACTATTATGTCATTTATTTTTGTCAAATCTTGAACAATTCGTACCTTTCCACTTGGTTTTATTAGTCCCATGATTGGCGAATTACATGGACTACTTAGTACTTCTCTCAGTACTCCCTGTTTTACAAACTCTTCAATGAGTTGGGTGACTTTCATAAGAGTGGCTTGTGACATATGGTATTGCGGAGTCTGAGGAAAATTTACATTGGGTTTTACAGTCACTTTCACTGGTTCTGCTCCTTTGACCAATCCTACTTCTTTCCCTGTCATATCCCACACTTCCTTTCCAACTGTCTCCTGTAATTCAGCTGGAATATCTGCTTCAGTGAGCATTGGATAAAGAGTAATCAGGGGATACTCTTCATCGACAGTTTCCACTTCGTCTCCTCCTAAACTGTCCTCTTCCTCCTCATCACTATTTGTCTGTATTTTAATTCCATCATTTGAGCACATAATCGAGCATCCCAATTTGCACAATAAATCTCTCCCTAATAGGGATATCGGACTTGAGTCACACACCACAAATTTATGTGACCCTTGAAAGTTACCAATTCTGACTTGCACTGGATCTGTGATTGGGTTTGTCAGATACCTATTTGCTACTCCTACTACTTGAACTGTTCTCCCTGAAAGTGGCAAATTTGGTACTTCGATGCTTCTGACTGTAGAGCGTGTAGCTCCTGTGTCAACCAAGAATAAAACGCTGTGACCCATAACTCTTCCATCCACATACGGTCCCTTTTGATCAACTTCCAAGGATGCTGCAAGCATACAATTTCCCTCCTCATCTGAACTTTCACTCTCCCATACATCGTTTATTCCATTCTCACTGTGTAACGGGAAATGGTGTACTGTGTCATTTTGATTCATTCTTTGACCCATGACCTGTTGAGGAAGTATTACTTGTTGCTGATTCATTGGTGCTAAGGGTATTTGCATTTGCTGATTAGGTACCATGGGAAACTGCTGTTGATTTGGCTGCGATTGTACCATTTGTACACGGGGCATTTGCACCTGCTGTGGTTGTGTGGGTTGTAGACCCTGCATCTGGTTCACATTATTTTGGTAATTTGGATTTGGACCTCTCAATTTCGGTCCTCTCATATTCTGAATGTATTGACATCATTGTTTTGCTGACCTACACCTTCCTGCACCAACATTGGGCACTCCCGTTTCCAATGCCCGACGATTCCGCACGTGTGACATGGCATCACCTTCTTCATTGCCTGTATACCATTTGGAATCACAACAGTATTTAAATCAGGACCATTATTTACAAAACCTCCTCGGCCTCTGCCTCTCATCTGTGGCTGAAACATAGCATTTCCCTGCTGTTGCTGCTGCGGCAACTGTTGTTGAAAACCTTGCAAACCTTGCAAGCCTGTCTGGGCTTCTCCAAGCTGCATCACCATCACCTTTTCCTTCAACTTTTTCTGCTTCGTCTCAATCTCATCACTGCAGTATTTTGCATAGTTCAACACTTCTTCGATCGATTTTGAGTGCCAACAAATCAAATGCATTTTAATCATCTGACTGATTTCGGGTCTCAATCCTTCCACAAATCTGAACACAAAATGGAGTATGTTGTTTGCCTCAATCGTTTCCGTACCACTGTAATTTTTAAACGCTTTCAACAATCTCTCATAGTATGCATGTATCGACTCTTTAACCTCTTGTGCTGTTCTGTCAATTCTCTGCCAATCCACATTTTTCGACGCAACCTTTGTTTTCAAATGCTCAATCACCTTATGGTATAGACTCATTACCGTAGGCCATGGTGCACCTGTGTCTCTATCTCTTTCCGGTTCACTTGTTGGCCAACCTACAGCCCTTTTACAATCTTCCCACAAATCTGCCGGAACCACAATTTCGAATAAAGTATTCAGGTCTTCCCAAAGACATTTTGCGAGTTTCACAAATCTATCTGTTTGTTGATACCATTCGATCGGTTTCTCTCTTAATTTTGGGAAATCATCCGTAAAGGACTGAATATCGCACCTGTGCCACGATACATGTACAAGTTTTCCCCCTGATGTTTCTCTCATTGGTAACATGGTTATCAGATCATCATTCTGTTGTACTTTCTCATTCCGATCTGGGGTACTTTCTTTATTCTTGTCCTTTTTCTTAACCCACCTGCTCTCCCACTTATCTAGACATCTCCAAACCTGCGCGCTTTGCAGTATCACTTTAAGGTGTGTATTCATTCCTGCAGATCTCATGTGTTCAAAATCTTTTGTCTCAAAGTCTAACCTGTAACTTCTGCTCAAGTGTTTGGTCTTACCTATGTCGACCTTGTTTCTCTCTGCAATTTCTTGTAACTTCTTATGTATGCTGCTTACTTCTCTTGTAATTCATGGGGAAAAGGAATCTCAACTCTTCTTCTGTGTATGATTCTAACCTGTTCAGACCCCCATCGTTCCCTCTACTAGTTCATCTGCTTCCATGCCCAATCTTATTTTATTCAAATATTCCTCTCCTTTCCCGCTGGGTGTACTTTGTGGGGAGTTCAGGCTGTTCAACCATTGTGTTAACTGTTGCGCGTTCAGTCCCATCAATGTAGCACTTACATCGACCGCTACTGATGGTTTCTGTAACGTTTCTGTTTTTGAAGTTAGTGGTACTATTAGTGGTGGACTTGACCTTACCACAGTTGACGGGGCACAAATTGGAATTGGACTAAATTCCAACAAAGGTCCATTTAGCAGTGTACCTACCGGAGTCGTTTCCTGAGTATTTTCTATGCATCTTCTCCCTGTCTCATTTTGTGTCATTACCCCTTGGTCACATACACTCGGTTTTGCCTGTATATACAATGGCACTGGCGGGCCTACAGTGATAGGCAAGGATATTGCATCCGGATTCTGTCTGTTCCCCGAATTCTGTGGCATGTTAATTCCCACATTATGGTTCATCATTGCTGGCATGTCTAGCTGGTTTTCTGCTATTTGAGTGTACTTCGGCACTTCTTGCATCTGCTTTTGAGGCATCAAAGTTTGTGTTGATTCGGCTTGAATCAATGTCGGTCTTTATTAATTCTGTCCTCCCTGCGCCATTAAACTAGAAGTCATTTCTAAATTATGCTCATCATAATAGCGCCTCTGAACCTGTGGCTGATAATCATTGACAGGTTTCAGTTTAGGCACGTCAGGATATATTCTCTGAACTTGTGGTATTTCTGGTGTAAAAGGCATGTCGGGACTACTTTGCTTCTGCAATATTCTCAAATTTGGTGTTACAGTACCCTGTACTGGTTCTGAAGGGGCAGTGCTAGTGCTTGGGCCGTTTTTGCTTTCCACATATGGTGGTGGGCGGTCATTTAGCAATTGCAGAATGAACTCCTCATCGTCTGATTCGTCTGACCTTTTCGAATTTCTATTGTCTTCTCTATCTCTGGACTGACTCCTGTTTGTTTTATAGGTAGCGTTCCTTCCTTCCGTCTCTGCTTCGTCAGTAATTGCTGGAAACAATTTAATTCCCTGCAATACGTCTGATCTCCAAACCTTTTGAGTGCTATCCCATCTAGCATCCGCTAGTGTCTTTTCTATTTTTCTCACCCTTGTTTGAAATTTCTTTTGTTGTTGCCTTCTAGCCATTAGCTCCCAAATTGCTAATGCTTCAAACTGTGCTGGTCTTGGAGGTACTTTCATGTCGTATAGAGCGAATCTTAGATTCCCCAAAACTCTTAGATTAAATGACCCATGGATAGGGAATGCTACACTTCCATGCTTTTCTGTTAATTTACACCATTGCTTTAACCAAAGACATGGTGCAACACCCTTTTCTTCGATTACGATGTAAGCTGGTGTACCCTCAGGCGGTGTTTCTTCTCCTACATTTGCTTTAATATATACATCTCCCCTCAAGGCACTCTTAAGCGCTTTGAAAAATTTCATCTTTCCGTCTTTTATTTTCAAAAATGTAATCAATAAGTGACTTTAATGCTCGGAATACTCTTCGCTTGCCTTTCCCCACCAATTGTGCTTCATGGACTGCGTCCAATCCGTACGCGACCCTTCTCACCAACCAACCTATCCCAGCGGGGCTCCTAGTGACGTCACACTCACACACTGCGGCTGACAAAGTCTTGCGGCTTGTCCTCCTTTATTCAGCTTCACCCAAAAATAATTTCTGCAATATAGCGAGCACTAACCAAAAAGAAGAAAACAAATCTGTCGGTTTTCTACAGGAAGGGTAATACAATCGCTTCAGAAACCTTAGGGATTTTTCACTAGCCTCTGCAGTTATTCCATCTTTCTCGGTTTCCCACTTTCGCAAGCAAAATTTGACCCGCAAATTTTACCCTCAACTGATCAATGAACTATTCTAGCACACCTTAGAATTCGTCAAATCTCAAAGTCGAAAATGTTCTTTCATTTCTCAATATTCATACTGACTCGTTGACCACGCCCGATCAACCTATTAAACCGAACAGATTACAACATCAATCAAGAGTCTCCTACACTTTTCAACATACTCCAGAGTCTCTTGACCTCGCAGGGCCCGTCTCAACATCAACAACCACGTGGACAATTTTTCCTGCACAAAGCGCTACACACATGTGAAGTTCGACAACTTCCCTACTCTCACACTTTGGAGTATCACTCCTCTAAAATTTTTCTTGGAGTTTGCAACCCCCTAAAATCCTCACAAACTTCACAATTCATCTGCGGAATAAGCTTTGCAAGCACGAAACCCTAACTTCATTCATACCGTCACTAGAAACGCCGAAAACATTCTCACACCTCCATTTCCTCCATTCGCAAGCTCCGAGATTCTGGGAAAGTCATTGGGGATTTAGGGCATCATCATCTTTCCAACTTGTTTTATCAAAGAAAAATTCTAACTTGAATCCGCCTATTGTTTGGATGGGGTCCCAAAGGGCGTAACCATCAATCTCTGTTACCATCTACTGATAGCGCGTCCAGTCCTTATAAATTACTTGTACTTGGACACACTGGAGGTCAGTGAACCTTTTAACCGAGTTGGGTTCTCCTCATCCAAGAATAGTCGGATCACTCTAATCAATAATCAATACTCGATTAATAGATCAAACAACACATTAGTAATCAATAACAATCAGTATTTGACACACCATGACCTTTCAGCCATGAATAACCACACCAGTTTAGTAAAAGTTAATGAATTTATTTCCCTATATTAACAAAGCTAGCACAATATATGTGAGTCTCAAAATCAAATGATATATGTATACGAACATTACTAGCTGTCCATAGCAGCGGAAGAAACGCAATCTACGCAAAATCTGTATTATAATGCACTCGGTTATAGCAATACAAATCACTAATATAAGGAACTGAATTTGACTAATTGCATACAGCGGTCAGCATAACAAGATTTCAATTTAGCATGGTGCATCAAATGTATACCTCAACTAACCTCTAATTAGCATTGGCATGTGGGGCTTCATGCAAAAACGAATTTAGTCAACATGAATTTAGAAAACTTCTAGCTTGGGCCCTATCAAAATAAGCAGTTGGGGCCAGATGTAGCAATATAACATTTAGCGACTTGCTAATTGCGAGTACTGGCGACTCGCAATTTGCAACTCGCAAAATGTTATGCAGAAAGGTGTCTCAGACACCGTCTGCGAGTCGGTATGGGGTCGCAGAGACCCACCTCATTAATATTCATGAGGTGGGTCGCAAATTGCGGCCCCATACCGACTATGGGCACTCGCTAACACGGAGGCCTGCTGACGTCAGCAGGCCTCCATGTTAGCGACCTGCTTTTAAATAAAGCAGTTTTTTTTTTTTTAAATGTAGCCCGTTTTCCCTAAGGGAAAACGAGCTGCATTTCAAAAAATCCGAAACCTTTTGTTTCGGTTTTTTCAGGGCAGGGAGTGGTCCCTTGGACCACTCCCTGCCCTGAAAAAATGTTTTGGGGTCCATTCACAAAGGGGAAGGGGTCCCATGGGGACCCCTTCCCGTTTGCGAATGGGTTACCATCCACTTGAAGTGGATGGTAACTGCGACTCCATTTGCGACCGCATACGCGGTCACAAATGGAATTGCATACCATTGCGAATCGCAAATAGGAAGGGAACACCCCTTCCTATTTGCGATTCGGAAATGCATTTTGCGAGTCGGTAACGACTCGCAAAATGCATTTCTGCATCGGAAACACGCATTTGCGAGTCGCAAACGGCAGATTTTGCCGTTTGCGACTCGCAATGTGTTTCCTACATCTGGCCCTTGGTACCTAGGAAGGAAAACACAATGCATAATACAATTATCCTTTCATATTTACCAAATACAATCAGCATTCAAGGAAAAGTCTTCGTCCTTCAGGTATCGGTTCGATCAGCATGGGGCAGATTTCAAAGGGGGGGCAGAGTTAACGCAAGTTTCCTTGCGTCAGCAAGGAAAATGGGGCAAAAGTTATCACATGGGCAAGACGGGGCAAAATTAAAGTTAAAGTCTCTGGGGTGAGAATTCTTATAGTCTCTTTCTCCGCGACAGAGAAAAGGCATCAAAGGGGTCGTTCTAAAATGGCTTCTTGAATCTTGCTTCAAAATGGCATTGTAGAAAATGGCTGACTTCTCTTTGTCCGGTGGGTTTAAGTAGGAAACATTCCAAATTCTTCAGGGTCTTCCATTGGAGGGTTCATAGGGTGGCTTCAATTTGACCAATGAATGTTGACTTTCTCTTAGTACTCATTTATGCATAAGGTGTCCTTGGAGCCTTGGAACACAAGTTGCAACAAAGTTTGCCAATTAATTTTATCACAGTGTCTTTATTGTCTGCACCTGCCGAAACTGACCTTGCATCAAAGAGGATGAAACCAGCCTAGCACGAAACCTTGAGATAAGTGTATTAGTCATTTCTACTGGAAAAATACAACCTTTAAGTAAAAGAATATGTCTTTGTTAATACAAGTGAAAACCACGCAGTTAAAATTTGAGACCAGGCAAACTAGGCCAAAGCCTCTGCTAAATTTAAGCTAAGCATATAACAGTTTCAACAAGAAATCATAGAATACATTTGCAATTATGACAGATTACTACATTTGTCGATTCTTCATGATTAATTAAGCTCGTTTATAATAATGGCGAACTACCCCGTGGGCACAATTTCCCACGTACATTATTTTTCTTTGCTAAAATCACACTTCCTTATACGATTTTGGTTACATGATATATGAATATTTGTTAGTCCTTCTTTTTCTGCGTCATCACAGGCACCTGACTGGGTTCACAAGGGAGGGGGCTTCCTTGAGGTATTTTGCAGGGCGGAATCCTCAAGTTTCATTACACCACTGTGCATTGTTAATCAATATAATCTGCATCCTCAGTGATTTTTTCAGTGTTCACATATCATGCATTGCCGCTGAGGGTTTGACAACAACTCCTCTAAATTCAGAGCGTAATGTGCCTGGATGGTCTTGATGGAGCACACTTTGTGAACATAAAAGGTATTCCTTTCTTAGTTTTCATCAACTCATAAAATAGGAAAAGTTTGCACTCCTTGATTCTTCAAGAATTTTGACTTTTCTTTGTAAACACAGTTTGCGATCACGGTATGAGTACGCTTTTCTCTTCTGACAACATTTTTGTTATTTTAGTTAAATAAGTAGTGTGAGGGCAGACGCCTTTGGCATAAGCAGTACTTAGAATTGTTGGAGCACTGACAATAGGTGCCAAATATTTTAAGGTAAACTAAGAGACTTTCTTCTTGGGCTCCAGTGGGTGTGCATAACCAATAACATAGGGGCATATATGGACGTCCATTCCTATAATCTGTTAGAATTAGAGTGACAACATAACATGTGAGGCAAATAATTTTTTATACTGGGCCCTAATGCAGACAGAAATTGTAGTGACCACGGTGTCTACCTGTATTTTTCAATATAAATCAAAAGAGAGTGAACCACGCTAATCTGTGCACCGGAATCTCAGAGGCGTTATCTCAGAGACCCTCAACCACTTGTCGCTCCTTACAGAATATTTTACCTCTGCTGGAGGTAAATAGTGGGTAGGATCATCATTGGGTCTCTCACTCAGGTACTTAGCTCCCCAAGTGAATATCGCCTTCATCAGGAGGAGCTTGTCTGGTTGAAGACAGTGGTGAGATCAAAATGGGTACATTAAAATTACTTCCTATGCTTGTGAATATAATTTGTAAAAAAATGGGATACTGTAAGACTAAAAATGCAAAGATGATGGCCCATATTTATACTTTTTTAGCGTCGCATTTGCGCCGCTTTTTGACGCAAAAACAGCACAAATTTACAAAATACAATTGTATTTTGCAAGTTTGCGCCGTTTTTGTGTCAAAAAATGACGCAAATGCGGCGCTAAAAAAGTAGAAATATGGGCCCATATTTGGTGTGTTATTGGTCCCTAACATCTGGACTACATTTTGAAGCTGAGTGAACCTCTTTCTGATTCTCCTGCCCTTCGTTTGAATTTAATTTACTATATCTATCTTTTTCTTCAATCCCACTATTGCCACAGTTGGAATGTTTACATTTTTTAATTAACTAATTGTTTATCATCAAGTCCACAGAATGAATTTGTTGTTTACAGAGATCATTCCAAGCAATTTGCAAAATACGTTATAATAAGATAGAAAAAGCTTATAAAACATCTTCACAGATAGCAGATTGTAAAACAAAAATGAAAAAATTGAGCTTTCACTGTATAAAAAATGATTTCCTAACCAAAGGTTTTAAATTATTTTCCGCATATGACATCCATGGTTTACACACAAATAGTACATTAGTTATATCCTCTGCACACCCTACAGAGTCTACATGTCGTATTCCTTTGCATCCATTGCTGAATATTGTCACATATCACCTACTTGTTTACTTCCTTGTGTTTGAAAATTCATATCAAATAGTATAACCTCTGATTTAATAATCTCTCAAGTAAAAGACAAAATATTGCGTACTGTCTCCTAGTTTGTGTGATTTCTTTACTTTCCTACAGCACTCATGGTCTTCCTGAAAATTAATAATTTTCAAAGAGTTACTGAAGGAAAGTGAGTCCGAGGCACAGGAAACACAGGATACTTGTTTATTGCTGCTAAGTAACAATATAATAAAGCTCAGCCATAACACGGAGCCACCAACTACCGCTCTCGCTGCTCTCCACTCTCCGTCCTCCGCATTCCACAGCCACGTCAGGGTTGACATCACCCTGGAATGCAGAGGATCAGAATACCACACTCCCCCCCCCTTTATATACTACACAAATTATATACATAAGGATGATGACAAATGATGGTACAAAGTAAATAAAAAAACAAGTTACATGTAGTCCTTTAGATAAACAGGTCTTCGCGTTTTCCGATCAGATCTCCTTAAGAAGTCATCGGTGGAGCCGTTGTCTTTTCCCAAACTTGAGTTGTCAATCTCTTCTGCATCTTCTGCATCACGCATCTCCTTTCCTCTATATGGAACCACACGGTTAAGATTCCATACACGGTGATCGTCCGTTCTGATGGCATTGTTGAAGATTTTAATGACTTTCATTGGTTTAGATAACTTGTTGCCATCAGACTGAAAACCTGGACGCTTAATCATGACCCAATCCCCCACATTTACCTTGGTCACTTTAACAGAATGTTTATGATCAAAATAAATCTTGCGATTATTCGCTTTGACATTTTCTCTTGCCTTTCTGATATTATCATCAACAGTCAAATTTTCATTTTCCAAGAACACGTTAACCCACGATGGCTCAAGTATAGTATTGGGGCGTCTACCCCTAAACAACTCAAACGGTGAAAAACTTGTGGTAGTATGAGGTGTGAATCTGTATACGCCTACTCTTTTGATAACCTCATCTTGCCAACCCCTACCACTGCCCTTCACCAAGGAAATTGTCTCCTTCAGCACTCTATTGAACCTCTCAATCATTCCATTGGATTCTGGATGATATAGGGTGCACTTCTTGTGCCGTATGTCACACTCAGCAAGAAACTACTCAATTTCTTTAGAGATTAGCTGCACCCCATTATCAGTAAGTAATGTCTCAGGAATGCCCTCCCTCATGAACAGATCTTTCAAAAACTTTACAACTTGTCCAGTTTCAATTCCTCTGGAGAAACAGAATTCTGGCCAACGTGAAAACATGTCTATTACAACAATGACATAGATTTCTTGCCCGCCATTATGTATGGGCCCTAAAACGTCCAAAGCAATATCTTCCCATGGTTTGTCCGGGCGATCTCTTATCACCATTGGTTGGACTTTGGGCTTACTGCTCTTCTCACTTATGGCACACTGCATACATTCTCTTACCAGGCATTCAATTTGGGCATCCATACCTGGCCACCAATAGCTAGGCCGTAGTCTCTCCCTTGTCTTAGAGATACCCAAATGACCCTCATGCGCCATACTGAGTAAGTCTAATCTTAGCTTATCCGGGGGAATCAGCCTCGTACCACGAAGTAGAAGACCCTCCCTAGATGCCAGTTGATCTTTAACCATCCAATAACCCTTGCACAGATCTCCTCCCTGACCCTTATGCGACCATCCATGACTTATTAGATCAATGACCTTTTGTATAGTGGCATCACCTCGGACCTCTTCGAGCCATCTATCCTTTGAAACAGTTTCAGTACTAAGTTCACCCACATCAAACTGGTCAAGTTCACACATATCAAACTGGTTTTCAATAGTGTCATTGCTCTTGCTCTCATCCACTAACCTGGACAAGGTATCAGCAATCACATTTTCCACACCAGGAATGTATCTCACTTCGAAGTTATACTCTTGCAAGTCAATCACCCATCTGGATATCCCGGAAGATATGGAATCAAGGCCTCTCTTATTGAAAACCTCACACAAAGGTTTGTGATCAGTCTTAATTATGAATTCTGTGCCCCATAGAAATGTTTTGAGTTTCTTAATAGCCCAATGTACCGCGAGGGCTTCTCTTTCAATCACTGAATATCTAGATTCAGCACCTTTAAGACTTCTAGACAGAAACATAATGGTGTTGTCTTGACCACACCCATCTTGCTGTAAGACCGCACCCAGGCCCTTTAGGCTGGCATCTGTAGTAATTATGGATTTCTTCTTTGGATCAAAATTCTTAAGTTTAGGGGCCAAGGCTAACTTGTTCTTGATCACTTTAAATTCCTTCTCACACTCCACACTCCATAGAAAGTTTGTGCCCTTTCGCAATAAACCCCTCATATTATAAGTGACCTCAGCAAAGTTCTTGTCAAATTTATGATAGTATTCCACCATCCCCAGAAAACGAATAAGTTCTTCTTTGGAGGTGGGGGAAACCATGTTTTGAATAGTGTCAACCAAATCTTATTGTGTGGCCAAGGAAGTCAATGGTTTCCATGCCAAATTTGCACTTCTCAAATTTAACAGTTAAATTGTGGTCACATAACCTCCTCAAAACCTGGCGAACTCTTGCATCGTGTTCATTCCTGTTACTGCCATGTACCAAAATGTAATCTTGGTAAAACCCCTTCTAGGGTTGCCAACACTTTTTCCATGACCCTTTGAAAAACCGAGGCAGCTGAAATTAGGCCAAAAGGGAGGCGAGTGTATCTGAATGTGCCAAAAGGGGTGATGAAGGCAGTAAGATCCATAGACTCTTCATCAAGTTGAATCTGATGATAGGCAGATGCCAAGTCAATGGTGGTAAATACCTTGGCATCCCCCAACATCATGAGCAGTTGAGAAATATTGGGCAGAGGGTACTTGTCAACCACTACGCACTTATTGAGCTGTCTAAGGTCAATGCATAATCTAAGAGATCCATTGGGTTTTCTAGCAGTAACCACAGGGGCCAACCAATCGGTAGCTTCCACTTCCTCAATGATACCCTGATCTCTGAGCTTGTGTAGTTCCATCTGAACCTCCTCTCATAAATTCACTGGAATACTCCTTACCTTGCTACAAACCGGCAAAGAACCTGGACAAATTTTAATTTTGTGTTTATAACCCTTTAAGCAACCCAGTTCACATTTGAAAACCTTGGGGAATTCAGAACGTAGGGCTTGTTGTAAGTCCAAATCCGTTTGCTGTGTAACTGCGTTGACAGGGGTTAATTCTTTCAACACAATGGGATTATCCAGAGTGGGATCTAACATAATTCCTAACTCTCTTTGGTGCCACCAACTAATAATGCTATTGCCCTTCTTTGACACAGAAATCTTAATAGAGATGTGGCGATCCTTATATTCAATTGAGCCTATGAAGTAACCATGTAATGGTATAAGCTCACCTCCATAGACGCGTGGTTTAATATCAGGCTTTAGTAACACAACCGTGTCTTTTAGCTGAAGGTGGAAAAAATCATTAGAAATAATCTTGATTTTGGCACCAGAATCAAATAAAACTTTGGTTCTTTTGCCCTCAACCTGAATGAAATCCAGGGGACCAACACATTTGCCAGTTTCTATTTGCAAGATAATTTGCCCACAGTCGAAATCCGTAGGGGACACTTTTCCACCATCTTGGGTGTTAATTTCATATACCGAATGCTTAGACTTTCTTAGCTTGCAAACTGAGAAGAAGTGACCCCGTTTCTTACAAAAAGTACATGTCGCATTAATAGCAGGACAGCTCTTATCATTTGCAAAGTGGGCCAACCTGTCACACATGAAGCATCTCTTATCTTTAGTAGGTCCTTTGTTATATCTCTGTTTAACACCCAAAGAGTTACCAGTGTTTTTCGTAACCACACACACCTGATTGGAAACATCACTCTTGATTGCATCTACATATTTTAAGGAATGTTCGTTTTTTTTAGCAATAACCAGCACTTCTTCATGAGGAGGATCATCTCTAAGCCATAGCTCCTCCCGTATTTTTTCAATGTGACATCCCAACATAAATTGATCCCTGATTCTCTCGTCTGTAAGAACTCCAAACTTACAGGAAGAAGCAAGACGACGAAGATCAGTAACATAATTTTCAATGCATTCACCTTCTCTTTGCAAACGCTTCCCAAAGTGGTAATGCTCTAAAATTGTGCTGACCTTGGGAAGATAATGGATGTCCAACTTGCGTATACAAGTTTCATATTCATTAAGATCTATTGCCTCACTGTCAGGAATGTCAGGCAAATGGTCAAACACCTCTTGCCCATCTGAACCTAGACAGTGAAGCAACAGGGACGTTCTCCTTTCAGCACTCAAGGAGGTTCCACAAACGTTTGCATACCGTTCAAAAACCTTTTTCCACTTAGCCCATTTAATGGGCGGCTCCCCAGGAGATGAGAGGAAAAATGGAGGTGCTGGTACGTTCTGCATAATGAGGAAAATATGTACGAGTTGCAGGAGGTACTAACAACTAAACAGATTACAAAGATTCACAATGTACATAACAGACGCCAATTGAAGTTAATAGTTCAAGTCTGGCAGTCACATGCTAGAAAGTTGTGCACTTTGGGGAAGAAAAAGGTGCACCTCAGCGAGATCCTTAAAACCAGAGATGGTGACGATCCATGAAGAAGAAAGTTAGGACTTGCGCACTCGGGTAGAATCCTTTGTACAGAAAAAATTAGGTGAGTATTGAAGCACTGTAGGACACCAAGAAGAAAGAGCAGGCAGAGTTCTTTGTATAATCCAGTGGGACAAAAAACAAAACAAAAAAAACAGTATTCTAGCAACGTAGAAAATTGGGCAGCGGCATGGAAGTTTCATCAACATATAAGGATATTACTCATTGAAGTCTCTCAGCATTAATTTCTCAGTATAGTTTCCCACTGTTTATTTTCATTCTCTCTTAACCGGTTCTGTGCCTTGGACGAGATGATCTCGTCCAAGGCTACAGTTCCCCTGTGCCTTGGACGAGATCATCTCGTCCAAGGCACAGGGGAACTTGGGGGAGCGCTAGCGTGCCCCCCCTTGCACCCGCCTTTCCCCCCCCAGGCGGGGATGGAAGGGGAAAACCTTCCCCTTCCACCCCCGCCCCCCCCACGGCAATCCGATGACGTCAGCGCACGCACAGTGCGCTGACGTCATCTAGTGTTGCCGGGCGCGCTGGAAGCCATTTGCTTCCAGCGCGTCTTCAGAGAAGGACGTCAAAGGTGAGTCCTCTCCGTTTTTGGGGGGTGGGGGGTGGTGAAAACAGACATGGGGGGAAAGGAAAGGGTTTTTCCTTTCCCCCTGTGCCTGTTTTCACAAGATTCCTGCTGCCCGCGATCGTGGAGCAGGAATCTCCATTAGCCACCAGGGATTTTCTTTGTTGTTTATTTTGGGGGCGACCCCTTGGGCAAGGGTCGCCCCCCCCGGGGGCAATTTTTTTTTGTATTTCGCCCCCGCCCTGGGGGCAGATCCGCCGATTTTTCGGCGGATCTGCCCCAAGGGGGGGGCGAAAACCACTAGACACCAGGGATATTGTTATTTATGTGTATTTTGGGGGCGACCCCTTGGGCAAGGGTCGCCCCCCCGGGGCAATTTTGTTTTGTATTTCGACCCCCCTGGGGGCAGATCCGCCAATTTTTCGGCGGATCTGCCCCCAGGGGGGGGCGAAAACCACTAGACACCAGGGATTTTATTATTTGTGTGTATTTTGGGGGTGACCCCTTGGGCAAGGGTCGCCCCCCCCGGGGGCAATTTTTTTTTGTATTTCGCTCCCCCCTGGGGGCAGATCTGCCGATTTGTCGGCGGATCTGCCCCCAGGGGGGGCGAAAACCACTACACACCAGGGATTTATTTTTATTGTAAAGTTTTTTTGGGGGGCGACCCCTTGTGCAAGGGGCGCCCCACTTGGGGGCTATTTTTTTAGTATTTCGCCCCCCCCGGGGGCAGATTGCCAATTTTTGGGCTGATCTGCCGCCAGGGGTGGGGGAGGGGGCAAAATCCACTAGACACCAGGGATTTTGTTTTTATTGTTTATTTTGGGGGCAACTCCTTGGGCAAGGGTCGCCCCCCTAAGGTGGGGAAAATTTGTATTGGCCATCTCTGCCCCTAATTTTGTAGGCCCATCTGCCCCCAAGGAGGGCAGAAACCACCAATACGGCAGGGATTTTTTTGTTTTGTTTTGTGTTGTGCTGGGGGTGCCCCCTTTGGGAAGGGTCGCCCCCTGAAAGGGGGCACAGAGGTGTTGCCCATTTCTGGCCCCCTTGGGGGCAGATTGGCCAATTGTTTTACGCCCATCTACCCCCGAGGGGGGCAGGATCCACTTAGGTACCAGGGACAACTTCTAGTAAGAGGGCACGGTATGGGATTAAATTGTATCTGCTGTCAGAAAGCAGTACAGGATATGTGTATAATTTCTGGGTCTACACTGGTAGGGATTCCAGTATTGACTCTCCTGGTTGTCCGGCCACTTTTGGAGTTAGCGAAAAAATTGTGTGGGGACTTGCTAGACGGCTGTTTAACAAAGGTCACCATTTGTACGTAGATAATTTCTACACTGGAGTGCAGTTGTTCAAGGAGTTGTTTAGGGTGGACACTGTTGCTTGTGGCACAATCCGTTCTAACCGGAAAGGCTATCCAAGGGAGCTTGTCTGTAAAAAACTTGAGAGGGGACAGTGCAGTGCCTTGCGGAATAATGAGCTGCTAGCTCTGAAATTTTCAGACAGGAGGGATGTGTACATGCTATCGACCATCCATGATGAGAGTACTTCCCCTGCAGCTGTTTGGGGTCAGGTTGTGGAAGTGCGCAAACCTGCGTGCATTTTGGACTACAATAGGCACATGGGTGGTGTTGATAGAGTAGATCAGAGGTTAGAACCTTACACTGCTCTTCGTAAGTCTTATGGGTGGTATAAAAAGTTGGCCCTACATTTATTTCATTTGGCAACTTTTAATGCCTTTATTGTATACAAGGATTGTTCACCTGAGTCAAGGATGACATTTGTTAAATTTCAGGAGTCGGTGATAGAAAGCCTTATTGTGGTGGAACCGGCAAGAGTTCCTAGAGTAGAAGTGGTGGAGGATGTGGCTAGATTGAAAGATCAGCACTTTCCAGATCACATTCCTCCCACTCCCAAAAAAGACATGCCCACAAAGAAATGTAGAGTATGTGCCCGGAGATTAATCCGGAGGGAGAGCCGGATGTACTGCCCCGAATGCCCTTCAAAGCCTGGGCTGTGTGTTCCCGGCTGTTACAGAAGTTACCATACCCAAAAAAAATTCTGGGAAATACCTTCAGCGTAAGCTGTCTGTTTTATATTTTCATATGTTTCACGGTTGGCATCTCTGTCATGTATTTAGTTAGAGCTTTTGTGTAGTTTTGTGCTTATTTTATAATTAGTGGTTTCTTTGTTGTTTATAAACAAAAAAAGTGATGGCGGTGTGCTTGGGGTGGCACTTGGCTGGCGGTGTGCTTGGGGTGGCGCTTGGCTGGCGGTGTGCGTGGGGTGGTGCTTGGCTGGCAGTGTGCGTGGGGTGGCGCTTGGCTGGCGGTGTGCGTGGGGTGGCGCTTGGCTGGCGGTGTGCTTGGGGTGGCGCTTGGCTGGCGGTGTGCGTGGGGTGGCGCTTGGCTGGAGGTGCCAGCCAAACTGGTGTGATTCTTGTATCAGGCATGTGGGCGTATGTAAGTGATGGGCCCTTGAGTGGCACAGTCTGTCGATGTGAGTGTTGTAATGTGCTGGGCCCGTGGCTGGCGGTGTGAATGGTCTTGTGCGTGTCATGTATGAAAGGTGTGTGAATGGACTGTAAAGCGGTTGGTGCCTTGTCGCGGCTTTACAGCTCACGAGCTGTAAGTCCTTGGTTCAGTTTTTTGCCTTTCAGTTATTAGCAGTGCATTTCATTTTTGTGAAATCTCTTGTTAATAAAATTTGATCCACTGAACCATCACTCACCCTCGTGCCAAATCCAACCAGTATGTGTGGTAAAAATGACAAAACCTGCTCCGCTGTAATCAGGCGTCGCAGCACACCTGTGACACGCTAGGTGCCTCGGGTGGGACCCCAATGATGAAGCATGCCACCAACTTGGTTGGTGGGTGAGGGGTCTTCTTCACATAACCTAAGTATGTTTCTTTTCACAATTTTAGTGTTTGGCACATCACGGACGTATGTGCACACATCAATATGATATATTACAAAAATACCTGTTTTTGGGGGGGAGGGCCCACCTATGTTTTTGGTCCTGGGTGCGGCCTTCATCTAGGGAAACCTACAAAACCCAGATTTTTTTTTAAACTAGACACCCCAAGGAGTCCAGGGAGGTGTGGCTTGCGTGGCTCCCCCAACATGTTCTTACCCAGACTCCTCTGTAAACCTCAAAATTTGCATAAAAAAGCATATTTTCCTGACTTTTCTTAGTAGGATCACCGCTCCAGCAGAAAATTCCTACTCCCCAGTTTTACCCTCAGTCTCCCAAGTAAAATGACACCTCACTTATGTGGGTCCCCAAAGCAGAGTCCGTCTAAAGATGTATAGAAGAATATGCCCTTATAAACTCGCTGTGCTATCCCTTCTATCTCTTCAAGTTTTGGGCCTTATTCTGTTGCAGGCACCTGGCCCACCCACACAAGTGAGGTATCATTTTTATCGGGAGACTTGGGGGAACGCTGGGTGGAAGGAAATTTGTGGCTCCTCTCAGATTCCAGAACTTTCTGCCACAGAAATGTGAGGAACATGTGTTTTTTTAGCCAGATATTGAGGTTTGCAAAGGACTCTGGGTAACAGAACCTGGTCCGAGCCCCGCAAGTCACCCCTCCTTGGATTCCCCTAGGTCTCCAGTTTTCAGAAATGCACAGGTTTGGTAGGTTTCCCTAGGTGCCGGCTGAGCTAGAGGCCAAAATCTACAGGTAGGCACTTCGCAAAAAACACCTCTGTTTTCTTCCCAAATTTTGGATGTGTCCACGCTGCGCTTTGGGGTGTTTCCTGTCGCGCGCGCTAGGCCTACCCACACAAGTGAGGTATCATTTTTATCGGGAGACTTGGGGGAACGCTGGGTGGAAGGAAATTTGTGGCTCCTCTCAGATTTCAGAACTTTCTGCCACAGAAATGTGTTTTTTTAGCCAAATTTTGAGGTTTGCAAAGGATTCTGGGTAACAGAACCTGGTCCGAGCCCCGCAAGTCACCCCTCCTTAGATTCCCCTAGGTCTCTAGTTTTCAGAAATGCACAGGTTTGGTAGGTTTCCATAGGTGCCGGCTGAGCTAGAGGCCAAAATCTACAGGTAGGCACTTCGCAAAAAACACCTCTGTTTTCTTCTAAAATTTTGGATGTGTCCACGTTGCGGTTTGGGGTGTTTCCTGTCGCGGGCGCTAGGCCTACCCACACAAGTGAGGTATCATTTTTATTGGGAGACTTGGGGGAACGCTGGGTGGAAGGAAATTTGTGGCTCCTCTCAGATTCCAGAACTTTCTGCCACAGAAATGTGAGGAACATGTATTTTTGTAGCCAAATTTTGAGGTTTGCAAAGGATTCTGGGTAACAGAACCTGGTCCGAGCCCCGCAAGTCACCCCTCCTTGGATTCCCCTAGGTCTCTAGTTTTCAGAAATGCACAGGTTTGGTAGGTTTCCCTAGGTGCCGGCTGAGCTAGAGGCCAAAATCTACAGGTAGGCACTTCGCAAAAAACACCTCTTTTTTCTTCCCAAATTTTGGATGTGTCCACGCTGCGCTTTGGGGTGTTTCCTGTTGCGCGCGCTAGGCCTACCCACACAAGTGAGCTATCATTTTTATCGGGAGACTTGGGGGAACGCTGGGTGGAAGGAAATTTGTGGCTCCTCTCAGATTCCAGAACTTTATGCCACAGATATGTGAGGAACAGGTGTTTTTTTAGCCAAATTTTGAGGTTTGCAAAGGATTCTGGGTAACAGAACCTGGTCCGAGCCCCGCAAGTCACCCCTCCTTAGATTCCCCTAGGTCTCTAGTTTTCAGAAATGCACAGGTTTGGTAGGGTTCCCTAGGTGCCGGCTGAGCTAGAGGCCAAAATCTACAGGTAGGCACTTCACAAAAAACACCTCTGTTTTCTTCTAAAATTTTGGATGTGTCCACGTTGCGCTTTGGGGTGTTTCCTGTCGCGGGCGCTAGGCCTACCCACACAAGTGAGGTATCATTTTTATTGGGAGACTTGGGGGAACGCTGGGTGGAAGGAAATTTGTGGCTCCTCTCAGATTCCAGAACTTTCTGCCACAGAAATCTGAGGAACATGTGTTTTTGTAGGCAAATTTTGAGGTTTGCAAAGGATTCTGGGTAACAGAACCTGGTCCGAGCCCCGCAAGTCACCCCTCCTTGGATTCCCCTAGGTCTCTAGTTTTCATAAATGCACAGGTTTGGTAGGTTTCCCTAGGTGCCGACTGAGCTAGAGGCCAAAATCTACAGGTAGGCACTTCGCAAAAAACACCTCTGTTTTCTTCCAAAATTTTGGACGTGTCCACGTTGCGCTTTGGGGCGTTTCCTGTTGCGGGCGCTAGGCCTACCCACACAAGTGAGGTATCATTTTTATTGGGAGACTTGGGGGAACGCTGGGTGGAAGGAAATTTGTGGCTCCTCTCAGATTCCAGAACTTTCTGCCACAGAAATGTGAGGAACATGTGTTTTTGTAGCCAAATTTTGAGGTTTGCAAAGGATTCTGGGTAACAGAACCTGGTCCGAGCCCCGCATGTCACCCCTCCTTGGATTCCCCTAGGTCTCTAGTTTTCAGAAATGCACAGGTTTGGTAGGTTTCCCTAGGTGCCGGCTGAGCTAGAGGCCAAAATCTACAGGTAGGCACTTCGCAAAAAACACCTCTGTTTTCTTCCCAAATTTTGGATGTGTCCACGCTGCGCTTTGGGGTGTTTCCTGTCGCGCGCGCTAGGCCTACCCACACAAGTGAGGTATCATTTTTATCGGGAGACTTGGGGGAACGCTGGGTGGAAGGAAATTTGTGGCTCCTCTCAGATTCCAGAACTTTATGCCACAGATATGTGAGGAACATGTGTTTTTTTAGCCAAATTTTGAGGTTTGCAAAGGATTCTGGGTAACAGAACCTGGTCCGAGCCCCGCAAGTCACCCCTCCTTGGATTCCCCTAGGTCTCTAGTTTTCAGAAATGCACAGGTTTCGTAGGTTTCCCTAGGTGCCGGCTGAGCTAGAGGCCAAAATCTACAGGTAGGCACTTCGCAAAAAACACCTCTGTTTTCTTCTAAAATTTTGGATGTGTCCACGTTGCGCTTTGGGGTGTTTCCTGTCGCGGGCGCTAGGCCTACCCACACAAGTGAGGTATCATTTTTATTGGGAGACTTGGGGGAACGCTGGGTGGAAGGAAATTTGTGGCTCCTCTCAGATTCCAGAACTTTCTGCCACAGAAATCTGAGGAACATGTGTTTTTGTAGGCAAATTTTGAGGTTTGCAAAGGATGCTGGGTAACAGAACCTGGTCCGAGCCCCGCAAGTCACCCCTCCTTGGATTCCCCTAGGTCTCTAGTTTTCATAAATGCACAGGTTTGGTAGGTTTCCCTAGGTGCCGACTGAGCTAGAGGCCAAAATCTACAGGTAGGCACTTCGCAAAAAACACCTCTGTTTTCTTCCAAAATTTTGGACGTGTCCACGTTGCGCTTTGGGGCGTTTCCTGTCGCGGGCGCTAGGCCTACCCACACAAGTGAGGTATCATTTTTATTGGGAGACTTGGGGGAACGCTGGGTGGAAGGAAATTTGTGGCTCCTCTCAGATTCCAGAACTTTCTGCCACAGAAATGTGAGGAACATGTGTTTTTGTAGCCAAATTTTGAGGTTTGCAAAGGATTCTGGGTAACAGAACCTGGTCCGAGCCCCGCAAGTCACCCCTCCTTGGATTCCCCTAGGTCTCTAGTTTTCAGAAATGCACAGGTTTGGTAGGTTTCCCTAGGTGCCGGCTGAGCTAGAGGCCAAAATCTACAGGTAGGCACTTCGCAAAAAACACCTCTGTTTTCTTCCCAAATTTTGGATGTGTCCACGCTGCGCTTTGGGGTGTTTCCTGTCGCGCGCGCTAGGCCTACCCACACAAGTGAGGTATCATTTTTATCGGGAGACTTGGGGGAACGCTGGGTGGAAGGAAATTTGTGGCTCCTCTCAGATTCCAGAACTTTATGCCACAGATATGTGAGGAACATGTGTTTTTTTAGCCAAATTTTGAGGTTTGCAAAGGATTCTGGGTAACAGAACCTGGTCCGAGCCCCGCAAGTCACCCCTCCTTGGATTCCCCTAGGTCTCTAGTTTTCAGAAATGCACAGGTTTCGTAGGTTTCCCTAGGTGCCGGCTGAGCTAGAGGCCAAAATCTACAGGTAGGCACTTCGCAAAAAACACCTCTGTTTTCTTCTAAAATTTTGGATGTGTCCACGTTGCGCTTTGGGGTGTTTCCTTTCGCGGGCGCTAGGCCTACCCACACAAGTGAGGTATAATTTTTATTGGGAGACTTGGGGGAACGCTGGGTGGAAGGAAATTTGTGGCTCCTCTCAGATTCCAGAACTTTCTGCCACAGAAATCTGAGGAACATGTGTTTTTGTAGGCAAATTTTGAGGTTTGCAAAGGATTCTGGGTAACAGAACCTGGTCCGAGCCCCGCAAGTCACCCCTCCTTGGATTCCCCTAGGTCTCTAGTTTTCATAAATGCACAGGTTTGGTAGGTTTCCCTAGGTGCCGGCTGAGCTAGAGGCCAAAATCTACAGGTAGGCACTTCGCAAAAAACACCTCTGTTTTCTTCCAAAATTTTGGATGTGTCCACGTTGCGCTTTGGGGCGTTTCCTGTCGCGGGCGCTAGGCCTACCCACACAAGTGAGGTATCATTTTTATCGGGACACTTGGGGGAACGCTGGGTGGGAGGAAATTTGTGGCTCCTCTCAGATTCCAGAACTTTCTGCCACAGAAATGTGAGGAACATGTGGTTTTTTAGCCAAAGTTTGAGGTTTGCAAAGGACTCTGGGTAACAGAACCTGGTCCGAGCCCCGCAAGTCACCCCTCCTTGGATTCCCCTCGGTCTCTAGTTTTCAGAAATGCACAGGTTTGGTAGGTTTCCCTAGGTGCCGGCTGAGCTAGAGGCCAAAATCTACAGGTAGGCACTTCGCAAAAAACACTTCTGTTTTCTTCCAAAATTTTGGATGTGTCCACGTTGCGCTTTGGGGTGTTTCCTGTCGCGGGCGCTAGGCCTACCCACACAAGTGAGGTATCATTTTTATCGGGAGACTTGGGGGAACGCTGGGTGGAAGGAAATTTGTGGCTCCTCTCAGATTCCAGAACTTTCTGCCACAGAAATGTGAGGAACATGTGTTTTTTTAGCCAAATTTTGAGGTTTGCAAAGGATTCTGGGCAACAGAACCTGGTCCGAGCCTCGCAAGTCACCCCATCTTGGATTCCCCTAGGTCTCTAGTTTTCAGAAATGCACAGGTTTGGTAGGTTTCCCTAGGTGCCGGCTGAGCTAGAGGCTAAAATCTACAGGTAGGCACTTCTCAAAATGCACCTCTGTATTTTTGCCAAATTTTGGATGTGTCCACGTTGCGCTTTGGGGCGTTTCCTGTCGCGGGCGCTAGGCCTACCCACACAAGTGAGGTATCATTTTTATCGGGAGACTTGGGGGAACGCTGGGTGGAAGGAGATTTGTGGCTCCTCTCAGATTCCAGAACTTTATGCCACAGAAATGTGAGGAACATGTGTTTTTTTAGCCAAATTTTGAGGTTTGCAAAGGATTCTGGGTAACAGAACCTGGTCCGAGCCCCGCAAGTCACCCCTCCTTAGATTCCCCTAGGTCTCTAGTTTTCAGAAATGCACAGGTTTGGTAGGTTTCCCTAGGTGCCGGCTGAGCTAGAGGCCAAAATCTACAGGTAGGCACTTCGCAAAAAACACCTCTGTTTTCTTCAAAAATTTTGGATGTGTCCACGTAGCGCTTTGGGGTGTTTCCTGTCGCGGGCGCTAGGCCTACCCACACAAGTGAGGTATCATTTTTATTGGGAGACTTGGGGGAATGCTGGGTGGAAGGAAATTTGTGGCTCCTCTCAGATTCCAGAACTTTCTGCCACAGAAATGTGAGGAACATGTGTTTTTGTAGCCAAATTTTGAGGTTTGCAAAGGATTCTGGGTAACAGAACCTGGTCCGAGCCCCGCAAGTCACCCCTCCTTGGATTCCCCTAGGTCTCTAGTTTTCATAAATGCACAGGTTTGGTAGGTTTCCCTAGGTGCCGACTGAGCTAGAGGCCAAAATCTACAGGTAGGCACTTCGCAAAAAACACCTCTGTTTTCTTCCAAAATTTTGGACGTGTCCACGTTGCGCTTTGGGGCGTTTCCAGTCGCGGGCGCTAGGCCTACCCACACAAGTGAGGTATCATTTTTATCGGGAGACTTGGGGGAACGCTGGGTGGAAGGAAATTTGTGGCTCCTCTCAGATTCCAGAACTTTCTGCCACAGAAATGTGAGGAACATGTGCTTATTTAGCCAAATTTTTAGGTTTCCAAAGGACTCTGGGTAACAGAACCTGGTCCGAGCCCCGCAAGTCACCCCTCCTTGGATTCCCCTAGGTCTCTAGTTTTCAGAAATGCACAGGTTTGGTAGGTTTCCCTAGGTGCCGGCTGAGCTAGAGGCCAAAATCTACAGGTAGGCACTTCGCAAAAAACACGTTAGTTTTCTTCCAAAATTTTGGATGTGTCCACGTTGCGCTTTGGGGTGTTTCCTGTCGCGGGCGCTAGGCCTACCCACACAAGTGAGGTATCATTTTTATCGGGAGACTTGGGGGAACGCTGGGTGGAAGGAAATTTGTGGCTCCTCTGAGATTCCAGAACTTTCTGCCACAGAAATGTGAGGAACATGTGTTTTTTTAGCCAAATTTTGAAGTTTGCAAAGGATTCTGGGCAACAGAACCTGGTCCGAGCCTCGCAAGTCACCCCATCTTGGATTCCCCTAGGTCTCTAGTTTTCAGAAATGCACAGGTTTGGTAGGTTTCCCTAGGTGCCGGCGGAGCTAGAGGCTAAAATCTACAGGTAGGCACTTCGCAAAATGCACCTCTGTTTTTTTCCCAAATTTTGGATGTGTCCACGTTGCGCTTTGGGGCGTTTCCTGTCGCGGGCGCTAGGCCTACCCACACAAGTGAGGTATCATTTTTATCGGGAGACTTGGGGGAACGCTGGGTGGAAGGAAATTTGTGGCTCCTCTCAGATTCCAGAACTTTATGCCACAGAAATGTGAGGAACATGTGTTTTTTTAGCCAAATTTTGAGGTTTGCAAAGGATTCTGGGTAACAGAACCTGGTCCGAGCCCCGCAAGTCACCCCTCCTTGGATTCCCCTAGGTCTCTAGTTTTCATAAATGCACAGGTTTGGTAGGTTTCCCTAGGTGCCGACTGAGCTAGAGGCCAAAATCTACAGGTAGGCACTTCGCAAAAAACACCTCTGTTTTCTTCCAAAATTTTGGACGTGTCCACGTTGCGCTTTGGGGCGTTTCCAGTCGCGGGCGCTAGGCCTACCCACACAAGTGAGGTATCATTTTTATCGGGAGACTTGGGGGAACGCTGGGTGGAAGGAAATTTGTGGCTCCTCTCAGATTCCAGAACTTTCTGCCACAGAAATGTGAGGAACATGTGCTTATTTAGCCAAATTTTTAGGTTTCCAAAGGACTCTGGGTAACAGAACCTGGTCCGAGCCCCGCAAGTCACCCCTCCTTGGATTCCCCTAGGTCTCTAGTTTTCAGAAATGCACAGGTTTGGTAGGTTTCCCTAGGTGCCGGCTGAGCTAGAGGCCAAAATCTACAGGTAGGCACTTCGCAAAAAACACGTTAGTTTTCTTCCAAAATTTTGGATGTGTCCACGTTGCGCTTTGGGGTGTTTCCTGTCGCGGGCGCTAGGCCTACCCACACAAGTGAGGTATCATTTTTATCGGGAGACTTGGGGGAACGCTGGGTGGAAGGAAATTTGTGGCTCCTCTCAGATTCCAGAACTTTCTGCCACAGAAATGTGAGGAACATGTGTTTTTTTAGCCAAATTTTGAAGTTTGCAAAGGATTCTGGGCAACAGAACCTGGTCCGAGCCTCGCAAGTCACCCCATCTTGGATTCCCCTAGGTCTCTAGTTTTCAGAAATGCACAGGTTTGGTAGGTTTCCCTAGGTGCCGGCTGAGCTAGAGGCTAAAATCTACAGGTAGGCACTTCTCAAAATGCACCTCTGTTTTTTTCCCAAATTTTGGATGTGTCCACGTTGCGCTTTGGGGCGTTTCCTGTCGCGGGCGCTAGGCCTACCCACACAAGTGAGGTATCATTTTTATCGGGAGACTTGGGGGAACGCTGGGTGGAAGGAAATTTGTGGCTCCTCTCAGATTCCAGAACTTTATGCCACAGAAATGTGAGGAACATGTGTTTTTTTAGCCAAATTTTGAGGTTTGCAAAGGATTCTGGGTAACAGAACCTGGTCCGAGCCCCGCAAGTCACCCCTCCTTGGATTCCCCTAGGTCTCTAGTTTTCATAAATGCAGAGGTTTGGTAGGTTTCCCTAGGTGCCGACTGAGCTAGAGGCCAAAATCTACAGGTAGGCACTTCGCAAAAAACACCTCTGTTTTCTTCCAAAATTTTGGACGTGTCCACGTTGCGCTTTGGGGCGTTTCCAGTCGCGGGCGCTAGGCCTACCCACACAAGTGAGGTATCATTTTTATCGGGAGACTTGGGGGAACGCTGGGTGGAAGGAAATTTGTGGCTCCTCTCAGATTCCAGAACTTTCTGCCACAGAAATGTGAGGAACATGTGCTTATTTAGCCAAATTTTTAGGTTTCCAAAGGACTCTGGGTAACAGAACCTGGTCCGAGCCCCGCAAGTCACCCCTCCTTGGATTCCCCTAGGTCTCTAGTTTTCAGAAATGCACAGGTTTGGTAGGTTTCCCTAGGTGCCGGCTGAGCTAGAGGCCAAAATCTACAGGTAGGCACTTCGCAAAAAACACGTTAGTTTTCTTCCAAAATTTTGGATGTGTCCACGTTGCGCTTTGGGGTGTTTCCTGTCGCGGGCGCTAGGCCTACCCACACAAGTGAGGTATCATTTTTATCGGGAGACTTGGGGGAACGCTGGGTGGAAGGAAATTTATGGCTCCTCTCAGATTCCAGAACTTTCTGCCACAGAAATGTGAGGAACATGTGTTTTTTTAGCCAAATTTTGAAGTTTGCAAAGGATTCTGGGCAACAGAACCTGGTCCGAGCCTCGCAAGTCACCCCATCTTGGATTCCCCTAGGTCTCTAGTTTTCAGAAATGCACAGGTTTGGTAGGTTTCCCTAGGTGCCGGCTGAGCTAGAGGCTAAAATCTACAGGTAGGCACTTCGCAAAAAGCACCTCTGTTTTTTTCCCAAATTTTGGATGTGTCCACGTTGCGCTTTGGGGTGTTTCCTGTCGCGGGCGCTAGGCCTACCCACACAAGTGAGGTATCATTTTTATCGGGAGACTTGGGGGAACGCTGGGTGGAAGGAAATTTGTGGCTCCTCTCAGATTCCAGAACTTTATGCCACAGAAATGTGAGGAACATGTGTTTTTTTAGCCAAATTTTGAGGTTTGCAAAGGATTCTGGGTAACAGAACCTGGTCCGAGCCCCGCAAGTCACCCCTCCTTAGATTCCCCTAGGTCTCTAGTTTTCAGAAATGCACAGGTTTGGTAGGTTTCCATAGGTGCCGGCTGAGCTAGAGGCCAAAATCTACAGGTAGGCACTTCGCAAAAAACACCTCTGTTTTCTTCTAAAATTTTGGATGTGTCCACGTTGCGGTTTGGGGTGTTTCCTGTCGCGGGCGCTAGGCCTACCCACACAAGTGAGGTATCATTTTTATTGGGAGACTTGGGGGAACGCTGGGTGGAAGGAAATTTGTGGCTCCTCTCAGATTCCAGAACTTTCTGCCACAGAAATGTGAGGAACATGTATTTTTGTAGCCAAATTTTGAGGTTTGCAAAGGATTCTGGGTAACAGAACCTGGTCCGAGCCCCGCAAGTCACCCCTCCTTGGATTCCCCTAGGTCTCTAGTTTTCAGAAATGCACAGGTTTGGTAGGTTTCCCTAGGTGCCGGCTGAGCTAGAGGCCAAAATCTACAGGTAGGCACTTCGCAAAAAACACCTCTGTTTTCTTCCCAAATTTTGGATGTGTCCACGCTGCGCTTTGGGGTGTTTCCTGTTGCGCGAGCTAGGCCTACCCACACAAGTGAGGTATCATTTTTATCGGGAGACTTGGGGGAACGCTGGGTGGAAGGAAATTTGTGGCTCCTCTCAGATTCCAGAACTTTATGCCACAGATATGTGAGGAACAGGTGTTTTTTTAGCCAAATTTTGAGGTTTGCAAAGGATTCTGGGTAACAGAACCTGGTCCGAGCCCCGCAAGTCACCCCTCCTTAGATTCCCCTAGGTCTCTAGTTTTCAGAAATGCACAGGTTTGGTAGGTTTCCCTAGGTGCCGGCTGAGCTAGAGGCCAAAATCTACAGGTAGGCACTTCACAAAAAACACCTCTGTTTTCTTCTAAAATTTTGGATGTGTCCACGTTGCGCTTTGGGGTGTTTCCTGTCGCGGGCGCTAGGCCTACCCACACAAGTGAGGTATCATTTTTATTGGGAGACTTGGGGGAACGCTGGGTGGAAGGAAATTTGTGGCTCCTCTCAGATTCCAGAACTTTCTGCCACAGAAATCTGAGGAACATGTGTTTTTGTAGGCAAATTTTGAGGTTTGCAAAGGATTCTGGGTAACAGAACCTGGTCCGAGCCCCGCAAGTCACCCCTCCTTGGATTCCCCTAGGTCTCTAGTTTTCATAAATGCACAGGTTTGGTAGGTTTCCCTAGGTGCCGACTGAGCTAGAGGCCAAAATCTACAGGTAGGCACTTCGCAAAAAACACCTCTGTTTTCTTCCAAAATTTTGGACGTGTCCACGTTGCGCTTTGGGGCGTTTCCTGTCGCGGGCGCTAGGCCTACCCACACAAGTGAGGTATCATTTTTATTGGGAGACTTGGGGGAACGCTGGGTGGAAGGAAATTTGTGGCTCCTCTCAGATTCCAGAACTTTCTGCCACAGAAATGTGAGGAACATGTGTTTTTGTAGCCAAATTTTGAGGTTTGCAAAGGATTCTGGGTAACAGAACCTGGTCCGAGCCCCGCATGTCACCCCTCCTTGGATTCCCCTAGGTCTCTAGTTTTCAGAAATGCACAGGTTTGGTAGGTTTCCCTAGGTGCCGGCTGAGCTAGAGGCCAAAATCTACAGGTAGGCACTTCGCAAAAAACACCTCTGTTTTCTTCCCAAATTTTGGATGTGTCCACGCTGCGCTTTGGGGTGTTTCCTGTCGCGCGCGCTAGGCCTACCCACACAAGTGAGGTATCATTTTTATCGGGAGACTTGGGGGAACGCTGGGTGGAAGGAAATTTGTGGCTCCTCTCAGATTCCAGAACTTTATGCCACAGATATGTGAGGAACATGTGTTTTTTTAGCCAAATTTTGAGGTTTGCAAAGGATTCTGGGTAACAGAACCTGGTCCGAGCCCCGCAAGTCACCCCTCCTTGGATTCCCCTAGGTCTCTAGTTTTCATAAATGCACAGGTTTGGTAGGTTTCCCTAGGTGCCGGCTGAGCTAGAGGCCAAAATCTACAGGTAGGCACTTCGCAAAAAACACCTCTGTTTTCTTCCAAAATTTTGGACGTGTCCACGTTGCGCTTTGGGGTGTTTCCTGTCGCGGGCGCTAGGCCTACCCACACAAGTGAGGTATCATTTTTATTGGGAGACTTGGGGGAACGCTGGGTGGAAGGAAATTTGTGGCTCCTCTCAGATTCCAGAACTTTCTGCCACAGAAATCTGAGGAACATGTGTTTTTGTAGGCAAATTTTGAGGTTTGCAAAGGATTCTGGGTAACAGAACCTGGTCCGAGCCCCGCATGTCACCCCTCCTTGGATTCCCCTAGGTCTCTAGTTTTCAGAAATGCACAGGTTTGGTAGGTTTCCCTAGGTGCCGGCTGAGCTAGAGGCCAAAATCTACAGGTAGGCACTTCGCAAAAAACACCTCTGTTTTCTTCCAAAATTTTGGACGTGTCCACGTTGCGCTTTGGGGTGTTTCCTGTCGCGCGCGCTAGGCCTACCCACACAAGTGAGGTATCATTTTTATCGGGAGACTTGGGGGAACGCTGGGTGGAAGGAAATTTGTGGCTCCTCTCAGATTCCAGAACTTTATGCCACAGATATGTGAGGAACATGTGTTTTTTTAGCCAAATTTTGAGGTTTGCAAAGGATTCTGGGTAACAGAACCTGGTCCGAGCCCCGCAAGTCACCCCTCCTTGGATTCCCCTAGGTCTCTAGTTTTCAGAAATGCACAGGTTTCGTAGGTTTCCCTAGGTGCCGGCTGAGCTAGAGGCCAAAATCTACAGGTAGGCACTTCGCAAAAAACACCTCTGTTTTCTTCTAAAATTTTGGATGTGTCCACGTTGCGCTTTGGGGTGTTTCCTGTCGCGGGCGCTAGGCCTACCCACACAAGTGAGGTATCATTTTTATTGGGAGACTTGGGGGAACGCTGGGTGGAAGGAAATTTGTGGCTCCTCTCAGATTCCAGAACTTTCTGCCACAGAAATCTGAGGAACATGTGTTTTTGTAGGCAAATTTTGAGGTTTGCAAAGGATTCTGGGTAACAGAACCTGGTCCGAGCCCCGCAAGTCACTCCTCCTTGGATTCCCCTAGGTCTCTAGTTTTCATAAATGCACAGGTTTGGTAGGTTTCCCTAGGTGCCGACTGAGCTAGAGGCCAAAATCTACAGGTAGGCACTTCGCAAAAAACACCTCTGTTTTCTTCCAAAATTTTGGACGTGTCCACGTTGCGCTTTGGGGCGTTTCCAGTCGCGGGCGCTAGGCCTACCCACACAAGTGAGGTATCATTTTTATCGGGAGACTTGGGGGAACGCTGGGTGGAAGGAAATTTGTGGCTCCTCTCAGATTCCAGAACTTTCTGCCACAGAAATGTGAGGAACATGTGCTTATTTAGCCAAATTTTTAGGTTTCCAAAGGACTCTGGGTAACAGAACCTGGTCCGAGCCCCGCAAGTCACCCCTCCTTGGATTCCCCTAGGTCTCTAGTTTTCAGAAATGCACAGGTTTGGTAGGTTTCCCTAGGTGCCGGCTGAGCTAGAGGCCAAAATCTACAGGTAGGCACTTCGCAAAAAACACCTCTGTTTTCTTCTAAAATTTTGGATGTGTCCACGTTGCGGTTTGGGGTGTTTCCTGTCGCGGGCGCTAGGCCTACCCACACAAGTGAGGTATCATTTTTATTGGGAGACTTGGGGGAACGCTGGGTGGAAGGAAATTTGTGGCTCCTCTCAGATTCCAGAACTTTCTGCCACAGAAATGTGAGGAACATGTATTTTTGTAGCCAAATTTTGAGGTTTGCAAAGGATTCTGGGTAACAGAACCTGGTCCGAGCCCCGCAAGTCACCCCTCCTTGGATTCCCCTAGGTCTCTAGTTTTCAGAAATGCACAGGTTTGGTAGGTTTGCCTAGGTGCCGGCTGAGCTAGAGGCCAAAATCTACAGGTAGGCACTTCGCAAAAAACACCTCTGTTTTCTTCCCAAATTTTGGATGTGTCCACGCTGCGCTTTGGGGTGTTTCCTGTTGCGCGCGCTAGGCCTACCCACACAAGTGAGGTATCATTTTTATCGGGAGACTTGGGGGAACGCTGGGTGGAAGGAAATTTGTGGCTCCTCTCAGATTCCAGAACTTTATGCCACAGATATGTGAGGAACAGGTGTTTTTTTAGCCAAATTTTGAGGTTTGCAAAGGATTCTGGGTAACAGAACCTGGTCCGAGCCCCGCAAGTCACCCCTCCTTAGATTCCCCTAGGTCTCTAGTTTTCAGAAATGCACAGGTTTGGTAGGTTTCCCTAGGTGCCGGCTGAGCTAGAGGCCAAAATCTACAGGTAGGCACTTCACAAAAAACACCTCTGTTTTCTTCTAAAATTTTGGATGTGTCCACGTTGCGCTTTGGGGTGTTTCCTGTCGCGGGCGCTAGGCCTACCCACACAAGTGAGGTATCATTTTTATTGGGAGACTTGGGGGAACGCTGGGTGGAAGGAAATTTGTGGCTCCTCTCAGATTCCAGAACTTTCTGCCACAGAAATCTGAGGAACATGTGTTTTTGTAGGCAAATTTTGAGGTTTGCAAAGGATTCTGGGTAACAGAACCTGGTCCGAGCCCCGCAAGTCACCCCTCCTTGGATTCCCCTAGGTCTCTAGTTTTCATAAATTCACAGGTTTGGTAGGTTTCCCTAGGTGCCGACTGAGCTAGAGGCCAAAATCTACAGGTAGGCACTTCGCAAAAAACACCTCTGTTTTCTTCCAAAATTTTGGACGTGTCCACGTTGCGCTTTGGGGCGTTTCCTGTCGCGGGCGCTAGGCCTACCCACACAAGTGAGGTATCATTTTTATTGGGAGACTTGGGGGAACGCTGGGTGGAAGGAAATTTGTGGCTCCTCTCAGATTCCAGAACTTTCTGCCACAGAAATGTGAGGAACATGTGTTTTTGTAGCCAAATTTTGAGGTTTGCAAAGGATTCTGGGTAACAGAACCAGGTCCGAGCCCCGCATGTCACCCCTCCTTGGATTCCCCTAGGTCTCTAGTTTTCAGAAATGCACAGGTTTGGTAGGTTTCCCTAGGTGCCGGCTGAGCTAGAGGCCAAAATCTACAGGTAGGCACTTCGCAAAAAACACCTCTGTTTTCTTCCCAAATTTTGGATGTGTCCACGCTGCGCTTTGGGGTGTTTCCTGTCGCGCGCGCTAGGCCTACCCACACAAGTGAGGTATCATTTTTATCGGGAGACTTGGGGGAACGCTGGGTGGAAGGAAATTTGTGGCTCCTCTCAGATTCCAGAACTTTATGCCACAGATATGTGAGGAACATGTGTTTTTTTAGCCAAATTTTGAGGTTTGCAAAGGATTCTGGGTAACAGAACCTGGTCCGAGCCCCGCAAGTCACCCCTCCTTGGATTCCCCTAGGTCTCTAGTTTTCAGAAATGCACAGGTTTCGTAGGTTTCCCTAGGTGCCGGCTGAGCTAGAGGCCAAAATCTACAGGTAGGCACTTCGCAAAAAACACCTCTGTTTTCTTCTAAAATTTTGGATGTGTCCACGTTGCGCTTTGGGGTGTTTCCTGTCGCGGGCGCTAGGCCTACCCACACAAGTGAGGTATCATTTTTATTGGGAGACTTGGGGGAACGCTGGGTGGAAGGAAATTTGTGGCTCCTCTCAGATTCCAGAACTTTCTGCCACAGAAATCTGAGGAACATGTGTTTTTGTAGGCAAATTTTGAGGTTTGCAAAGGATGCTGGGTAACAGAACCTGGTCCGAGCCCCGCAAGTCACCCCTCCTTGGATTCCCCTAGGTCTCTAGTTTTCATAAATGCACAGGTTTGGTAGGTTTCCCTAGGTGCCGACTGAGCTAGAGGCCAAAATCTACAGGTAGGCACTTCGCAAAAAACACCTCTGTTTTCTTCCAAAATTTTGGACGTGTCCACGTTGCGCTTTGGGGCGTTTCCTGTCGCGGGCGCTAGGCCTACCCACACAAGTGAGGTATCATTTTTATTGGGAGACTTGGGGGAACGCTGGGTGGAAGGAAATTTGTGGCTCCTCTCAGATTCCAGAACTTTCTGCCACAGAAATGTGAGGAACATGTGTTTTTGTAGCCAAATTTTGAGGTTTGCAAAGGATTCTGGGTAACAGAACCTGGTCCGAGCCCCGCAAGTCACCCCTCCTTGGATTCCCCTAGGTCTCTAGTTTTCAGAAATGCACAGGTTTGGTAGGTTTCCCTAGGTGCCGGCTGAGCTAGAGGCCAAAATCTACAGGTAGGCACTTCGCAAAAAACACCTCTGTTTTCTTCCCAAATTTTGGATGTGTCCACGCTGCGCTTTGGGGTGTTTCCTGTCGCGCGCGCTAGGCCTACCCACACAAGTGAGGTATCATTTTTATCGGGAGACTTGGGGGAACGCTGGGTGGAAGGAAATTTGTGGCTCCTCTCAGATTCCAGAACTTTATGCCACAGATATGTGAGGAACATGTGTTTTTTTAGCCAAATTTTGAGGTTTGCAAAGGATTCTGGGTAACAGAACCTGGTCCGAGCCCCGCAAGTCACCACTCCTTAGATTCCCCTAGGTCTCTAGTTTTCAGAAATGCACAGGTTTGGTAGGTTTGCCTAGGTGCCGGCTGAGCTAGAGGCCAAAATCTACAGGTAGGCACTTCGCAAAAAAAACACCTCTGTTTTCTTCCCAAATTTTGGATGTGTCCACGCTGCGCTTTGGGGTGTTTCCTGTTGCGCGCGCTAGGCCTACCCACACAAGTGAGGTATCATTTTTATCGGGAGACTTGGGGGAACGCTGGGTGGAAGGAAATTTGTGGCTCCTCTCAGATTCCAGAACTTTATGCCACAGATATGTGAGGAACAGGTGTTTTTTTAGCCAAATTTTGAGGTTTGCAAAGGATTCTGGGTAACAGAACCTGGTCCGAGCCCCGCAAGTCACCCCTCCTTAGATTCCCCTAGGTCTCTAGTTTTCAGAAATGCACAGGTTTGGTAGGTTTCCCTAGGTGCCGGCTGAGCTAGAGGCCAAAATCTACAGGTAGGCACTTCACAAAAAACACCTCTGTTTTCTTCTAAAATTTTGGATGTGTCCACGTTGCGCTTTGGGGTGTTTCCTGTCGCGGGCGCTAGGCCTACCCACACAAGTGAGGTATCATTTTTATTGGGAGACTTGGGGGAACGCTGGGTGGAAGGAAATTTGTGGCTCCTCTCAGATTCCAGAACTTTCTGCCACAGAAATCTGAGGAACATGTGTTTTTGTAGGCAAATTTTGAGGTTTGCAAAGGATTCTGGGTAACAGAACCTGGTCCGAGCCCCGCAAGTCACCCCTCCTTGGATTCCCCTAGGTCTCTAGTTTTCATAAATTCACAGGTTTGGTAGGTTTCCCTAGGTGCCGACTGAGCTAGAGGCCAAAATCTACAGGTAGGCACTTCGCAAAAAACACCTCTGTTTTCTTCCAAAATTTTGGACGTGTCCACGTTGCGCTTTGGGGCGTTTCCTGTCGCGGGCGCTAGGCCTACCCACACAAGTGAGGTATCATTTTTATTGGGAGACTTGGGGGAACGCTGGGTGGAAGGAAATTTGTGGCTCCTCTCAGATTCCAGAACTTTCTGCCACAGAAATGTGAGGAACATGTGTTTTTGTAGCCAAATTTTGAGGTTTGCAAAGGATTCTGGGTAACAGAACCAGGTCCGAGCCCCGCATGTCACCCCTCCTTGGATTCCCCTAGGTCTCTAGTTTTCAGAAATGCACAGGTTTGGTAGGTTTCCCTAGGTGCCGGCTGAGCTAGAGGCCAAAATCTACAGGTAGGCACTTCGCAAAAAACACCTCTGTTTTCTTCCCAAATTTTGGATGTGTCCACGCTGCGCTTTGGGGTGTTTCCTGTCGCGCGCGCTAGGCCTACCCACACAAGTGAGGTATCATTTTTATCGGGAGACTTGGGGGAACGCTGGGTGGAAGGAAATTTGTGGCTCCTCTCAGATTCCAGAACTTTATGCCACAGATATGTGAGGAACATGTGTTTTTTTAGCCAAATTTTGAGGTTTGCAAAGGATTCTGGGTAACAGAACCTGGTCCGAGCCCCGCAAGTCACCCCTCCTTGGATTCCCCTAGGTCTCTAGTTTTCAGAAATGCACAGGTTTCGTAGGTTTCCCTAGGTGCCGGCTGAGCTAGAGGCCAAAATCTACAGGTAGGCACTTCGCAAAAAACACCTCTGTTTTCTTCTAAAATTTTGGATGTGTCCACGTTGCGCTTTGGGGTGTTTCCTGTCGCGGGCGCTAGGCCTACCCACACAAGTGAGGTATCATTTTTATTGGGAGACTTGGGGGAACGCTGGGTGGAAGGAAATTTGTGGCTCCTCTCAGATTCCAGAACTTTCTGCCACAGAAATCTGAGGAACATGTGTTTTTGTAGGCAAATTTTGAGGTTTGCAAAGGATGCTGGGTAACAGAACCTGGTCCGAGCCCCGCAAGTCACCCCTCCTTGGATTCCCCTAGGTCTCTAGTTTTCATAAATGCACAGGTTTGGTAGGTTTCCCTAGGTGCCGACTGAGCTAGAGGCCAAAATCTACAGGTAGGCACTTCGCAAAAAACACCTCTGTTTTCTTCCAAAATTTTGGACGTGTCCACGTTGCGCTTTGGGGCGTTTCCTGTCGCGGGCGCTAGGCCTACCCACACAAGTGAGGTATCATTTTTATTGGGAGACTTGGGGGAACGCTGGGTGGAAGGAAATTTGTGGCTCCTCTCAGATTCCAGAACTTTCTGCCACAGAAATGTGAGGAACATGTGTTTTTGTAGCCAAATTTTGAGGTTTGCAAAGGATTCTGGGTAACAGAACCTGGTCCGAGCCCCGCAAGTCACCCCTCCTTGGATTCCCCTAGGTCTCTAGTTTTCAGAAATGCACAGGTTTGGTAGGTTTCCCTAGGTGCCGGCTGAGCTAGAGGCCAAAATCTACAGGTAGGCACTTCGCAAAAAACACCTCTGTTTTCTTCCCAAATTTTGGATGTGTCCACGCTGCGCTTTGGGGTGTTTCCTGTCGCGCGCGCTAGGCCTACCCACACAAGTGAGGTATCATTTTTATCGGGAGACTTGGGGGAACGCTGGGTGGAAGGAAATTTGTGGCTCCTCTCAGATTCCAGAACTTTATGCCACAGATATGTGAGGAACATGTGTTTTTTTAGCCAAATTTTGAGGTTTGCAAAGGATTCTGGGTAACAGAACCTGGTCCGAGCCCCGCAAGTCACCCCTCCTTGGATTCCCCTAGGTCTCTAGTTTTCAGAAATGCACAGGTTTCGTAGGTTTCCCTAGGTGCGGGCTGAGCTAGAGGCCAAAATCTACAGGTAGGCACTTCGCAAAAAACACCTCTGTTTTCTTCTAAAATTTTGGATGTGTCCACGTTGCGCTTTGGGGTGTTTCCTTTCGCGGGCGCTAGGCCTACCCACACAAGTGAGGTATCATTTTTATCGGGACACTTGGGGGAACGCTGGGTGGGAGGAAATTTGTGGCTCCTCTCAGATTCCAGAACTTTTTGCCACAGAAATGTGAGGAACATGTGGTTTTTTAGCCAAAGTTTGAGGTTTGCAAAGGACTCTGGGTAACAGAACCTGGTCCGAGCTCCGCAAGTCACCCCTCCTTGGATTCCCCTAGGTCTCTAGTTTTCAGAAATGCACAGGTTTGGTAGGTTTCCCTAGGTGCCGGCTGAGCTAGAGGCCAAAATCTACAGGTAGGCACTTCGCAAAAAACACCTCTGTTTTCTTCTAAAATTTTGGATGTGTCCACGTTGCGGTTTGGGGTGTTTCCTGTCGCGGGCGCTAGGCCTACCCACACAAGTGAGGTATCATTTTTATTGGGAGACTTGGGGGAACGCTGGGTGGAAGGAAATTTGTGGCTCCTCTCAGATTCCAGAACTTTCTGCCACAGAAATGTGAGGAACATGTATTTTTGTAGCCAAATTTTGAGGTTTGCAAAGGATTCTGGGTAACAGAACCTGGTCCGAGCCCCGCAAGTCACCCCTCCTTGGATTCCCCTAGGTCTCTAGTTTTCAGAAATGCACAGGTTTGGTAGGTTTGCCTAGGTGCCGGCTGAGCTAGAGGCCAAAATCTACAGGTAGGCACTTCGCAAAAAACACCTCTGTTTTCTTCCCAAATTTTGGATGTGTCCACGCTGCGCTTTGGGGTGTTTCCTGTTGCGCGCGCTAGGCCTACCCACACAAGTGAGGTATCATTTTTATCGGGAGACTTGGGGGAACGCTGGGTGGAAGGAAATTTGTGGCTCCTCTCAGATTCCAGAACTTTATGCCACAGATATGTGAGGAACAGGTGTTTTTTTAGCCAAATTTTGAGGTTTGCAAAGGATTCTGGGTAACAGAACCTGGTCCGAGCCCCGCAAGTCACCCCTCCTTAGATTCCCCTAGGTCTCTAGTTTTCAGAAATGCACAGGTTTGGTAGGTTTCCCTAGGTGCCGGCTGAGCTAGAGGCCAAAATCTACAGGTAGGCACTTCACAAAAAACACCTCTGTTTTCTTCTAAAATTTTGGATGTGTTCACGTTGCGCTTTGGGGTGTTTCCTGTCGCGGGCGCTAGGCCTACCCACACAAGTGAGGTATCATTTTTATTGGGAGACTTGGGGGAACGCTGGGTGGAAGGAAATTTGTGGCTCCTCTCAGATTCCAGAACTTTCTGCCACAGAAATCTGAGGAACATGTGTTTTTGTAGGCAAATTTTGAGGTTTGCAAAGGATTCTGGGTAACAGAACCTGGTCCGAGCCCCGCAAGTCACCCCTCCTTGGATTCCCCTAGGTCTCTAGTTTTCATAAATTCACAGGTTTGGTAGGTTTCCCTAGGTGCCGACTGAGCTAGAGGCCAAAATCTACAGGTAGGCACTTCGCAAAAAACACCTCTGTTTTCTTCCAAAATTTTGGACGTGTCCACGTTGCGCTTTGGGGCGTTTCCTGTCGCGGGCGCTAGGCCTACCCACACAAGTGAGGTATCATTTTTATTGGGAGACTTGGGGGAACGCTGGGTGGAAGGAAATTTGTGGCTCCTCTCAGATTCCAGAACTTTCTGCCACAGAAATGTGAGGAACATGTGTTTTTGTAGCCAAATTTTGAGGTTTGCAAAGGATTCTGGGTAACAGAACCAGGTCCGAGCCCCGCATGTCACCCCTCCTTGGATTCCCCTAGGTCTCTAGTTTTCAGAAATGCACAGGTTTGGTAGGTTTCCCTAGGTGCCGGCTGAGCTAGAGGCCAAAATCTACAGGTAGGCACTTCGCAAAAAACACCTCTGTTTTCTTCCCAAATTTTGGATGTGTCCACGCTGCGCTTTGGGGTGTTTCCTGTCGCGCGCGCTAGGCCTACCCACACAAGTGAGGTATCATTTTTATCGGGAGACTTGGGGGAACGCTGGGTGGAAGGAAATTTGTGGCTCCTCTCAGATTCCAGAACTTTATGCCACAGATATGTGAGGAACATGTGTTTTTTTAGCCAAATTTTGAGGTTTGCAAAGGATTCTGGGTAACAGAACCTGGTCCGAGCCCCGCAAGTCACCCCTCCTTGGATTCCCCTAGGTCTCTAGTTTTCAGAAATGCACAGGTTTCGTAGGTTTCCCTAGGTGCCGGCTGAGCTAGAGGCCAAAATCTACAGGTAGGCACTTCGCAAAAAACACCTCTGTTTTCTTCTAAAATTTTGGATGTGTCCACGTTGCGCTTTGGGGTGTTTCCTGTCGCGGGCGCTAGGCCTACCCACACAAGTGAGGTATCATTTTTATTGGGAGACTTGGGGGAACGCTGGGTGGAAGGAAATTTGTGGCTCCTCTCAGATTCCAGAACTTTCTGCCACAGAAATCTGAGGAACATGTGTTTTTGTAGGCAAATTTTGAGGTTTGCAAAGGATGCTGGGTAACAGAACCTGGTCCGAGCCCCGCAAGTCACCCCTCCTTGGATTCCCCTAGGTCTCTAGTTTTCATAAATGCACAGGTTTGGTAGGTTTCCCTAGGTGCCGACTGAGCTAGAGGCCAAAATCTACAGGTAGGCACTTCGCAAAAAACACCTCTGTTTTCTTCCAAAATTTTGGACGTGTCCACGTTGCGCTTTGGGGCGTTTCCTGTCGCGGGCGCTAGGCCTACCCACACAAGTGAGGTATCATTTTTATTGGGAGACTTGGGGGAACGCTGGGTGGAAGGAAATTTGTGGCTCCTCTCAGATTCCAGAACTTTCTGCCACAGAAATGTGAGGAACATGTGTTTTTGTAGCCAAATTTTGAGGTTTGCAAAGGATTCTGGGTAACAGAACCTGGTCCGAGCCCCGCAAGTCACCCCTCCTTGGATTCCCCTAGGTCTCTAGTTTTCAGAAATGCACAGGTTTGGTAGGTTTCCCTAGGTGCCGGCTGAGCTAGAGGCCAAAATCTACAGGTAGGCACTTCGCAAAAAACACCTCTGTTTTCTTCCCAAATTTTGGATGTGTCCACGCTGCGCTTTGGGGTGTTTCCTGTCGCGAGCGCTAGGCCTACCCACACAAGTGAGGTATCATTTTTATCGGGAGACTTGGGGGAACGCTGGGTGGAAGGAAATTTGTGGCTCCTCTCAGATTCCAGAACTTTATGCCACAGATATGTGAGGAACATGTGTTTTTTTAGCCAAATTTTGAGGTTTGCAAAGGATTCTGGGTAACAGAACCTGGTCCGAGCCCCGCAAGTCACCCCTCCTTGGATTCCCCTAGGTCTCTAGTTTTCAGAAATGCACAGGTTTCGTAGGTTTCCCTAGGTGCGGGCTGAGCTAGAGGCCAAAATCTACAGGTAGGCACTTCGCAAAAAACACCTCTGTTTTCTTCTAAAATTTTGGATGTGTCCACGTTGCGCTTTGGGGTGTTTCCTTTCGCGGGCGCTAGGCCTACCCACACAAGTGAGGTATAATTTTTATTGGGAGACTTGGGGGAACGCTGGGTGGAAGGAAATTTGTGGCTCCTCTCAGATTCCAGAACTTTCTGCCACAGAAATCTGAGGAACATGTGTTTTTGTAGGCAAATTTTGAGGTTTGCAAAGGATTCTGGGTAACAGAACCTGGTCCGAGCCCCGCAAGTTACCCCTCCTTGGATTCCCCTAGGTCTCTAGTTTTCATAAATGCACAGGTTTGGTAGGTTTCCCTAGGTGCCGGCTGAGCTAGAGGCCAAAATCTACAGGTAGGCACTTCGCAAAAAACACCTCTGTTTTCTTCCAAAATTTTGGATGTGTCCACGTTGCGCTTTGGGGCGTTTCCTGTCGCGGGCGCTAGGCCCACCCACACAAGTGAGGTATCATTTTTATCGGGACACTTGGGGGAACGCTGGGTGGGAGGAAATTTGTGGCTCCTCTCAGATTCCAGAACTTTCTGCCACAGAAATGTGAGGAACATGTGGTTTTTTAGCCAAAGTTTGAGGTTTGCAAAGGACTCTGGGTAACAGAACCTGGTCCGAGCCCCGCAAGTCACCCCTCCTTGGATTCCCCTAGGTCTCTAGTTTTCAGAAATGCACAGGTTTGGTAGGTTTCCCTAGGTGCCGGCTGAGCTAGAGGCCAAAATCTACAGGTAGGCACTTCGCAAAAAACACTTCTGTTTTCTTCCAAAATTTTGCATGTGTCCACGTTGCGCTTTGGGGTGTTTCCTGTCGCGGGCGCTAGGCCTACCCACACAAGTGAGGTATCATTTTTATCGGGAGACTTGGGGGAACGCTGGGTGGAAGGAAATTTGTGGCTCCTCTCAGATTCCAGAACTTTCTGCCACAGAAATGTGAGGAACATGTGTTTTTTTAGCCAAATTTTGAGGTTTGCAAAGGATTCTGGGCAACAGAACCTGGTCCGAGCCTCGCAAGTCACCCCATCTTGGATTCCCCTAGGTCTCTAGTTTTCAGAAATGCACAGGTTTGGTAGGTTTCCCTAGGTGCCGGCTGAGCTAGAGGCTAAAATCTACAGGTAGGCACTTCTCAAAATGCACCTCTGTATTTTTGCCAAATTTTGGATGTGTCCACGTTGCGCTTTGGGGCGTTTCCTGTCGCGGGCGCTAGGCCTACCCACACAAGTGAGGTATCATTTTTATCGGGAGACTTGGGGGAACGCTGGGTGGAAGGAGATTTGTGGCTCCTCTCAGATTCCAGAACTTTATGCCACAGAAATGTGAGGAACATGTGTTTTTTTAGCCAAATTTTGAGGTTTGCAAAGGATTCTGGGTAACAGAACCTGGTCCGAGCCCCGCAAGTCACCCCTCCTTAGATTCCCCTAGGTCTCTAGTTTTCAGAAATGCACAGGTTTGGTAGGTTTCCCTAGGTGCCGGCTGAGCTAGAGGCCAAAATCTACAGGTAGGCACTTCGCAAAAAACACCTCTGTTTTCTTCTAAAATTTTGGATGTGTCCACGTAGCGCTTTGGGGTGTTTCCTGTCGCGGGCGCTAGGCCTACCCACACAAGTGAGGTATCATTTTTATTGGGAGACTTGGGGGAATGCTGGGTGGAAGGAAATTTGTGGCTCCTCTCAGATTCCAGAACTTTCTGCCACAGAAATCTGAGGAACATGTGTTTTTGTAGGCAAATTTTGAGGTTTGCAAAGGATTCTGGGTAACAGAACCTGGTCCGAGCCCCGCAAGTCACCCCTCCTTGGATTCCCCTAGGTCTCTAGTTTTCATAAATGCACAGGTTTGGTAGGTTTCCCTAGGTGCCGACTGAGCTAGAGGCCAAAATCTACAGGTAGGCACTTCGCAAAAAACACCTCTGTTTTCTTCCAAAATTTTGGACGTGTCCACGTTGCGCTTTGGGGCGTTTCCAGTCGCGGGCGCTAGGCCTACCCACACAAGTGAGGTATCATTTTTATCGGGAGACTTAGGGGAACGCTGGGTGGAAGGAAATTTGTGGCTCCTCTCAGATTCCAGAACTTTCTGCCACAGAAATGTGAGGAACATGTGCTTATTTAGCCAAATTTTTAGGTTTCCAAAGGACTCTGGGTAACAGAACCTGGTCCGAGCCCCGCAAGTCACCCCTCCTTGGATTCCCCTAGGTCTCTAGTTTTCAGAAATGCACAGGTTTGGTAGGTTTCCCTAGGTGCCGGCTGAGCTAGAGGCCAAAATCTACAGGTAGGCACTTCGCAAAAAACACGTTAGTTTTCTTCCAAAATTTTGGATGTGTCCACGTTGCGCTTTGGGGTGTTTCCTGTCGCGGGCGCTAGGCCTACCCACACAAGTGAGGTATCATTTTTATCGGGAGACTTGGGGGAACGCTGGGTGGAAGGAAATTTGTGGCTCCTCTCAGATTCCAGAACTTTCTGCCACAGAAATGTGAGGAACATGTGTTTTTTTAGCCAAATTTTGAAGTTTGCAAAGGATTCTGGGCAACAGAACCTGGTCCGAGCCTCGCAAGTCACCCCATCTTGGATTCCCCTAGGTCTCTAGTTTTCAGAAATGCACAGGTTTGGTAGGTTTCCCTAGGTGCCGGCTGAGCTAGAGGCTAAAATCTACAGGTAGGCACTTCGCAAAAAGCACCTCTGTTTTTTTCCCAAATTTTGGATGTGTCCACGTTGCGCTTTGGGGCGTTTCCTGTCGCGGGCGCTAGGCCTACCCACACAAGTGAGGTATCATTTTTATCGGGAGACTTGGGGGAACGCTGGGTGGAAGGAAATTTGTGGCTCCTCTCAGATTCCAGAACTTTATGCCACAGAAATGTGAGGAACATGTGTTTTTTTAGCCAAATTTTGAGGTTTGCAAAGGACTCTGGGTAACAGAACCTGGTCCGAGCCCCGCAAGTCACCCCTCCTTGGATTCCCCTAGGTCTCTAGTTTTCAGAAATGCACAGGTTTGGTAGGTTTCCCTAGGTGCCGGCTGAGCTAGAGGCCAAAATCTACAGGTAGGCACTTCGCAAAAAACACTTCTGTTTTCTTCCAAAATTTTGCATGTGTCCACGTTGCGCTTTGGGGTGTTTCCTGTCGCGGGCGCTAGGCCTACCCACACAAGTGAGGTATCATTTTTATCGGGAGACTTGGGGGAACGCTGGGTGGAAGGAAATTTGTGGCTCCTCTCAGATTCCAGAACTTTCTGCCACAGAAATGTGAGGAACATGTGTTTTTTTAGCCAAATTTTGAGGTTTGCAAAGGATTCTGGGCAACAGAACCTGGTCCGAGCCTCGCAAGTCACCCCATCTTGGATTCCCCTAGGTCTCTAGTTTTCAGAAATGCACAGGTTTGGTAGGTTTCCCTAGGTGCCGGCTGAGCTAGAGGCTAAAATCTACAGGTAGGCACTTCTCAAAATGCACCTCTGTATTTTTGCCAAATTTTGGATGTGTCCACGTTGCGCTTTGGGGCGTTTCCTGTCGCGGGCGCTAGGCCTACCCACACAAGTGAGGTATCATTTTTATCGGGAGACTTGGGGGAACGCTGGGTGGAAGGAGATTTGTGGCTCCTCTCAGATTCCAGAACTTTATGCCACAGAAATGTGAGGAACATGTGTTTTTTTAGCCAAATTTTGAGGTTTGCAAAGGATTCTGGGTAACAGAACCTGGTCCGAGCCCCGCAAGTCACCCCTCCTTAGATTCCCCTAGGTCTCTAGTTTTCAGAAATGCACAGGTTTGGTAGGTTTCCCTAGGTGCCGGCTGAGCTAGAGGCCAAAATCTACAGGTAGGCACTTCGCAAAAAACACCTCTGTTTTCTTCTAAAATTTTGGATGTGTCCACGTAGCGCTTTGGGGTGTTTCCTGTCGCGGGCGCTAGGCCTACCCACACAAGTGAGGTATCATTTTTATTGGGAGACTTAGGGGAATGCTGGGTGGAAGGAAATTTGTGGCTCCTCTCAGATTCCAGAACTTTCTGCCACAGAAATCTGAGGAACATGTGTTTTTGTAGGCAAATTTTGAGGTTTGCAAAGGATTCTGGGTAACAGAACCTGGTCCGAGCCCCGCAAGTCACCCCTCCTTGGATTCCCCTAGGTCTCTAGTTTTCATAAATGCACAGGTTTGGTAGGTTTCCCTAGGTGCCGACTGAGCTAGAGGCCAAAATCTACAGGTAGGCACTTCGCAAAAAACACCTCTGTTTTCTTCCAAAATTTTGGACGTGTCCACGTTGCGCTTTGGGGCGTTTCCAGTCGCGGGCGCTAGGCCTACCCACACAAGTGAGGTATCATTTTTATCGGGAGACTTAGGGGAACGCTGGGTGGAAGGAAATTTGTGGCTCCTCTCAGATTCCAGAACTTTCTGCCACAGAAATGTGAGGAACATGTGCTTATTTAGCCAAATTTTTAGGTTTCCAAAGGACTCTGGGTAACAGAACCTGGTCCGAGCCCCGCAAGTCACCCCTCCTTGGATTCCCCTAGGTCTCTAGTTTTCAGAAATGCACAGGTTTGGTAGGTTTCCCTAGGTGCCGGCTGAGCTAGAGGCCAAAATCTACAGGTAGGCACTTCGCAAAAAACACGTTAGTTTTCTTCCAAAATTTTGGATGTGTCCACGTTGCGCTTTGGGGTGTTTCCTGTCGCGGGCGCTAGGCCTACCCACACAAGTGAGGTATCATTTTTATCGGGAGACTTGGGGGAACGCTGGGTGGAAGGAAATTTGTGGCTCCTCTCAGATTCCAGAACTTTCTGCCACAGAAATGTGAGGAACATGTGTTTTTTTAGCCAAATTTTGAAGTTTGCAAAGGATTCTGGGCAACAGAACCTGGTCCGAGCCTCGCAAGTCACCCCATCTTGGATTCCCCTAGGTCTCTAGTTTTCAGAAATGCACAGGTTTGGTAGGTTTCCCTAGGTGCCGGCTGAGCTAGAGGCTAAAATCTACAGGTAGGCACTTCGCAAAAAGCACCTCTGTTTTTTTCCCAAATTTTGGATGTGTCCACGTTGCGCTTTGGGGCGTTTCCTGTCGCGGGCGCTAGGCCTACCCACACAAGTGAGGTATCATTTTTATCGGGAGACTTGGGGGAACGCTGGGTGGAAGGAAATTTGTGGCTCCTCTCAGATTCCAGAACTTTATGCCACAGAAATGTGAGGAACATGTGTTTTTTTAGCCAAATTTTGAGGTTTGCAAAGGATTCTGGGTAACAGAACCTGGTCCGAGCCCCGCAAGTCACCCCTCCTTAGATTTCCCTAGGTCTCTAGTTTTCAGAAATGCACAGGTTTGGTAGGTTTCCCTAGGTGCCGGCTGAGCTAGAGGCCAAAATCTACAGGTAGGCACTTCGCAAAAAACACCTCTGTTTTCTTCTAAAATTTTGGATGTGTCCACGTTGCGCTTTGGGGTGTTTCCTGTCGCGGGCGCTAGGCCTACCCACACAAGTGAGGTATCATTTTTATTGGGAGACTTGGGGGAATGCTGGGTGGAAGGAAATTTGTGGCTCCTCTCAGATTCCAGAACTTTCTGCCACAGAAATGTGAGGAACATGTGTTTTTTTAGCCAGATATTGAGGTTTGCAAAGGACTCTGGGTAACAGAACCTGGTCCGAGCCCCGCAAGTCACCCCTCCTTGGATTCCCCTAGGTCTCTAGTTTTCAGAAATGCACAGGTTTGGTAGGTTTCCCTAGGTGCCGGCTGAGCTAGAGGCCAAAATCTACAGGTAGGCACTTCGCAAAAAACACCTCTGTTTTCTTCCCAAATTTTGGATGTGTCCACGCTGCGCTTTGGGGTGTTTCCTGTCGCGCGCGCTAGGCCTACCCACACAAGTGAGGTATCATTTTTATCGGGAGACTTGGGGGAACGCTGGGTGGAAGGAAATTTGTGGCTCCTCTCAGATTTCAGAACTTTCTGCCACAGAAATGTGTTTTTTTAGCCAAATTTTGAGGTTTGCAAAGGATTCTGGGTAACAGAACCTGGTCCGAGCCCCGCAAGTCACCCCTCCTTAGATTCCCCTAGGTCTCTAGTTTTCAGAAATGCACAGGTTTGGTAGGTTTCCCTAGGTGCCGGCTGAGCTAGAGGCCAAAATCTACAGGTAGGCACTTCGCAAAAAACACCTCTGTTTTCTTCTAAAATTTTGGATGTGTCCACGTTGCGGTTTGGGGTGTTTCCTGTCGCGGGCGCTAGGCCTACCCACACAAGTGAGGTATAATTTTTATCGGGAGACTTGGGGGAACGCTGGGTGGAAGGAAATTTGTGGCTCCTCTCAGATTCCAGAACTTTCTGCCACAGAAATGTGAGGAACATGTGTTTTTGTAGCCAAATTTTGAGGTTTGCAAAGGATTCTGGGTAACAGAACCTGGTCCGAGCCCCGCAAGTCACCCCTCCTTGGATTCCCCTAGGTCTCTAGTTTTCAGAAATGCACAGGTTTGGTAGGTTTCCCTAGGTGCCGGCTGAGCTAGAGGCCAAAATCTACAGGTAGGCACTTCGCAAAAAACACCTCTGTTTTCTTCCCAAATTTTGGATGTGTCCACGCTGCGCTTTGGGGTGTTTCCTGTCGCGCGCTAGGCCTACCCACACAAGTGAGGTATCATTTTTATCGGGAGACTTGGGGGAACGCTGGGTGGAAGGAAATTTGTGGCTCCTCTCAGATTCCAGAACTTTATGCCACAGATATGTGAGGAACATGTGTTTTTTTAGCCAAATTTTGAGGTTTGCAAAGGATTCTGGGTAACAGAACCTGGTCCGAGCCC